>NC_134315.1:21286601-21598814 GCF_964195595.1 Calonectris borealis
TGACCAATTTTTTAATGTGTAGAGTCTAGCATTTGTGCTAAGCATGTGGGATACTTGCTTAGAATATTAAGCATACATGTCACTGGATATTCCCCCTCCCTTTTCTCTCCTTCCCCACATACAGCTTTTAGCACTGATGTAAAAGCAAAGACATCGAGTGAGGAAAAAGTCGGCTGATTTTTTTGGCTGCAATTACCATTGTCAAGTTAGTAGGAAGCAGTTCGCTTTGTGTGTAACCTTAAGCATGTATGTTTCTTGTTTCATAACTTAAAATACACAATTCACATTCTTTTTAGTGCTTGCTTGATACTTATTTATTTATTCATTTTTTATTTTTCATATTAGGTTAGCCTACACAAACCAGAAATTAAACTGGAATCACTAAAAGAAGATATTAAAGATTTTCTGAAGACATCAGGTTTGTAATACTTCATTGACACATTTGTGGATAGTATAGATCTACATAAGAATATATGTGGCATACATGATGAAAATAGTAGTTTGTGCAGCTTGGTATCTTGTTGCTGACAGTAGCCAGAAGCAGGCATTCGGTGATTCCAGATTATTAAATGAGATAGAGAAAATTAAAAGGGAAAAAATTCTTGGATTCCGGCAGCATTTTGAAAAACATACTATGCAAAGAAGTGATTTTATCATTTTATAAGGTACTGGTAATTTTTTTGAAAGTTCTGAATGATACAAGAGTTCAGCCACTTCTGAAAACGGAAATTAGCATTCATGGAGGTACTCTTGAAAACTTTACCCGTAGTTAAATTTCCAATTTCCATTGGAAGTTGCAGGCTATGTAACTATAATGTGAAGCTTTGATGAAAAGTGATAGAAGTTTTATAATAATCATGAATGCTGTGTCTATTAATATTTATAGTTGTTTTAATAATAAGATGGTTTTGAAAAAATAGCATATAATTATTTAACCAAAACTGTGTTGTAATTATTTGAGCAGCAGTTGGAAATAAAGGATATTCAACCTTTATAGAGGTCTCAACTTGCGTTTTTTCCTACCTTAATTAGCTTAAGGTTTCTTCATCTCTTCCTGTCTATTTGGTAGGTAGACATGAATTGAGACAGGGCAGAAAACTATAGTGACTGTAAAGCAATCTCTGATTCATGTTCCATTGGTATTAATTCCTAAAGTTGTCTTCTGGATATTTTTTTATTTTAACAGGTTGGGAAAAGAAGCTTCAGAATGCTGTTTATAGTGAACTCAACGTGTGAGTTTATTTAATATTTTTATTTAAGAAGTTCTACTCACATGATTTACTTCGATTCATTTGTATATATAGGTGTAGGATGTGTTACTATCATCTGCAAGATCTGTCATACCAAGGGTGCCTGCTTAATTTCTGTTTCTAAAGTGCCATTGTTTCTTTTTCATCCTACTGAAAATACTGAACTCAAGTACATTTTAAAGAATGAGTGAAACAAGTACCACCACATTGTTTAGTTACTTTAGTAATTTCTTTGTTGTTTTACTTCCAAAGGTACCAACAGTCATAATATAATTCTTGTGTAGCTGAGGTAGTTGCTGCAAATGAATTTTAATTATTTTCAAATGTTTATGACAGCATTGCACGTTTGTTGTATTAATTATTAAAAAAAATGTTTAAGATATTGGATCTCTAGACTTACCAGATCAGTGCTCATTGTGCTTGGGATATGGTTATAAACACACTGAAATTTGTGAAATTCCCTTTTTATTATTGTTCAGCGAACTTTGGATTAGACTTATGGGAAGCATAAGTTGTCTTTACATTCTGGCAAGGTGGAATTTCGTAAGGTATAGCCATAGAAAGGTGAATTTCGTAACAGGTATAGCCATAAATGCAACTGTATAATAAGAAACATGTATGCAAATCGGTTTGTGTTAATTTAAATAAGCTTATTGGAGTTATCAGTTTTGAACAACATGTCTTAGTAGTATGAGGGACTCAATTCAGCAAAATGCTTGTAAATGTATCTGTTAGTAAGGATTCATCTCCATCATATATTTCAAGGGAAAAATATTTACCTGTCTCTTGGACTAATGCTTATGCTTTCTTTGAGTTCACGGAAATAACCTGCAAACAATAATGAAATTAGCCCTGGAAAATTGAAATTAGCTAAGAATACCATGATTTCATGAGCACTGTGGAAAAGCCAACAAACAGTATTGCTGAAATCTGTTAATATCGATTCCATTTTACACATAGGCACAGAATTGTCCAGAAGAAATTGAAGAATGACCTTACCAGTTAAAAATGGGAAGAAATTTGGGGAGGGTTTCCCAAAATCATATGATAAGAACTGATTGAATACATATAAACAAATGAAAATTCAGGCTAGCTATAAGAGAAGCTTTGTGTAAATTTTGTTTCCTGAAAGACATTTGAGAAAGTTAAAATTAAGTTGGATGATATGTTTGGCAATAACTCATTGGAAATAATCTGCATTAATGGAAGACAGTGTTTTGGTTTGATTTGGTTTTTTTAGTTTTGTTCCAGCTTTTATATTTCAGCATAATGCAGTTTATGAATGGATATTCAACTTTGCTTAGGTCAACACCACAAAGTTCTAATTGCTTAGGACATGTACATGTTCACTATTCATTTTTAAAAGGAAATCCTCCAAAAAATACATTGCCTCTTGAAAAAATGTAATATCCTGGCTAGTAAAAGTTCCAGGGAGTCATAAAGTTGACAGGATATGAAGAGGGTACACTTCTAAAAGACCTTATTTGTTCATAGAATTATTTGATTTTATTTTACAAATATGTGAAATTATGAGGAAGTATTATTTTTAATATAAGAAGAACTCATGTTGAAATGTTATTAATACTTACATATCTTTATATTGTTTGTGTCCATAGGAAAGGATGAGGAAGAAATACTTCTAAAAATAATCCTTATTTTTAGTTCTTGATCAACATACACAGTGGTTTTACTAATGCTGTCATGAAAGAAGTTATGTTTCGGTTTACAAATATAGGATTAATTAAGCAAAATAAAAATCTGAACATTTAAAATATACTATACTTTCTTTAAGGTTTCCTTCGCCCTGTCATCCTGCAGCACCACTTGAGCATATGAAAGAACCATTAGCTTATATGAGGAAAGCACAGGTTGGTTGTTACCAATTTTACCGTTCATATCAGACCTTTGATTAGTATTTGAGATTTACTCTCTATAATGTTATTGTACAATTTCTAGGTTTTTTACCTTAGGAAAAGCACAAATTTGTAATTGCATCAAAGTTAATAATAATGTTGTATATGTGACATTTTACATACATACAAAAAATGCTCAAGTAATTCTCCAACCACGAAAGAAGTAGGATATAGTGGCAGGTAGGTGAATATTGTAGAATAAAGACAATGTGAAATATGTCAAGGAGGAGAATTTGATTTTGTTGGGAAGAAGTAAAAGTGTAGCTATAGGTCATTTCACTTAGGGTTACAAAAATACTGTTATGAAGAGACACTGGCAGGCAGTTTGGCAATGAAAGACAACAGGCTGCAGAGATAGCGAGATCTTCAGGAAGAAGAGATATATTTAGTATTTAGAAATGTATGAAAAGTATAGAGCTAGGGAGCTTAAGGCATACGGAAGGAGAATAAGAGAAACTGGACTGTAAAAAATTAAATGAGGATTTTTGGTGTCAGGAAAAAAGATATTTTTGCTTCATTGTTTTTTCACCAATATATGCCATTTTAAATAAATGTTAAAAATCCACATAAAAATGTAAAAAAAAAAATGCTTCTAGAATATGATCTAACCAAAATATCTGAGGTAAGGATAAAATTGTATTTAACTCAACTGTGCCTAGAAATATATTGCAGTATTCTTTTACAAGGTATTCAACAAATTGTGTCACTTTTTCAATCATATTGTTGCGTATTTCTCTTATCTTGCTGTCGTGGGTTTCAGTCTTTAGCATTTGGGGACAAAGATCGTATTAAACAATTTTTCTTCTGTGATGTGAAATGTAATGCCACAATTTACTGCCTGAAAATAATCACTCTTATCAGTTTACTAATGCGAAAACCACAGATTGTATCTGTGTGTATGTTTGTCTAAACCAGTTTCGTTGGTTATTATTTTATAAAAGTGTATACAATACTTACGGTAACCAATATTTTTTAGGTCTATGTGGAAAGGACTGTTTTTCTAATAGTTTAGGAATGAGTAGGAGAAGTCCTATCTTTACTAGTTTCAAAATTTCATAGCCCTATTTCAAACAGTATTATGCATCCGTATCCTCTGGGGTGGGTTAACCCTGGTAGGCAGCTCAGCCGCTCGCTCGCTCCCCCCCCAGCAGAATGGGGGAGAGAATTGGAAGGGCAAGAGTGAGAAAACTTGGGATAAAGACTGTCTTTATAGGTTTAATAGGTAAAGCAAAGCTACGCATGCCAGCAAAGCAAAATAGGAATTCATTCGCTACTTCCCATCGGCAGGCAGGTGTTCAGCCATCTCCAGGAAAGCAGAACTTCATCACGCATGATGGTTACTTGGGCAGACAACACTGTAACTCCAAACGTCCCCCCTTCCTCCTTCTTTCTTCCAGCTTTTTTATTCAGAGCATGACATTATATGGCATGGAATATCCCTTTGCTCATTTGGGGTCAGCTGTTCTAGCTCTGTTCCCTCCTAACTTCTTGTGCACCCCCAACCTATTCGCTGGTGGGGCAGCATGAGAAACAGAAAAGGCCTTGACGCTATGTACAAACCGTTCAGCAATAGCTAAAACAACATTGGTATGTTATCAACACCATTTTGGTCACCAATCCAAAACACAGCACCATACCAGCTACTATGAAGAAAATTAACTCTATCCCAGCCAAAACCAGTAGATCCTCTTTCAAATCTTTTCTTGAAATACAACTCTTCAATAAAGGCATATGAATCCTTTTCATAGAGAAATATTGATAAATGCTGATAGTTGCAAAACAGTAATAAATACACGGTTAGGGATTTAACATTATATTTTCTAAAACCACTGAGGTATGTGTGAGCGTTTGATGTTCAAGATGCACACACATTTTTCACTGTAGGTAATAGGTCTATATGCAAACAATCATGATCAGATCAGTTGAATCACAACTAGGTTTTGTTTTGTTAGCTTCTTGATTAAAGAGCAATAATGTAAAAAGCTTGCAAAGTCAGTGTTTCCATGATTTTGTTTGTTTGTGTAAAATACTTGGAAATAGCTAAAATGCAAACATACATGTTGCTAATACCTTTTGGGAGAGAAATAAAAGTGGAAACTTACCAGTTTACTTCCATTAGGTATTGGAAATCTAATTAATGTTTTGAAGGTAGAAGACTCTCTTTGTTTCATTTGTAGGTAGATTTTTTCACCTTATTTGTCTTTTAGCATCACAACAGTTGGAAAAGAATATTTTGGTGCTATCAACAAGATTTGTCCTGGTAGAAAAATGTTTTCCATATAAATCATATTCTATTTTTATTATGCACAGCCACTGTTTAAGATGCTGTTTCCATTGTTATGAGCTCATTGACATTTTCTTTATCCTTTTCTATCTTAATTAATTTTGCTCTACTTCAGAATTCTGGAAAGAAGGGTAATACTCACTGAAAACCATCTTACTTTGATATCAGTTATTGGAATGACTTTGAATCAGTAATTAAAACTATATTAGTGTTTTTCTAGAGTAGATATTAAAACGTTCATAACTAACCCTTTTTCTGCTCAAATTGGTTCTGTTTTCTCATTCTTAGGTGGCAGACTGAAGTTTTTATACTGTATTCTCTTCACTACCTCAAAAGAAAAACAACTTTCTAGGAAAGGGTAGAGCATTAACGGCAATGAATAGTAATGCTGTAAATTATTCATGTACTTGTGGTATTGTCCAGTGTAGAAAAAGTACTGCCATTAATATTTACATATCTTTGAATATTAATGTAACATAATGTATATTTTCTAATCATGTGTGCTGGAGAGCTGGACCTGTGTTTGGGTCGAGATAGATCACTGGGTACAGCTGCTTGAGTCTGTCATTGTTTAGGTCTTTCCTAGACAGAGAAATACTAGGTCTTTGTTGTTGTTGTTGTTGTTTCCTGAAAAATGTCAGATATAATATTTAGGACCTTTCTTTAAAACATCAGGTTATTTCACATCTCTGGTGTTTTCTGAGCTGTTTGGTCTGGTTACAATTTTAGGGAGATAGCTCACCTCTTCCCACCTTGTTAAGCAGCAGAATTATTGCTTAAAACTTATGCATCTTAATGCAGACAAAGTGTTAGTGCTAGATTTAGGATTAAAAATTTGAAGTTTGCTAATTTGCTTTACCTGCCCAGCAGAGACTGATGTGAGTTGAAACATTCCTGAATCCATTGAACTGCTGTATTGACTATTTTCATATCTACATTTTGATGAGGTGAAATGATAGCAGACCTCTTCAGCTGTTTGTTTTGCTCCCAGAGTTCACTGAGAAAGCCTTTGCTAGATTTAGGACAAGTCTGCTGCAAACAGCAATGAAGAAATGAAATGGACAACATAAAAGTAAGAGCAAAAAGAGCCAAAGAGAAGCATAACAAGCTGAGTCCGGAGAAATGTTAGGAAGTGTTTCACAGTCTGATACCTCCCATGAAGCTGTCTTTTAATTGTGTCATATGTAGATTTTACAAAGTTCATGACAAACCAAACATTGTAAATCTCAACAGGAACTCTTATCATGATAGTCCCATAATATGTAATTCATAAATTTGCACTGCTATGTTTTAATTCATACAGGTCCTTTTTCCTGGTTTTGGCTGTAAGCTAGGAGCTTGTTTCAGGGTTTTGAGAGAAATGTTAAACAAGTAAACTTAAGGAGGAGATAGGTGGATAAGAAATGATGCCCCATCATCCAGTTACAAAGCATAAGGAGTAAGAAAATGGGAAAGGAACAGGCAATTCTATGTTGGAGTAGGTCTGCTTGGCTCCAGCAGCTGCTTTCCACAATAGGAGAGGGAAAGGTGTTGCTTTCCAGAGGGAGGCAACATTAAGTTAACTAGCTGTCTTCAAAGGAAGCTGAGATACTCTACTGGCTCTGGAGAACCCATGTTGTTTGAGTTAATAATACTTATTTTTGCTTGATCTTCTTTGAAGTTTTGTTCCATTATTTCTAAATTTGTCTCCAATGAAAAAAATGGTAGGTTTATCTGAAATTTGTGCATAACATAACTCTGTTATGTTGTATTTGTGCAGAAACATAACTCTGGGTGATCTTCTGCGATACAGTATACCTTCCTGAAGGTAGGGCAGTTCTTAAAACTAGGGTACTGGAGTGCATTCACAAAAATGAGAATTCTGATGTACTGCTTCAGGAAATCTTAAGGGTAATTCAGTGTGTTTTACTTGAGTAGCATCAGCTGGTTATCTAAAAATAAAGGGACCTGAAAAGATAAATTCTTCTCTGCTGGGCTGCACTTCAGAATTCTGGGAAGATAGAAGACCATAATTGTCTGTGTTTTAACCTGTTTGTCCCTTGCTTCATTAGATTCTTTACCTCCATCCTTCTAGCCAATTCTGTGAAGATCTTACTGAAGTGGAGCTTTGCTAAAGCAAATACTTTCCTCCCGGTACTTAAATTTTCCTATGGTCCTCTTTGTTCATTTTCAGATCTTGCATTTTGAAGAAAGTCCATACATAAACAACAGGCTTGATTAGAAAATTACCTTGAAGTACATTGCTATATTTGCTATTGATATTCTGGTAGGTTTTGCCCAGCTAAGACCAGATTCCCCATGTTGTACATGCTATACAGACACACAATCGAAAAAGCATTCTGACCTGTAGGTTTATAGTTATGAGCTAGAGCACTCCCCAGTCCTATTTAAACTAAGAGTAACATTACAGTTGATTTCAACAGGAGTGTGGGTACCTATCCATATCCTAATTTCTCCCAGAAGAGTTAAATAATCCCTAAAGAACAAAAACCAGATAAATTATTAATTTTCTTTCTTGAAACAGGCTGGTGGGCTCTGAAAAAATTATGACGACAATACTACATATTCTAATGCTGTGACTGCTGAAGATCTGCTTAAAACATCTTCCTTAAATAGTCAATTCACCTTTCCTAGTTTCTAAATCTCTTTGAAAAATTAGATTTGAGTGCTTGAATAGTTGGTAAAGAAAAATGGTGTTTTCTTTGAGAAGTATTAAAGTCAAAAGAAATTTGATAACACTTTTATTATTCCTAAAAGAATTTCTGTTTCTTGTTACACAAGTTGGAGTAGGGGATACTCAGATCTCTTTTAGATCATGTGTTGATTTGTTTTCTTGTGTCCTAAATTAAGTTATGCCTCTTTATCAGAGGCCAAACGGAAAGTTCATGAGCATCAGAACTAGCAGTACCAACATAGTTTCTGTATTTCTCTTCTTTTTGAAATTTACATGTTTTAATTAGAGAAAATGTACCAAATGAAATCTGTGTCCAGTCACCTTGAATTCTACCGGCAGAGTAGGTCTTATTAAGTACACTATGAAAGAATCACATTTCTGTCTAGTCTTCTAGAAGAAAGAATTTTAGGATTCACTATTGTGGAAAGAACTAACTAATCCTGGCTAGTTTATGCAGTTGTGACATATTTCTGTTCAGTTTATTTGTTGTCCACCCCGTTTCATTTAACTGCAGTGAAAGTTTATAAATGACTTTGCTACAGGATAAATCGGATTTGTAACAGACATGTTTGAAATTGTTACCAAGTTGCAGTACTGCCTTCCTCAGTTTCAACTATTTTACTGAAGGTCATCATTGTAACCATAGCAGTCCCAGCAACATGTTTTCTTAGTGTTAAATTTTTTTCATAAAATTAGAGGAATCATCTTGGAGAATTTATTGTTCCCATCAATGAAATGACTTTATGAACTCTGCCTCTGGCTTTTATTTCAGTCAAGGATACTGCGTTTCTGCTTACTGCAGGTAACTCCACTGTCCTGAGGAGAGGGGAGGGCGTCTTGCTTGGAGAGGCTGTGTAACTGTCGCTTTTGTTTTGACTTGGTTGCTTTTATTTGAACATCTTTTACTGGGCAGAGTCTTGAAGGCTGAATTATGGCACAGTTTATGAGTATCCAGAAGTTATTTATTACTAACGTGTTGCATCCGCAATGCAATAAACGGGTTAATGTCTGGTCTGGCAGTTGTCAGTCACACCGAGAGTATCGACCTTCGTCGCTCCTTGGAACGAGCTGGTTCTCAATCTTGCAAAGCTGCCATCTGCCTCCTCTGTGCTTCTTTTGTAGCTTTTGTATCTCGGAGCATATCCGTGCTCTTTTTTTTTCTCCTTCCCCCCCCCATTTTGATCTTGATGATTTCACTTTGGTTTTTAAACTGCTACTAAGACTTCTGTATTTTGTCTTTGTTTCTACTTTCTTATCCTATGTAGCTTAGTAGTCTTCATGCTCTCTCACTTGTCATTTCTTCCAGCAACAAAACCCCACTTCTCAGCAAAATAGGGTACTGTAAATGCTCTACACCACCCCTCCATGAGAGAATAACCAGTTTGTGGCATGGTGTTGTTTAACTGCAGCATTTGGAAGGCATTTGAATACAACCATACAGTTAAATAAAAATATTATACAGAATATTACAAAAAATACTGCAATTTGGAAAACATTCTTTACAGCTAATACTCAGATCTGTTTTGTTTATGCAAGAGAAGGTGAAGGGGGATGGCTTAATTGTGAGAAGAAATTTCTGGTGAAAGATAGCTATTTCGTTTGATGGAAGAACTCATGAGAGGCTCTTGTAAATGGAAGCTAAAAGGAAACAATTATGGACAAGATATAATTTTTATTTTTTAACAGAACATTTGAACATCTGCCCTTCCCTTCATTTGCTTCTTGTCTAATAAACTGCAGGCTCTTTTGGACAGAATTTTTAAGTTTGAGGAACATGTGGTTAGGCAGTAACTAATTGTTGTAGAATTTGTGTCTAGAGCAAATTACAAATAATAAATAGAGCTAAATGACATTAAGAGGAGTCTTTGCATTCATTCGATCGGGGCCTGACTCATCATCCACAGGAAACTAAATTAACTGTAAAACCCACCAGTGCTGCTGTAGTCACGGAAGCAAAATCCTAAGTCAGTTGACTAGGAAGTCAATACTAGTTGGCATTAACTTCAGAGGAATTATCCACGGATTAGGCACCATATGATAAGTTTGAAGTCTAATGCAATAGTCTGAAGAATCTGATTGCTTTTTAAGCTGTCCACTTGCTACTGAGGTATTGTCTACTTCTGGTTTTCTCTTTGATTAGAGAACTATTTCCTGAGCATTGTTTTAGAAGAACTGTTTTTTGAGCATTACAGAATACCAAATTTCTAACTTTTTTAACTTCAGAGAACATCTAAGATACCTTTTGTAGAGAAAGACTTGCACTCTCTTCAGGTCACAATGTGGAGAAGGCATTCTCTGTACACAGTTGATTGCCCTGCTTGTAATAATTTGAAAAATTTGTTAAATGTTGATATATAAGGAAGCTTGATCATTAGGCATACGTCAAAAATCAGTAATTGTGAAATACATGTTTTTTGGAGATCTGAAATGTGAACAACTCATTTTTCTGGTTCTTTATTTTGATGTAAATGATGAAATCTGTTTGCTGTATTGTTTCCATTTAAACAAGCATGTAACTATTCCCTTAGCGTTTTTGCAAGATGTCAGTCAGTGACTCTTGCTATCCTTTCTTATATATGACTTTAAAAAGCTGCTTGTTATTACATGATAAATGCAATTGGAGGAAAAAGAAATTCCATGTAATTTAATTTTTTTGTGTGTTTTAGGGAAGCTGGGAGAAGCGAATTCTAAAAAGTCTAAACAGCATGTGCACAGAACTCAGTATCCCACTAGCACAGAAGGTAATGTATTATTAACTTCCCGTTGCCAAACTGACATTTTTTTGGAAATGAAGCCTCGTCTCGCACACTTGTAATGTCGTGTTCACTTTACACATGGTTATCAAGAGCTGCAAGGCCGATATCCAAATAATTTTAATACAGAATAATTTTCAGAAATAGTGGCAAAGTATGCATCAGCTCAACTTGGGAAAAGGTGAAGTCTATAGGCAGATCTTCCTCTTTACTAAGTACTCCTGTTGCAGTACTTAGCCCCTGGAGGGAGCAGCATGTTGGAAAGCTAATTGCTATGTTCATTGCTCTTAATAGAGCATTTTCGTGTGCACACTAGCTGTGTAACTTCTAGCTGCAGAGCCTGTACCCAATATAGATATACTTTGTGTGCTGGAGAAAGCTATTGTTGAACCGGTACTTTAGGAGAGAGAGATACTGGTACATTGCTAATTTTGGTTGTCATTCATTCTGCTCTGTTTTGGTTTGGTTTGTTTTTTATTAATTTAGAGGCTTTAATTTTAAAGATCATGGAATTGGGAAATAATGATAGAATGTTTTGTTCTTTATCTTTCTCCTGTTGTATATCTATGATATGTAGCAGAACCTCTATGGTTCACCATATGAGATAAAGGATGCAGCTGTGTTTGCTTTTCATGACTGTGCTAGGGACGGGAATTTGATAACAAAGTCCAACAGCTCTATGGAATGAGCAGTAAATCTTCAGTAATATGAAACTGACTGCTAAATAGCCTAAAATTCATTAGTAAACACATGAAACTATTTAATGGGCTCCTTTTTCCCTTGAACTGGAACTTGGACTTTCTACAGTAGAATATACCTTCAGGCTGGGGATAATGTGTAAGCAAAATAAGTTTGTGTTGCTAGTGCAATCTATTTTTTGAAGTGTTACATTAATTTATGTATTTGAAATAGGCATGTTTTTACTGATTCTGTTAAAAAAAGAAGAGTTACTTTCTTGTGCCTTTCAGAGGCCTGTAAGTGAACAGAAAGAACTGCTTAATAAATGGAATGAAATGGGAACTGATGAGCCAGGTAAGATCAACTAAATTTATGTGCATTAAATTTTTGTACGCAGAAAAAATAGCATATATATCTTATTTATCAGTCAAACTTTAATGTGATCACTTCAAAGTAAACTAATTTCAATATTTTTTTCTCATTGGTAATATGTCATTATGCATAAATAAATATTCAATTCATTGTTATTTTGTTTCAAGTTGTTGTACTAACTTTGAATCATCACTGAGAGGTTATGGTATAATACTCCTCATTCCAGTGCTTTAGAGATTTATACAGCTAGGGCACTGCTCCTCTTAGTGTAAGCTCAGGCTTATAGAAAGAAAATGTTCAGAACTATCGATAATTAAGCTCAGACATTTTATTAACAAAAGATAAAAATAATACTTGCACAGAATAGTCAGTCATATTATCCTTTGGAAGAGCAAGGCTAAGTGCCTCGTTAGTTCATATCCGAGTTCCTTAAAAGAAATTATTTTGCAAAGGTACTAGTTTATATCACAGTACCACCTCTGTGATGGCAAATACTTTTCATGGATTGTTTATGACTAGTCCCTATTTTTTATTTGACAGCAGTATGTTTAATTCAACAATCTATGCTGTTAAAAAAAACCCCTCTTTTGAATATCATATCTCTCCCATGTCTAAGAATGGTTCAATCTAAAGACTTAGGTGGAATAAGTAAAAAGCTTCCTGGGACTACTGTTCATTTACTAGGGGTTTACAAAACTAAGGCACTAACAGTAGTGTAATCTTGGAGAATATGTGGTGGTTGTAGCCATGTTATCTATGATAATGTTATTTTAATGTTTGCTCTAATATGTTATTGAAATTGCTAGATTGTGTTACAGGTATGGGAAAATTGCATGGTTTTTTCATCTCTTGGTTTTAACATAGCATCACTGAAATCTTATTTCAGATCTAAGTCTCTTCCGTCCTGTTTATGCACCTAAAGATTTTCTTGAGGTAAGCATTTATGAAACAATGACTCAGCCATTGACTTGCATCCATTGTAGTCTTTTATGTGAAGTGGGAAAAATAATTGTTAAGTGTATTTCAGACAATTTGTCCTTTATAGCAAGTGAAATTTGGCATGTTTTTTATGACTCCATGTTTTGTTTCCAAAACAAAATGCTATTGTCTCTTTTTTTAAACTTCATTTTTACATTGTACTTGTGGTAAATACCCCTTTCTCCAAAGAACAAGCTCAGTTTGGAGCTAACTTTTTTCCTCTGAGAGCAATTCTCCAACTTTTTCATAAATCATTTTACATTTTAAATTGCAATACGTTAAGCTGATAAATTGCAATATATGAAGCAGATGGACTGTTTGGTGGTAGACAGTAGACCTGTATGCAGTTGAAATGGTAGGTCATCTGTGAAGACTGTGAAAAATCAAACATGAAACAGAACAGACAAAAGCCTCCAAATCAACCATTAAAAAAATGGTGACTGCTGAATTTTTAAAGTCAGAAATTACAGTATACTCATCATTTTGTATGGTTCAAGCACAGAACATCTTAGTAAAACAGAACTTGCTTTACCAGCTGTGCCTAGAATAGGCATGGACAATGGACAGTAAACATTGCTGATGACAGTGAACTTAATGGTGACACAGTAGGAGATTTTGGATTAAAATGTGATTGAAAATAAAAGTTTAAAAATCAGTATCTGTATATCCTGTGAGTTATACAGGAAACAAGTCGTGTAGAGCATGATGACAGTGTAGAATTATAGGGTTAAGATGGCCTTCTAATTTACAGAATAAAACTTAGAAGTCTAATACTGAATTATCAGTCAGAATTAATGTATTAATATTTTGATGGGATTCAGTGCAAGTTTAGTGGAATGTCTTTTGTAGTGGTAGAGGAGATTTATAGTATTTCTGACTTAAGTGTAAATTGTTTCATGGTTATGAATTGTGAATGCATCTCTGAATCCAACAATAAACTTTCTATCCATTTTATTACATTTCTAAAGAGCTCTTCTTGTTCAGTTAGTGATAATAATAATGCAAAATTTTAATTTATTCTGTTTTCCATCATTGTGCTAACAGCCAAGTTGTGTATTTAATCTTGAATCTGTAAACAAATCCATCGTCATTTTAGCCTTATCCAGTGACCCTCAAGGTCACTCTTTTTTCTTTTATACTGTTTTCTTTCCAGAGTTTGCAGTTTCTTACATTAATCTTTTAATTTACAAGTCTGACAATGAGTTTATATGGTATTAGAATACTTATAAGACTGAGAATTGTAGAGATAAGATGTTGTGGAAGAATTTCATAAGAGCTGGAAACTCATCTTAGAAAGAATCGTTGCCAGCTCAACATTATAATATCAAAATCTATACCCATGGAATAACAGTATGTAAGAGACTGTAAATTGCTTTATAGATCAGAGTTACTTATCTTGACATTGTGATTCCTTGTCTCTTAAATTTTATCCTTACTTTAGGTTTTCAATTCTGTAATTTTTTTTTTTCTTAAACGAAAGAAGATATTTTGATGTATCGTTATTTAGTAAGAAATTATTTTAGTAGCAAATTATGTAGCACTTTGATTGAAAGCTACATAGGATTGCCAGTGTAAGAATATGGATAAAAATTCTTTCAGAAAAACGCAATACTGAAGAATATCCTGGATATTGTAGCCATCAGAAATATACTCTTGGTGTTCGAATGACTTTGATGAGGAAGTGAATTTTAGTCAAGACATTACTATGTAACCAGCACTTAATCCCATATATCAAAAATGACTTCTGCTTTTTTATTTCATAATTTGAGCTTACTTTTCAAAGTAGAATATGTTTGCTTCCTTAAAAATTTGGCTCCTTTTTGATTTTGAAAATGTTGAGATATAATTTGATAATTTGGGCCTATATAGATGATAGTTGCAGGAAATAGTTTTATGCTGAACGTACTGTTTGTAGTACTGATGATGCTAAGAAGAGTTCTGAATGTAAATTTCTGAATATATGCAAGGAATGACAGAGCTACCATTTTTAAGGTACTGATGAATCTTCGAAACCCAAATTATGAAAATGGAGAACAACCTAGTTTCAGAAATCATCTGGGGTTAATTCAGGTTCCTCTAAAAGTTAAAGATATTCCAGAATTGGTAAGTATATTTTTTCTTACAAGAGGTTTCTGTAAGAATTATTTTGCCTATTTTGCCTGTTTTGCCTATTTAGAAAAAGATTCTAAACAATAAGGAAGAATATTAATATAATGATAAGTTTCTCCTTTTGAAAGTGAAAATCAATCTAAATGTGTAGTTAAAACACGTAGCATAAAAAAGTTTTATAAAAAGACATTTTTAAAGAAAAGTAAAACATAAACAGTAAATTATCTGCCAGTAAGGAAGTTTTCATTTTACACCACGCAGCTTTGATTTGTGCCAAAAATATACTTCTGTACATGTTATTCATGTACTCATTTTTTTCTGTACAAGAAAACATTAAATACGTAGTTTATCTTAATTCTACAGTTTTATTTGATGCTGTACAAGATCAGTAACGTGACAATCAGTTAGCTTCTAATTTTCTTCTCAAAGTAATTTTAAATCCTTTTATTGTCAGATTGTAAATGAAAGGAAATGCTTGGATATTAGTATTATAATTGGAAAATAGGAGAGCTCTTCTTAATGCTTCACCGATAAGTCTCTTGAGGATTTTATGCTAGTAGAAAAACTTGCGCCACGGTTGGGAAAGAGCTGGGAATTAGATATCCTTAACCTAATCTTTCATTCATTGCTTTATTACATCCAGGTGTAGCTCATAGTTGACATGAAAACTGGGGTCTGTAACTAAAAGTAGAATAAGAATTGATGTGAGATTCTTCTCTTTAAAAACCTGAGCTTATATTTCATATATATGCATTTAAAAGAACTATGTTTGGTTTAGAAAATATTCGCATTAAGCCTTTCAGAAGAAATGTCTAATGATTTAGAGAATTAAACATTGTTAATTACTGTTTTATGGTTTTGCTTCTTTTCAGAAAGAAGACTTCAGTGAACTAGGCTTAAATATAGGACAACTGGGTATTGATGATTCAGCACAAGTGCCTCCTGGTTAGCTGTGCTTCAGTCACTTAAATAGAACACTAATGAGTAGAATACTTTGCAATTACCAAGTAATTTGTGTATTTTTTCCATAATAAACCATAACTATTTGTTCTGTAACTATGATTGTAGTGACTTCCTTAGTAAAATATAGCTAATAATAGAAAACATTGCAAATATTGAGATTTAAAATCATCACCTTAACTTGAAAATATGTTAATTTTAGTGTGTTTGAACGCTTCAGGATCTAGAGAACAAAATTGCATATCTTTTAAATAACTATTTTTAAGAAAAGATTACAGAAAATAGCCATATATCAGTACTACTATTTAATCAGTAGCTTAAATACTGCATAATTTCTGTTGTTTTTCCGTGTATGCATTTATTCCTGTAGAAACAGGTTTTAAAATGGTCTTTCCATATAAAAGTGGAAAACATTGTAGTATCAAGTGATTTTTCTTTTTAAATGGAAGTTCACCTAATTGAAAGTCTAGGTTCATACAGTATAGTGCTACTTTGGTATTTGTGTCCTTCAGACAAGAAAAAATTCTGTAGTATTATTTCTTCTTAGTTTTTGAAAAAGAACATTAATGCTGATGCAGGTTAATTTTTAGTGACATTGGCAAGAAAAATCAGCTGATTGTAGTGGTGTGTAGTAAAAATATAAAATACATTACTAGCCAAAGTATCTTTTTTTTTTTTAATTTTTGCCATTCTTTTCTATTTCTTTATTTTCCAGAGTTCTTTGAAAATGAATATGTACGTGTTGGACAGAAAGGTAGGATCTGTTTTCATCTGTAATAAACTGTGAGTAGTTAGGAATACATTTAGTAAATTTCTCTCTCAATTACATATACCTTTTAGAATTTTAATAATTTAGACAGACTAACACCATTGCAATTTAAACAGAGACAGTCAGTAATACCATTGTAATTTAGACAGAGACAGAAAAGCAAGCATTTGCAGTCTACCAGTAGCTACCAGATAAATAGCTCCACAGATATTTCATTAAAAACGAAATAGGAAGCATAGAGACATAACTTTTTGGTGATAACTTAACTTACGCCACTACTTAATTTCATTTTAAAATCAAAAGACTGGAGTCCCTTCTCTGCATGCACAGTTCTCATTAGTGTAATGGGGTTTATGCCTGTGTGTCAGAACAGAGTCTTTTTAATTGTTATTTGCAATTGCAGAACTTGCTAAGTATTGCAATACTTAGCCACCATGGAAAATTCACTCATTTGTGTCTGTATACTGCTTTTTCTGAAGAAGTTCCGGGTTTTTTTGTAGTGAAGAAATAAAAAAGGAAAGGGAAGATAAAAGAAGTAATCTTTATTAGCTCAAGTTTGCTTGTAGAAGAAACATACAAGGAATGTTTGAAATCCATCAATATCTGCTCCTTACTGTCTCTTGTGGTTCCTGCTAAACATTATCACCATCAAAGAAAAAAATAGAGTGGATACCATCCCCAAAGTCCTCCGTCCCTTTTTTTTTGTTCCAGTAACAAAACAATGACCTTTCGTTCTTACTTCTCCTTTTGTGGTCCTCCTTCTATCCCTCATCGTCTGTTTTCTCATCCAAGAGCAACTCCTTAGGGTACTGTCCATCTCTCTGTTCTTTTCCTGTTCTTCCAGATAAATTCCCCATCCAGACTTCCTGAGCCAGTCATTCAACTCCACAATGTAATTCTTACACCTCGTCTCTTGTCTGTGTAGAGGAGCCTCTATTACAGAGATTGTCTTAGCTTTTCCTATATGCAAAGACACAAAATTTTGTAAAAATGTAAGTTAAGAGTCTTGACCATGAACTGAAACCTTAGTTCATTCAGTGGGAATCCTACTGCATGCTCTATTGGGTGTTGGTTATGACTTTGGTTGCCTCTGATGTATTGATTTTGCTTTTATATTAGATGTATTGCCAAGTCTGAGGAATTTTCTTTATTATATTTAGTAAAACCCATCTTGTATATAGCAAAATTACTTTTTAATATTTTGTGTCTCAGTAAGAAACAATAAGGTAAACACTCATGGACACTGAGATGAATCACAATCTTTTCTAAAGTTTTGTGGGGAATGCAGGAATGTTTTTTCTTTTTGCCCTCTTCCTTTGGGAAAAAAGGATCACATACCATCTGTGTTAGAGCTCTGCAGATTAAACAGAAAATTGGCAGGCTGGTCTATTCAGTACTTAAGAAGAGAGGGAAGGAGAAAGGAATCAATTAATTAGATTTATAATTCCAAACTTCATCCTTCTAAGTCATGTCAGGGCAGATATCGTGAATATCAAATTTAGTGAAGTTTAGAAAAGCAATTTGTTTCTGAGAGACTTCAGAAAAATCAGAGGGTATGGATTTGGATACTTCTGAGTACCAGCACAACACTTATCTAATGTCTAGATAATCTCACAGAAATATTCTCCCAACTCTGTCTTTGTTGTGAAAGACATTTCAGGTATGAGGGTACAGTTAATCACATAACCTCAATGGGAAACAACATTTCTACCACTTTAGGATAGCTAAAGATCATTGTCTTTCAAGTTTATAGATTCAAATAAGGAATGAGATCATCTTCTCTAAGGTATGTACAGTAGTGTATTCAGGATGAGGCCCTTGTGACAGAGTAGCCTAAAGCTTCACAACAATGACCCATTTAGGCAAACCTGTCAACAGTAGACTTACATCAATATGAAGGAAAACCAAAATCTTTTGAAAAAGAAAGTCTTTATCCTCCAGAGTACGTATACCAATAATGAGAGAACATGACAGTACACTCTGAAATGGAAAATTCTTGCCCCACAGTTATCTGTGAAGGTGTTCGTATATAAATATAAAAATAGATGAGAGAAAAAAACCAGAATGAGTGGCAATCTCCTATTTGAACTGAGATACCGCTCACAGTTAAACAGGAGTATTTTGTGGCTATATACAGCTGCTTGTTCCGCTTAATGCCAGCCTACTAGCTGCAACTAGCCTTGATATAGATACATACTAAGAGAATACATACTAAGTGCTATTTTATGATGGAAGGTAGTACAGCCTTGCTTATTAATATCAATTGCCCTGTTTCACAGGGAACTACTTCAAAATTGTGTGGTGGAAACCAGACCTTTTAGATATTTTCCCATTAGCTAATGCTTACAGCATGGTAAGCCAGTTTGTAAAGTTAAAAATTAAAGTACTTGATAATTTGATAAACTTTGGAAGTCTTAAATGACATCAATTCATTACCTGCTTTGTTTCTTAACAGTTTTAGCAGAGCAAGATAGTGCTGCAGCTCAGCAATATGTTCGTCAGGGATGTCCAACAGCACTCCGAGCTGATCTGTGGGCCCTCATTCTCAATATTTCTAATCAGCCAGAGGTAAGGAGCAAAGTGAGAGTAAAATATGAAGACTAGGTGAAAACACAAACGTGCAAGCACATATCTTCTAGTGATCTTTTTCCAAAATAGAAATGCTCTACTGAGTTGTCACAGAAACTGATAAACATTTTATGAGAAATACGCACATGCCTGTAAAAAACTCCGTGCTGTGGTGGTGTCTTTTAGGCTCTTCCATAATTTTTTAACAGATATATGAGCAAAACACTGTAGAACAAGCTATTCAATTGATGGCTAGCTCCTGAGGTTTTCCTATATGGTGCTGACTTTTTCAGAAGGGGACAAGAAAAAAGTCCTGGAAAGAAGACTGAACCTCTCTTATCTTTGCTAAGTTTTATAAAAAGAAGATGTGCTATACCTTTTTCCTGGCTATTTGAACCTGTCATCATATTCGTGTACATATCTTGTAAATTGCTTTATATATTATTGCATATACTCTACATAGTACGATCAAAAAGATATAAAGAGGAACTAGTAAGATGTAGATTGTTTTCATACTCCCTTGTACAGCAGCAGTTTTTCATAGCGCCTTATATTTGACTCAAGTCCTCAACAATGAAATCTTTTGCAGTATCCAAAGACATGCTATAGTCAATATATCTAATATACCATAAAAAGTTAAATCCCTATTTAACTCTTGGCAGAATTGTGAATACTTTGATGCAAGGCTTTTATTGCAATAAAAAATAACATGTACACATGTAAATTTGCTCATAAATGTGAGAATTGTACACTATCTTATGTCCCTTGAGGATGTAGCCATTTTCTTGTAATACTGGGGCATTTATTGGTAACTACATAGTACAATTGTAAGATCTTGACCTTAAAAACAAATGTAAATCTCGTTCATTGACAGCTTACCTAAGGAGTTGAAGTTATTTGGTCTGGTATTAGAATTACTTAGTTTATTCCATTTTGAAAAAATAAAATAGGCTTTTGTTTCTAGTAAATAAAAGATTGAATTTTCTGTAGAAGAAAGACCTGTTGAAATAATAATGAAATATTATACATCTTACTTAAGATGCTCAGCACTAGATTTAAGTTATCTTAAATTATCAGAACAGCTTGAATTTTAGAAGTCTTTATGAGAGCAGGAATATTAGAGGTGTGAAATTAATGTTGTTGGTTACATTGCATCTGTTTATATTCTGTTACATGCTGCATCCTCTAAGATAATTTTTATCTTAATGTGGAAAATTAAATAATTGAATAAAAAAGCCAAGTATTCTGTTTTGATGACTGAAAGTCAAGATAATAATCAGAAAAATGATAAAATATTTCATTTTATGTTCATGCAAAGCATGAGTTGTTACGGAAATAGATTTATTAAAATCCGTTTCTTGAAATTCATATGGACAATTTTCAACAGTTACCTTTTTTAAAGAGGAACAAGCTCTGTCTGTCTATTAATATACTTGTCAGCCACACTGTTAGGTCCTTTAAAAGTCAACTCTAGTTTATAGTTGTTTTTAATATGTGTTTATACTATGCATGAAGTGTGAATATTTTAGACCTTCTCAAAAGGTTAGTCTCTGCTGTGAGGGTATTAACTCAATTTACTCTTAGGTAAGCTACAGAATAGTACATTAGCTGTTTGATCACTAGTGCTCATGTGTGTGCCCTCACTGTGTAGTAAATGGTAATTCAGCTCCAACTTATTGCAAGGATGCATGTGGACTCTTATGTCAGGGCAGCTAATATGTTCTCATTGACATAATATTTTACCTTGACATAACTTTCTATGCACTTAGCAAATGATGCTCATCAACTATAGATGAAGAAGAAAAATAAACTACATAGGCTTACAGTATTCTGAGATTCAGTGCAGTAGACATTCGCCTTTAGGAGGCATTCTACGAGTTCCAGAGCCTTGAGACTGAACTGAGTAGACTGTGTGCAGGGAATTGTTGGTGAGACAATATTTTGTGATGATACTAAAAGAACTCAAGAAAGATGATGATAAGTGGCTGGAAAATGGTAACGATAACATCAGGAAAAAGAGGTAAGGACAGATGAAGTGATGCAGACTGAGAATTTGTCACTACTTTGAGATTGCTGAAATAAAAGATTGGAAAACAGTAAAATACAAAATCCACCCTCCCTCCCCACAAAGAACAGAAATTATCAAGTCTGTGGACAAGATATACTACGTTGGAGAAAATCATCTAAGTTGGTGATGTAAGTGCATATGAATGTTTTTCTGTCATGCTAAACTGAAACTGTATCTTCTAATGTAGCAGCTATCAGAGCCTTTTATCTTATTTTCCAAGACTATTTTTGCGTAGCATAGTATAGTATTTGTTATCCTGGGCTCTAAGTTACAGTTATTTTATGGACTTTGAGTACTAAAAATATAAATGCACTAAAGGGATAGGCTTTCTGACTGAGACCTGCCAGACTGCCCATAGGTCAGGTAGGATATCACATGGGTTACTATAGCTATGTTATAAGCTGAATGTCCATAGTTCGTTTTAAGGATTGGGTTTACTAGCGTTTCACAGAAGTAAGGCTGTAACTATTGCCAGAATGCTAACACCCTGGGAAGTTCTTCTTGCATATACTGAATATACTGCTTTATTTTTTGTAAAGAATAGCAAAGCAGTTTTCAGATGCATGTAGCTGTTTTATGATCATCTGTGTTTCATATAGACTTTATTAGTTTATAGAATCATAGAATCATTAAGGTTGGAAAAGACCTCTAAGATCATTGAGTCCAACCGTCAACCCAACACCACCATGCCCACTACACCATGTCCCTAAGCGCCTCATCTACACGTCTTCTAAATACTTCCAGGGATGGTGACTCAACCCCTTCCCTGGGCAGCCTGTTCCAAGGCCTGACCACTCTTTCAGTAAAGAAATTTCTCCTAATGTTCAATCTAAACCTCCCTTGGTGCAACTTGAGGCCATTTCCTCTTGTCCTATCGCTGGTTACTTGGCAGAAGAGACCAACACCCACCTCACTACAACCTCCTCTCAGGTAGTTGTAGAGCGCGATGAGGTCTCCCCTCAGCCTCCTCTTCTCCAGGCTAAACAACCCCAGTTCCCTCAGCCGCTCCTCACAAGACTTGTGCTCCAGGCCTTTCACCAGCTTCATTGCCCTTCTCTGGACACGCTCCAGCACCTCCATGTCCTTCTTGTAGTGAGGGGCCCAGAACTGAACACAGTATTCGAGGTGTGGCCTCACCAGTGCCGAGTACAGGGGCACGATCACCTCCCTGCTCCTGCTGGCCACACTATTTCTGATACAGGCCAGGATGCCGTTGGCCTTCTTGGCCACCTGAGCACACTGCCGGCTCATGTTCAGCCGGCTGTCAGCCAGCACCCCCAGGTCCTTTTCCTCCGGGCAGCTTTCCAGCCACTCTTCCCCAAGCCTGTAGCGTTGCCTGGGGTTGTTGTGGCCGAAGTGCAGGACTCGGCACTTGGCCTTGTTGAACCTCATACAGTTGGCCTTGGCCCATCGATCCAGCCTGTCCAGGTCCCTCTGCAGAGCCTTCCTACCCTCCAGCAGATCAACACTCCCGCCCAGCTTGGTGTCGTCTGCAAACTTACTGAGGGAGCACTCGATCCCCTCATCCAGATCATTGATAAAGATATTGAACAGGACCGGCCCCAGTACTGAGCCCTGGGGAACACGGCTCGTGACCGGCTGCCAACTGGATTTAACTCCGTTCACCACAACTCTCTGGGCTCGGCCGTCCAGCCAGTTTTTTACCCAGCGAAGAGTGCACCTGTCTAGGCCATGAGCCGCCAGCTTCTCTAGGAGAATGCTGTGGGAGACAGTGTCAAGGCTTTACTGAAGTCCAGGTAGACCACATCCACAGCCTTTCCCTCATCCACTAGGCGGGTCACCTGCTCATAGAAGGAGATCAGGTTGGTCAAGCAGGACCTGCCTTCCATGAACCCGTGCTGGCGGGGCCTGATCCCCTGGTTGTCCTGGACATGGCTCGTGAGCGCCCTCAAAACGAACCGCTCCATGATCTTCCCTGGCACCGAGGTCAGGCTGACCGGCCTGTAGTTCCCCGGATCCTCCTTCCGGCCCTTCCTGTAGATGGGTGTCACATTGGCGAGCCTCCAGTCATCCGGCACCTCCCCAGTTAACCAGGACTGCTGGTAAATGATGGAGAGTGGCTTGGCAAACTCCTCCGCCAGCTCCCTCAGTACCCTCAGGTGGATCCCATCCAGCCCCATAGACTTGTGAACGTCCAGGTGGCGTAGCAGGTCATTAACTTCTTCCTCTTGGATTATGGGGGATTTATCCTGCTCGCCGTCCCTGTCTTCCAGCTCAGGGGGCTGAGTACCCTGAGGATAACTGCTCTGACTATTAAAGACTGAGGCAAAGAAGGCGTTGAGTACCTCAGCCTTATCCTCGTCCTTGGTGGCAATGTCCCCCCCCCCCGCATCCAATAGAGGATGGAGATTCTCCTTGGCTCTCCTTTTGTCATTAATATACTTGTAAAAGCATTTTTTTGTTGTCTCTCACGACAGTGGCCAGGTTGAGTTCTAGCTGGGCTTTTGCCTTCCTAATTTCCACTCTGCACGACCTAACGCGATCCCTGTACTCTTCTTGAGTTGCCTGACCCTTCCTCCAAAGGTGATAAACTCTCCTTTTTTTCCTGAGTCCCAGCCAGAGCTCCCTGTTCAGCCAGGCGGGTCGCCTTCCCTGCCCGTTCTTCTTGTGGCACGTGGGGACAGCCCGCTCCTGCGCCTTTAAGACTTCCTTCTTGAAGAACGACCAGCCTTCCTGGACCCCTTTGCCCTTCAGGACTGTCTCCCAAGGGACCCTCTCGACCGGTGTCCTGAGCAGGCCAAAGTCCGCCTTCTGGAAGTCCATGGTAGCGGTTTTGCTGGCCCCCCTCCTTACTTCACGAATATTGAGTATTCTATCATTTCATGGTCGCTAAGCCCAAGCCGGCCTCCGACCACCACATCTCCCACCAGTCCTTCTCTGTTCGTGAACAGCAGGTCAAGCGAGGCATCTCCCCTGGTGGGCTCGCTTACCAGCTGCGTCAGGAAGTTATCCTCCACACACTCCAGGAACCTCCTCGACTGTTTCCTCTCTGCCGTGTGGTATTTCCAGCAGACGTCCGGAAAGTTGAAGTCCCCCACGAGAACAAGGGCTAGCGACTGGGAGACTTCTGCCAGCCTCTTGTAGAATATTTCGTCTGCCTCCTCGTCCTGGCTAGGTGGTCTATAACAGACTCCCAGCAGGATATCTGCCTTGTTGGCCTTCCCCCTCATCCTTACCCACAAGCACTCGACCTCGTCATCACTACCATTGAGCTCTAGACAGTCGAAGCACTCCCTAACATACAGGGCTACCCCACCGGCTCTCCTTCCTCGCCTGTCCCTTCTGAAGAGCTTATAGCCATCCATTGCAGCTCTCCAATCTGAGACTAACACTTCTTTTCTCTACTTCTTATGTACTGTTTCTCTGCTGAAGTTGAGCTGTGTGGTTGCAGAAATTTCTTGCTGTAATATTTCTGATTTGCAGTTTAGGCTCTATTACATCTATAGCTGTATGAATCTAACTCATAAGGACTGTGAATTTCCTTTCTTTAATGTAAAACATTATTGAGGGTTTGGTATGGGCAGCATTGTGTGTGTTAGCATCCAATATTGTTGTTTGGAAAATTTTATTCAGTGAAGCTCAGCCTTTGTGTAAAGCTAATATACAGACAAGCAAGGGATGATACTAGCAATCTAGCATTGTAATCGTGAAAATGATAAACTGTAAGCTCTATATGCAGGATTATTTAGAAATGCGTAAACACATTTCCTGGCAATGGATTGTTTATTAGTTTTCATTTGTAATGGTACATTTTAGAGAAGCTGTGTTAAAAGAGCATTTTTAAGGTTGCAGCGTCAAACATTTAAAAGCTAACAGTGTCACAGTTAATATTGTCTGTGCACAGTCCAATTTGCTGTATATATATATTTTATCGTATACTTTTGAATCACAGAATCAGTTTTTCCTGTGGGATATCTGCTTCATTGATTGCACAGAATGGATGGCACACACTTACTGAGAATCTTTTTTGGGGCTTTTTCCGTTCTGTTCGGTGTGTTACCCTATGTTTATTCACTGCATGCTATTCAAGCAGTGCTTAAAAAACAAAATTGTTCATTATCTTACAGGCCTTTTTCCTCTAATTTTTTAAGTTAATGGGTTGAAAATCAATTTTAATTCTGAAAATTCCAGCATGCAGAAATTAGTAATGCTTTGCTTTACTACAGCTTTTAATGAATGTAATTTCCTAAGTTTAAAAACTTAATAAATAGGTGAGGTGGTAAGTTCATAATGGAGCACGATATAACTCTGTGCCTTATCAGTAGGGTTATTTAGATTAGGATCAGTAGCTGAAGGTACCCACTGCACCATTCAGACAGCTGAGAAGCCAGTAGCAGTAATGGGCTGTCATCATCTTTGACTGGAGAATTATGTACTTTTACAAGTGGATTTCATAGGTGTTTGGTAAAAGGAGAATAAGTTTTGGATCGTCTTCCAGGATTTGCCAGGAGGGACTTTCTTTAGCTTTTTTGTCCATTATCTCTTTAGGTAATCTGTTTAGTTTTCTGTTTTGTACTTGTTTCTGGTACTTCTGTTCCAAAATCTACAGCTCACCTAATTAATGCTGGTTGCCATTCTTTAGGCTTCATCCAATTCCCACAAATCTTTGTGTTTGCTTTCTAGACTCCTCAGTGTCAGTCTTCCTTCATATTCCTGGTTCTATGCTTCACCCACCTATTTCTTGTATTAGATTTGAGAGGCAAGTATAGACAGTGCAATCAAATGATGAGAGTAACCTAAAAATGAATCATGAGGTGCCTACAGTTCAGCAGTGAGAGTGCAGCTCCTGTGCCAGGGATTTCATGACAGGCCGCAGGTGGACTGTGCCTGCACAGAGGCTGCTGAGTAATCCAAACCTTGATTTCAAAGAAGGTGAATCACCAGGTTCTGCTTAAACTAGTTTTGCTGAATACTGCTGAAAGATACTGTTCTCTCTTGCCTGTAAGCTGCTTTCAGAGCTCCCTTTTCCTTATGCTCTCAGGTGGATACAGTATGAGTTTTTTGGGTGGAAATTTTGGTATGTGGCTTTGTAAGGTCAAGAGGGCTGGGCACTGCAATCCTGAAATGTACTATGTTTCAACTTGGAAAGATGAGTATGTTTCAAGGTGCAGTATAAAAAAATATATATATTATTTTGAGAAAAGCTATGGTCTATATAAAAATGCAACACATTTTTAAAAAGTAAAAAGTTTACAAATTAAGGTTACATTAAGATTTGGCAGACAGAGAAGAAAGGTTGAATCAGATGAAAATGGTAAGATTTTGGTTTTATAAATGAAAACATTTTAGGCTAAGAAACCTACCACACTTTTGGACATTCCTGAAACTTAATAGTAGTCAGTTGTCTCATCTGGAGGAAGAAATGCAACCAATAAAATAGTAAAACGGGACTTGAATCTTTTTTAAAGCCTGAGTGAGGCTCTTAAAAACATTTCTCACTGTATAAGTGAGGAAAAACTGATCACCGAGCAAAAGGGTCATGTGGCTTGAAAGCAAATCTGTGACCAATCTTGTTTATGATTCAGATATAAGGAATAAATTTATTAATACAGCATGAATCACAAGCCTCTTGCCTTACTAAGAGGCATGGGTAAGATCTATTTGTGGTCAAGTTGCATCTAAAAAACTGGTATGATTCCTAAGCCCTGTTTTCATTTTGCATCACAATAATCACAAGTTAAGAGAAAATGAATGACAAATAATGAATTAAAACCATTATTCCTAGAATGGTTATGATTGGTTTTGCATTGCAAGTCCCTCTTTAACAATTTATTATTTGTTTACCAAACTTTTTCTCACGAGTTCTAGTTCAGGTGGACAGCTTGGCCTTCTGGTCTTTTTACTAAATTATTTAACTGTTAAAATATTTAAGTACTGTTTTATTCTGCTAATATATGCAATGTAAATTTGCTATTCATTTATTCAGGGTAGAGTTTTGAGTTGTGTTTGAAATTTTAGTTCATGCTGAAATTGTAACGGCGACAGCAAACAGTGTTTTTATTTTCTGAGAAATGACCAAGTTGGCCTAGTGGGTTTTTGTAAGAGCAAAGAAGAAACTATTATTTATGAAAAAAGAAAAGGTGATAAACTGTTTACCCTTTTTATTTAACATCATACTGAAGAAAGTATTCAACTGAATTGTAAAGAACTTCCATTCAGTTCCTGCAAGTTGCTGAAGAATCTGTGCGCAGTTGTTCTCTCTTTTAAGACAGTGCCCTAAACATCAGGTTACTTATTCTTACCAGTTTTTTAACTGCTTGAAATATTTACACCAATTAAAACAAATTAAGGAGGAGAATTGGGAAGGATATATATTTCAGAAATTGTACATCCTGTTGGTTAAGGCTAAGTGATTCAAATTTCTATTCTAACTCAGGCAATATTTGCTCTATATTCTAATAGGTATATTGTTTTTTAAAATCGGTACACAAATCTGAAAGGTAAGAAATGGAAAGTTTCTACACTTCAGCCTTATTGATTCCTTTGCTAAAACAAAAAGAAATTTTACAAAATGTTTTAAATACATGTGTCATTCTGGATTAACAAATAGCAAATACTCTGTTCTGATTAAACCTATTCCATTTAAATTTCTTTCAGTGGTTTTCTGCTTTTCTTTTGTGGAAGATACGTTCACTGGCTATAATAAACTGTAATTTATACATAATTGCAATTAACATGATTCTTTACACTTCAATTAATAATGTGGTTGAATTAAGGCATAGGAAGCTAGTAAATATTTTAGAGATTAATAATATAACAGTCATAGTTCAGTATGATGCCAGAAACAAAACTGCACTGAAACTAACACTCTAAACTCTTGATGTCAGTACAGAAGGGCATCATTTATGAATATTTTTTTCTTGTACAGAAATCTGTTCTTCATACATTCAGTGAAGTCATTCCTTGCATGCCAAATCACTAAGTCTATTCTAAGTGTGAATAAAACAGCTGCAATTCAACTTAATACCAAGTTATTCTGACTGTTAAGATGAATGGACCATGTACTTAAGTGATTATTTTTTAGTTGTAGTTTTACAAGAATTTTAGTAATAACAGGAAAATGGACTCCTGTAAGCAAATGTAAAACATAATTGAATGGCTTCCTAATTCAGGAAGGAAAAGATTAGTACAAAATACTGGATTAGTGATAATGTTAACTTGTAGCTTGAAGCCACTGTGTGACCTCAGGTGAAAGTATTTTAAGAAGAAAACTTGTTTTTGCGTATAAATTTAAAGTGTGCTTTATACGTGTGTAGCAAAAGATTACTCTCTTCCTTCATACCACTTTCTTCTCCCACTTCTAAACAGCCTTTAGCAATTCTTCAAGGCAGTTATAGAGAACTAAAAACTAGGAAATGATAACAGGAAACCATGAGGTTATTAGAATCTCTTTCCCAAGTTACAATAAAGTAGTAGTTGCATTATCTAGTACCTTTGTAGCCATGAATTTCATTACCATTTCTTATGCAGGAGTACTTCCATGTACGACTGTCCTGGTTTCGGCTGGTTAAACCTGCCTGCCAGGTTAAACCTGCCTGCCAGGTTAAACCACGACAACGACAGAAAGAGTTAATCATGCAATCTGCTTAGCATGAAAAAGAAGAGGGTTTTTGTAATTAGTTCCTTCTGTTCTGATATATACAGTCATTTGAGATGGCAAAAAAGACTTTAGACGTTATTTATTTGGCAGTGTTACACTTAATTAGACTACAGTATTGATGCTTTAAAATTGTGAATATTAGAGTAGTTCTCTGTAGCTCTTAAGAGCAGAGTGATACATTAATATTACAATTACTTTACATTTAGTAAATATTTGTGTCTGATCCTTCGTAAAGAAATAGTGTACAATTTATATTTCCCCTTTTTATTTGTCAGAAAGAAAAATGTAAATATTTTCCCTGTGGTAGTTATCAGTACTTAAGAAATACGGCTTTTGTCCTCATTTCAACTTAACAGTCTAATAATGTATTAATTCTAATAATTTCTAAGTGTATAATATTCACCACTTTGCAGTTTTGTATTAATAAAAAGAACAGTTACAATGTTCCCTAGCCCTCTTCTCACTTTTTTTCCATTCTCTCCCTCTCAAAATTTCATCTTACTTCCCATTTGTTCTTTAGATCCTTACTCCAGACTTACCTATTTTTGTAAAGAAATCAGCAGTAAATATCATGTAAAACTTGGAATATACAAGCATTTGTGTGGTGGCTGTAGAGACACATTGAAATCAAAATAATTTCGTGAAGTGGAAAGGAGCTTTGGGACTGCTGATTTAGTTTATAAATTTATTCCAAATCCATTTGAAACTGTGGTATTCAATCTGAAACTGTTAGTCGATTGTATGCATAATGACAGAGAGGTATTTAAGAATTTAGGAATTACATGATTATAGTGCGATATTTAATTTTTTATTTCCTTTGCAAGCTCTTTCTAAGAAGAAAGTGATAGAATAAGCAAAAGCAGAGATGTGTATGTTCTGATAATTCTCCATCGTTTCACCCTTACGTATGTTCTGTAGACATCCAGGAAATAATTGGAGTTTAAAAAAAGTCTGAGTTCTTTGTATTCTTCACAAGATTTTTTAAATATATTTATCATTTCATCTTTTCACAAATTTATACTATTTAGAGATTCATATTAGATTAATATAAAATATTTGCAGCAACTCACTAATGCTAGAAGATATGACAGAACATATTAATGGAGAGGTGTATGAAAACAGAGGGTAACAAAGAAAAAACCATAATAATTTTGGACATTGAAAAGGTTTTAGCTGTAGAGACCCAAAGGTTGGAAGATATGGATCTTTGGTTTGAATTAGTTCCTTCATTCTCGTTTTATTAATTATCTAAAGGGGAGGTCATTTTATAAAGTCTCAGATATCTGCCTCATTTCTTAGGGCTTAAGCTAGAATAAACGGTGATAGAATGCTTCATAAATTATGCAGTGTGTTTTCCAGCTGAATACATGCTTATGATTTTTCTTGATTTTTTTTTTTTTTTTTAAATTGTTAAAAATTGGCTTCGTTAGTTTAAATATAAATGAAAGTTGTGTGTCAGACTGATGATGATAATATTTTTAATTTTAGGATATCTTGTATTATGAACAGCTTAAATCAAATGTGATTCAGCACGACCTTTTAGTGGACAGCCTGATTTACAAAGTAAGTGATTCACATCACAGTGATTAAGTGATTTATACACTCATCACACCAGTATCTTGGTGTTTTAACAAAGAAAATGTTAGATGGTTTGGTTTTAAGGAGTGTAAGAATAATTAGTGTGAATTTATTATTAGAAACTCTCTCCTTGTGCCTGTGTTGTCTCTTGCGTAAGACATTTGTTTGAGTTGAGCCATGAAGTCGTAACGAAACGGTAAATTCGTTTGAAGGAATAACTGGTTTTGCGAGGAAGAAAGCACTGGAGTCTGAGCACTTCCATTTCAAGTTTCAATTCTGAATATTTTAATCATCAAGTTAATATAGCATTTTTTAATTTTAAAATGTGGAGTATATGCTTAACCACAGCTCTTTCATGATTCAATGGTGAAACAGTGTCTTTTACCACTGTGTTAAGTTTAGCTTCTATGGGAGTGTGAAAAGATGTCTTTTGGCTTCAAACTGCTGTATTTTTTGATTACAGGATGTAAAGCTGACAGCAAGCAACGATGACTACTATTTTGTATTTGAGGATTATTTATATCAGGTATGTAACTATTTTTTTCTTAAAAAAGCTAGAAAGTATACTCCTGTAGGATTGTATAATCTTTGGAGTAAGGACTGCCTTTGTGTTTCATGTGTAGGCAGAGTACAGTGGAACCCTAGACAGCATCTGTTCGCTGCATTACATATACTTTCCCTTCTGAATAACAATACCGTAAATCAATCTTGTACACTTAAACAGATTAAGCAGGACAGGTTTCTAAAACTCCTACTCTGAAGGACCTTACACAATGTCTTTCTGATGCAGTAAGCCAGAAAATACGCAGTCAGCCATATTCTTCCCCTTTCCAGCTTTGCAATAATAAACTGATTAACAGCTGTGGCATACAGAGAAATTAAGACTTGAGAAGTATATTCAGGGTTCCAGTTTAAAAAAAAAAAATTGCTTTACAATGACCTACTGCAATAATCATAAAAGATATTGTATTGACATATTTTTGAATTGAAGACATTGATTCTGAATAAGGTAGTGATATGTATGGTTACTTTCCGGATTGCTCCCATTCCAAAGCTGCTTCTAGCAATGGGGAACCCAGCTAATTTATAAAGAATTATCTTTGTTGCTGCCTGTCAAATGCCCTTAAATAGAAGGACATTACATTTATGAATTTCCTAATGTGTAGTTGATTGCAGTGTCAACATAAATGTCATGCAGCAAACTTAGCATTTCCACAGTGCTTTCAATTTCATTAGTCACATCTGTTAGGTTAGACTTGCTTAATTTTTTGTTTTAGAGCTATGTGAAACTAAACGATTTCTTCTGTGATGGTAATATGTAAAACTGCAAGTAATTTAACAAAGCAAGAAACTGTCCTTAATACTGCTTAGTCCATATAGGTATAAAAATATGTGTTACTATTTAAGCATACTATGCAATCATGTATACATATAATATTTTAGCATAATAAGCATTTAAACATTAATACTTAATATTATAACCTCATGAAATTATAGCTATTCTACTTAAAATACTTCCAATATTAAGATCTGTATCTGAATTTGTATCTGAATTAAAATTCGAAAAGTGACTACATAAGGACAACTCAAACATTGATATTTATTCACTAAAATATTTACATGTAGAAGTTTTTCTTGATTTAAGGGTCAAAGATGATCTTCATTATTGTAACATTATTTCTTCATCATGGGATATGAAAATCTCATTCTTATTTCTGCATCATTCATTATATAGACTACTAAGGCTTATTAATTAGTCATTAACTGACAGTTTCAGTGGACACAGGATTATAATCTATGAAGGAACATGAACTAGTATACAGTATAATCTTTTGGTTTAAGACCATCAGAAATAGATTTTGTTCATCATTCTCAATATATAGCCCAGTTGAATATTTTAATTTTTTATATATCTCTATTAACTAAAAGAATGATCACAGAGTGAAAATCATAAAAAGGACTAAACTAGCCTTAGTAATTTGAAGGAGAGTCACCAAAAATCTTTGAAAAATGAAGTGTCTAGTTTTATTGCAAGGCTTTGAGGCAAAGAATATCTCAAACTTTTAATTATTAGTTGCTCTAGTTTTGTTTGGTACTTTGTGGTATTCTTCAGACTCTTTTTCTAGAAGAAAGTTATCCATTTTCCTTGATAATTTTCTCGTCCAACCTAATTTGCAAATGCATTGCTGCCAAATGATTTTGTTCTGTCGCCTCTGGAAAAATTTTGCAATATGAGTCACTCTGATATGGAATATTATTTATTGATTTCATATGATAACTGGAATTAAACATTGGCTAAATAAAATAGGTAACGAAAATGTTAGCTTAAACCAGACAAATTATTTCTGGGTTTGTGATTTTTTTCATGACTAGTTACTGCCTCTAAGTTTTCCAAGATATTTGATCAGAGAGTAGCATTTGTCTGTGTATTACTTAACAGATAAAGCATCCATCAAAACCAGAAAATTTGGGCCTAAAATAACAATGAGGATATTTGATTGGATTATTGGTACCTCTTTAAGCAGCATGCAATCCTTTTCGGGAAGAACACTGTGAAATGATGTAATTTATCTCCTTTAATATCTTTGCTTTCTTCATCTCAAAGTTTACATGTTTTTGTTACTTCTTTTTAACTATTGAAATAGAATACAGTTACTTTTAATACAGTAATTTCTTTTTGATAAAAGCTTTGGCTTTGCTTTTTTTCTTTTTCTCGGTCCTTTGAAGTCAGTGGTTTTCTTTTCAGTTTTGGTTATAAATATCCAATAGTTTGCCAAACATTTCTGTACTTAAAAAAGGGTTTGTGCCATTGTTTTCTTTAGCATTATCATTTTTGTGAATGAGAAAAGTGATACATAAATTATTAAATTTGTGAATTCATTATTTCAGGCCAGAGGTTCAATTCGAATACTTTAGTCTTACACCCTGCATAATGAATATATGCAAAGAACCTCACCCAACAGTTTTTAGGTATAGTCATAACTTAAGTTTGAGCTACAGTCTATCTTTTATAAAGATGCATAGTCTTAATTTAAAGACTTCCAGATACTGGTACTGGACACTGTATTCCTAAAAAAGGGCGCCTCAAATAAAGGTTACATTCTTTCCCCTATGACAGAACGTAATTTATGTCCTTTTTAGATTAGTTTCTTCTTCTTTCACCTCAGTTAACATATGCAGAGAATTACATTTGCCTGTATATTGTTATTGTCAGCTGTATTTTGGCAACTATGAAAATGATTGTGTATTGTGCAAAAATAATTTTTAGCTTAAACTGTTCAAGATAAAGAAACTATTTATTTTTTAGAAGGTATTTGTATCAGAGAAATAGTTTTGAGGTTCAAAAGAGGAAAAAGTCTCAAAACATGACCTGCTTTCCATAAAAAATAAAAAAAAAGCAATGATGTTCAGATGTCACAGTGTTTTGGTTTTGCATGTTTCCTTTTGAGAAATGCTGGTATCTGGAAAATGTTTGTAATAATTAGTTGAAGGAAAAATCCATTCATTTTTATTCACAATAAACTATGTAATGAAACACCATCTAAAACATTTCCACCTTTACACCTTGGCTACATTTAAAACAAACAAACAAACAAACTCTTAAAACCTACAAGAGCAGAGAGGTTTTAATCTATGCAAAAAAGTCAGCAGCAAGTTGAAGTCTGTCTTACTTCTGCCCTCTTGTGTACATTCTTGATAGTGCAGTCTTTCATTGCATGAAAATTTTCAAGTACAATACTAATTTTTACATTTTTTACAACTGAATATAGGATGAGATTCTTTATTGTTAATATTTTTTTTAAGAATGCTTTTAGTATTTAATTATATACGCAATTTCTGTGAATACTAGATCCTTCATTTATGTAAACAATAAAAAATACAAATATATTTTACAAAATACCCTGTGCATTTCAGAACTTATGGGTACAAAGTGAACATTATAATCTGTGCTTTTTGAAAGAACTGAATATTGTGCAAGCATTCTGTAAAGCTCCTGGGAATGAAAGCAAATGTAAGAATCAGTCTTCTGGAACTGCATGCATGCGAAAATGTAAATGTTTCATTTGCGTATTCACTTACTAGGACTTCCCCAGGTCATAGTAACTGAATAGAAAAATAACCTAATAGACATCAAAGCAGTCAGTTGCATGCACAGTCACTAATGATGTGACAGAAGGAGACAAAGCCATGCTGAGAGGCAAAGAGGAGGGTTGGAGAATGAGGATATTTTACTGGCAACAAATGACTGTGAAGGTAAAATCATAGCAAGTTCAAAGGGAGCCTGGAAATTTGAACGGGAAAGTAAATTAAGTTGGTCAAGAGCTTTCAACCATACTAGCTCTCTTCAATAGCATCTAATAGGTGCTAATTAAGGCAGGTCCTTAAATCTGTTTGACATTGCTTTGTTGATCCAGTAAGTCAGCTGATTTTTATATGCTGTCTTTTCTACAGGTATTACTCTGTTTTTCCCGAGATACATCTGTATTGGAGCACTTTACTTACAGTAGTGCCACCCCACCCAAATCATATATACGAGGTAAAAGGAATTGTTTTATAAAAGATTGTATAGATTTTTGTTGACTGCTGCAGTAATACAGTATGTGAGTTTCCTTTATGTTCATTACACCTAGTAGACTACATTTAAAAGAATCTTAATAAAAACTTCATGTATCCAGTTGACATCTGCACAGATTCTATTATGACAGTTTAGAAGCTGATCACATGAAGGCCAGATTGCAATGTTGTTCTTTTACTGTTGGTTTCTGTGTATAATTCTCCAGTGTTTTACCAAAATAAATTAATCACACAGCTACGACAATATGATAAAATCTTGACAACATCTATCTTCAGCAGAGCTAGAAATTTAAACCCACAATGTTGTCCTCTGCAACTTCAACAAATTTAGCAACTGGAAGTGGTGGTAGGATGTTATCTTCCCAAAGCAGTGAGTTTTGCAAATATTTGTAGACAGGAGCAGAAGATGTTGCTGAAGAACTGTGGACTCTGTTCGAAGGTCTGGGAGAATAGAGCTCTACCAAGCAGACTTATACTGATTTTTTTCAAAGCATGGCATCTTCCAGAGTGTTAGCTTACTTTTGGATGTTCTTTGGCTTAAGTTCTCATGTGAGTCTTATTTTTCTTAACAATCTTAAATTTATTGGTTCAGTCCACTTGCCTTCTCTGCCAACTTCTAATGCCATACCTCTGGGCTCTGTTTCCTTGCTTCTTAGATCCTCACCTCCCTTGGCTTTACCCAGAGGTTCCTAATTTTGTCTTCCTTCTTGAATCATTCAGCCATCCAATCACTTTTTTTTTCCATGTACCTTTACCTTCTGCATTCCCATTTTCTTCCTTGGTACCTCGTGCCAGTGTATTTAGCCAAATGTGATCCCCATTCCAAGTACTTTTTTCAAACAGGACCTCTGCTGACAGTTTTCCTCTTGCTGCTTCTTATGTCATGTTTTTTCTTCCTCCTTTATTGCTTTGTAGGCCTTTTCTCTCTCTTTAACTGAATTAGGGAGTTTTCTTTACCTACTTCTTGAAACAAGCAAAGGGCTCACCTGAGAGCAGAACAGCAGTGGGACTCCAGGTCTCACTTCTGGCACAGAGCCGTGGCAGCCCAGAAACACGATGGGAAATACCCTACTTATTCCTAGACAAACCTGGGGAAAGAAGTTGCTGAAATCTAAATCTCTGCTGAACCTGTGCAGTGTAAATCCAAGAGGCTTGTAGGTCCTATTTGTGGCTAATTTTCCAAGAGATGTGCTTTATGCTAAAAATACTCTCCTTCCAGATTACAACTTCCAGCTGCACAGCAAGCAAACTATTGGAAGGAAGAGTAAAAAGTATTTTTTAGTTTAATGAAACAACTGATTTCTGTAATTGGAAAATACTGGATTTTATTTTCATGGGGTAATAGGCAAGAACTTTGCAGGTTGATTTTGAATTTAATTCAGTCAATTCATGCAACAAGAAAATATCTAAGTCCAGATTCCACTGAACCTGACAAATGTTCCCTGTGTTAAATTCTTCTGTGTAGAGGGAACAAAATACACGGAGATCTAAAAGATCTCTGAATCTTCTATAAATTTTCATAAAAGTAGTTACAGTTTCCAGTTGAATTTTCTCATTTCAACACTAAAATAATTACATCTTTTAATTACTTGTAATTAAACTTAAAAACACTTTTATATTTCTAAATAAATTGTTAATTTTTTAATAGTGGATTTCAAATTATTAGGTCCTATAGTTAAAATATGGTTAACTAATATAACATGTTCATTTTGCAAGGAAGAGAAAAAGTTATATCGTCAGTCTATATTATCAGTGATTGTCTTAATTAATATTTTGTATCCAACAGATTACTTAAATTTTTTTTGGTTATCTCAAAACTATACCATCCATCTTCCTCTCTGTTGCAGGCTTAATGAAACCTTGAATATTTTTTATCTGTTCTTGTATCTTTTTAAATGCCTTTCCTGTCCCTAGGTCAGCCTGCCATAGCATGGCAGACTTATCCGCGTAACCTTATCCCCTCATAGAGCTTTACTGTCTTCAAGGTCTGCAGCAAACACCTCTAGAGCCCCTAAGACACACCCAAATAAAATCTCTATGGAGTAGCATTGCTGAAATCTTCCTCCTCTTTTTTGCTGTTTGTCATCCTCCCTTATTGGTGCTCCATTTTAGTTTTATATCTGACACTGTACCTGTCCTATTGCATTACTTGCTTGTTTTAGACAATATCAAGTCGTCAATAACATAATTAGTTATGATTTTTATAAATGTAACTTAGAATCTACCTTTTTGATTTAAATCTTTACACATTTTAACAGTTTAATCACATTTTAATTGTGGTTTGATGATCACAGGAAAACTTGGAATAGAAGAGTATGCTGTTTTCTATCCTCCAAATGGTAAGAATTATACTATTGCCTCCTCTAGTGGTAGTTTGTATTTTTCTCAAATACGTGATAACTTCTTTTTCTATTACTGTTTTTTTGCTGTTATTCTGTGAAGTTCATTAATTTAAAGGAGTAAGCTGGACTGAAGCTACTCCAAAACCACATTCAGCCTGGTGTTAGTAGTCACATACGGAGTTTGTCTACGCGTGTGGGAAGGAGAAGGAAAACAACTTCTGGTGCAGCAGCTTGTATTCCAGTCTTGTATCACCACTTAGAGGGTCTGAATGATACATGCTGAAACTGTCTGACCCCCAGCTTTTCAGTACTCAACAAACCACACCTTAAAGTCTTTTCCTTTCAAAATTTGTGTTCATTTTAAAAATTCAGACATAACTAATCTATATAATTTTAAGTTAATATCATTGCTGTTGTTGCTGCTTCAATTATTAAAATTCTTTTTTTCAGCTCTTATTTTGACCATTTCAATCCCTGTCTATTGAATCCTTTCCCTGTTTTTGCACTGCATTTGTATTTTAAGTTCAAGCTCTTTGCTTTTGCTTTCAGGGCCTTACATCACCAAATCTGTGTCTCTGGCCTCATCTTCTATGTCTTCTGTGTTCCAGTGGTGTCAGTTGTAGCACGTACTTTTGTTCCCCCTTCTTCCATTTTTGCCTCTGCAGTTCTTTGCAGCTTTGTAGCCATGAAGCATTGTCCTTATGACCTTTTGTCAAAGCAGCTCCCTCTTACTGGTACTATATGAAAATGAGTGAATGGGAGCTAAGATCAGCTGGAAAGGAGGAGAGAACTGTCATGATACAACTGCCAAGTCCTTTAAATGTTTTATCTGAGTACTACCTGAATTACTGGAGGTCTTGGCCTCCTTTTTTCCTGCTCTCTCCTTGTCAGTGCATGACATTTACAGGTTGTCATTTATTTGAAATTAGGTTCTGATTTCAGCAAAGCTTATACATAATAACTTCATGGAAACAGAGCTTTACTTGGCTTTCTAGGCATGTGTTTAAGCACATAGTTGGTTGTACTGAAGTAAGTGATACAATTCCTGTACTTAAATATTTACAAGGATGAGATCCAAGACTGCAGGCGCCATAACAAGGAAATATTTTATTCCTATGGTAGGCAGGATGCAATTTAGAAATTTGGGGAAAAATAAATTTTTTTACATGGATAAAAAGAAATATTTTTGTTTTATAGGTGTAATTCCTTTTCATGGCTTTTCTATGTATGGTAAGTGTGACTCTCATAAACTCTTAAAATCTCAGGATTGCTTTTTATCATATTGCAGTTTAAAGCTGTATGTACTTCTCTGCAACTTTTAAAATGTGTGTATTCTGTTTCTTTGTGTATGACAACTGTGGTATATAATTTTAAAAATTCCAGGCTGTTTCTATTGACTTATATTACACCCTCTACCATGTGGGAGTTCCTTCTTTGTAAGCTAATAGCTGAGCTATATGTCTTAATGTACATGAATAGAGGGACAAATTTTGTTGACAGACTGCTCTTTTCTTTTGTTTCACTCCTGAGTGGACCAAGTTACCTGTGAAGACAGTTCTTAAAAACGTGAATTATGTGAAAAGCCTGTTGCTGTATCCATTTGCCTAGAACAGGTGTTAAAGGAGCATTAAATAATAGAATGGTTGCTACTTTACTGCACAGAGGAAAGCTCAAATATCAACAAGATTTCTAGGAAAAGAGCAGAAAAATCTCAGGTCTCAGATGTAACAAGGCAGCTAGTGCAGAGAGACTCCAACAATATGAGGCTCTTGTTACAGCTTTCCAGTTTTTTCCTTTGATTAATGAAAGGTGTTTGTAGCATCACAGGGCAAGCAGATTTTAAGATTATACTTACAATGCTATGTTTTGCTAATAAGAAAGTTTAATGATCACATGATCATTAAAATCAGGCGATTTAAATATGAAATGCAAATTTGAACCTGAGTAGGGAATCTAAGTCTTTGAAGTAATTAACAGCTTAGTTACAAACTCTTCTTTAGGTACTCACTAGGAGGCTTTCACTTTTTCTCTGTGAAACCGCTTTTCAAAATGTTTGTATGTGACGCCCTTGAGAACAGTGTCTCTCAAACTGGGTGTGAGTTTCTTCTCTCCCTCCTGTCCTCTCCCTTTGCAAGGGCTCAGAATATGCTGGTTGTGAGAAGGAGGGAGGCTGAAAAGCAAGGCAGCAGAAACACTAATGTAACTCCAGGCTGTGGGTAAGGTAGCTGGGACCAAGGAGAGCATCCTGTGTATTCCATGCTGTGCTGCTCTCGGAGGAAGTATCTCGGGTCCTTATGTAAATCCTGTACACTTTTGCATGTTTGCGTGCATACGCTCGTACAGTGCCAACTGTCAGACACTGTTCTGTTATCCTCCTGGCCTTTATGTACATATGCATGCTGCCAACTCTTCCACCTCCATCTTCAATCCTTATAAACATATACACTAGTAACACCCTCTGCTTTTCTTAACCCTACGTAAATACACATTTCTGTGAACATCTCGCCCTACCTTAGCACCCCACCTCTCATACACATACGCCATTATTTTCTATTAAGCCACCTTCTCTGATATATATATATATATGAAAACGAATTCACACATGCATACACCCATATATATATATAAAGAAATGTACATATATCTACGTGCATATGTATACATATGTATGCAGACAAATGTATCCATATCCCTATCTTTGTGTAAATAAAACTGTAAGGGAAGGTGAATGTAGAGACAGACTATGTGTGTGTTAAAATGTAAGCTGTCATCCAGAATGAATGCACCTGTAAAATGAAGCAGTAGATGTGGTGAGTGAGTGGACAGATGAAAAGGCTGTTTACAGAAATTTATATAGAACAACTGTCTGTGAAACACGCATTGAATGAATGGAGTAGAAATCGGGGGGAACTGATTACGTTTGTACAGCATACAAATAGATTTATCTATATGCTAGACTTTTACAAAAAGAAAAAAGGGACTGATTGAAAAAAAGTTTGAGAACCACTGCTTTACAAATGTAGCCAACTGTTATTTTGAATCAGGTATATTAAAAGACTTCTAAACAGTAAAGTACCAAATGTCCATGTTTTTCAGATCTTACAAGAAATAACAGGTCTCTATCAATCAGTCATACTTATGTGATGTTATTGTGGCAACCAAAAGCTATTTTTTTAGTATTTTCGTTTTTGCAACACCCGTCTTCAAGCAGTAAACTTATTCCAGTCTTAGAAATGAGGAACCAATTCGGAGATGGTCACTAGCCCAAGAGCGCATTGGAAGTTATAGATGGTTGAATCAAAAACTTGCACTGTTCAACATATCGTTGCCCTGCAACTCAGAGAAGCTATCCTTAAAGTGTATTTCTTATGCTTAGGAAGCCAGCACTGTAGTAAGCAGGTTCTAATTAGTTTAGATTCTTGAAATATATAGAACTATTACCTAGAAGGTATTGTACTCCCTTTCTTAATGTTTTATGTCAAATGTTAGACTCTATTATAAAATATCTCTTTCTAAATAATCGGTTTAGTAATGTTTTTGTAAACTGTACTACTACAAATTACTTGGGTTTTGCTCATACTTCATGCACTTAATCATTGAACTCTTTTAGCAGTTTACAGTGTTGAGTCAATTATAATTTTTTTACCCTTTCAGTTGCTCCACTTTGTTTTCTCTACCATGAACCTTCCAAATTGTATCAGATATTCCGTGAGATGTATGTGCGTTTTTTCTTCAGACTCCATTCCATCTCTTCTCATCCCTCTGTAAGTTCATTAGGAATTAAACCCCACTATTATTCTGTTTGCTATGGAACAGTAATATACAGTGGTGTGATTTTCTATGCAATTGAAATATATATATACTTCAGGCAAGCTTGTAAAGAATATTAGGTAACTCCAGTTTGGATATTTTTGTTTTCTACATCAATATTAGTCTTTGCTATAGAATATCATGTACTTTAAAATAGTACAGCTCTCATTTTATGAGGGGTTTTTTTTTGAGAGTCAAGTCTTTTATGTAATAGGTTTCTCAGTTCAAAAAGTCACATAAATGCATACTTGCTTTCGTTTTAATCAATAACATGTAAGCGCACAACTTTAGTGTTTTCTGGGGTAGAGGAACTAAAATATAGTCGTATATATACAGGTATTGTTTCAGTGATATCACGTTAATGTCTATTTCTTTAACTCAAGTATCTTTGTGTGACAGCACATGCTTTTTAGCACTACTAGATGAATTTTAAATAATTTGGTTATGTTTATGACCAGGACCAGTTGTCTTGAATGTAAGACAATAGTTGAAATTTGCTTATGTTCTATTTTTGAAGAATAAAACATAGTAATTTTTTTTTCTCCTTCACAAAGTGCTGAATCGTTTCATTACTTTTTGAAAACAATTCCTGGTTAAAAGAAAATCCTTTTCTTGATATACCATTTCAAGGCTGTGCATTGTGCTTTCAGTCATTAATAGCAGGGAAACTGGTCAGACAGGAATCTTTTAATTTTCATGGTAATTTTTAAAAGAAATTTTAAAATGTGTTTACATTTAACTTTTTGTAATTATCCCCATTGCTGTTTGTTTCTAGTTATCAGAGATACATTATTTCTCACATCCTCTGTTTTTTAGTGTATATATAGTCTAACTGAGTTCTAGTTCATCAAAGTGGAAATATTTCAAGTAGGTCATATTATAATAACCCACTAAGTACTTAGACCCTGACATACAAATACCATAAGTAACTTACAGCTGAAAGGAACTATCAAAATATATTATGTTGCTAATACATACATGGAATTTTAGGAGCAAGGCTTTAGTGACTGAAGGCATTAGAGCTACTTGTGTCCTGCTTATGTGAGCTATATATTATATCATTAACAGTGTTTTATTGCTTGAATTAAAACTTCATGCATACTTACATGCTGATACTGTTTTCTTAGATTTGACAGGATGAGTGTTAGTATTCAGGATATGATCTTGTTTCATTAGGGCATTGTGTCATTGTGTTTGCTGTTTGAGACTCTTCTACAAACCCATCTGCCCCAGCTCTTTTATCACCTTCGAGAAATTGGGGCTCAGCCGTAAGTACTTCTTTCTGGCTTGCTACAAATGTTGCAGATTCATTGTTCTGAAAATGCTGTTCTGTAGTATTTTAATTTAAAAGCTATGGGAAATTATTCAAAAGTGCAAACACCAATATGCCATTTTTCCTTGAAAGTCAGTTGGAGTCCTTTGTCTAACCTGCATATATGTGCTTTGTGCATTTCTTCTGTATGCTCTGTGAAGAAGAGAGGAGAATTGCTCTATGAGAAACGCTGCATTATTGTTCAGCTAAGTTTCAGTTATTCATGTCAGATCTGATGGAACTAGGTGATTTATTTCCTAGGGGACAGAAGACACAGCAGATATGTTAGTTACAGCAGAAGCTACTAGAAAGGGAGAGGGAGCAAGAGGCTGTCATTCTATAGGGTACTCATGGCACCAAGTGCAATAGAACCTGAAAATCTTACTGCTATAATTGGTATCCATCATAATAGCATAACATCAGAAAGGATGAAACATTGGGGGTAATAATAGCTGAGGATCCCTCTAATGTGTGTGTTTGGTCAGAATATTTTAATGATATTAGTACTTTGTCAAATGAGATCCTAAATAGTTTTCTGATGGCTGTTGCAAAGGAAAATATTGATTATTAATGCAACAAGAGAAAATGGCTGTTCTTCGTGGAAGAGAAATGCAGAAGAATAATAAAATATTTTCAATTTATAGAGAATCTGTCTGATCATTATGTGAGACAGAAATATAATAACTACTGTTTATCACTTGTTTGCAGGCTACGAATTTCATTTAAATGGATGGTACGGGCATTTTCTGGTTATTTAGCTACAGATCAGCTCTTGCTTCTGTGGGACAGAATCCTGGGATACAACTCTCTAGAAATTCTTGCTGGTAATAGAATTATTTTTACAAAATGTGTTAAGTCCAGGTGGATGTAAGGCAAATACATGTTAGCTTCAATGTGTTTTGTGACAAGAAGAAAATAGTTGCCCTTTGAATGCTGAAAGCAGATTACATACATGTCAAAGAGTATAACCTTTAGAAAATCAGATTTGCATAAATACTGTAAAAATATGAGGTAATTTTTTTTTATGACAGCACTCCAAAAATGCTAAGCGCTGCGTGAACAGAACATAGGATGTTCTCTCAGCTTCAGTGGTAACAATAAACAATAAAGTTTATCACCTTCCACAAAATATAAGATTCATGTTACTCATTTATGGCGAGTACTTCTTCAGTACTTGCAGCAACTGAGAATTCCCCGGGTTTTGCTGGATTTCTTCTTTCGAAGCCCCATCTTTTAAGAGACTTTGAAAGTTTTGTACTTATTTTTTGTAAAGGAAATTCTGTCCTAAGTTTTGTGCAAGGTTTTAGATGGGGGTTCTAAGGAAGACATGTATCTTCAGTTGGGTCAGATTTGAAATACAAAGTAGGTGAATAGAAGAGAAGAGAAAAGGTTTTGGTTCTATTTGCACATGTAAGACAGCTATGTAGGAAGATACAATTATATAAGATAGTACAAAATAAATGAACTTTTTTTTTTCATGTTATATAATACAACTGAAATATTGCTATTTAAATAAATTAAAATTATTGGCTTAGAAATTAACTAATTGCAAATCACCTTGTCCTTTTTAATTAAAAGCTAGTCACCTTAAACTCAAGCATTTTCACTCAGACTTTTCTGAAAGAATGTTGTGTTTTTCTTATCCATTTTAAAGAATGGCCGAAGAAACTCAAACACAGCCGTCCATTGTATATTATTCTTCAGAATCAAAATAATTACTCTAAGGGAGTGAGAATTGGTATTTTACATGAAGATTAATTCTAACCACTAATTAACAGGTCAGCAACTTAAATATTGGGCATTTTCTTTCAGTCCTGGCAGCTGCTGTGTTTGCTTTCCGAGCAGTCAACCTGATGGAGGTGACATCACTGGCTGCAGCTGAAGTAAGGATAAGTTTCAGTTAGAGGAGATCGAAATAGTTTCTGATGCTTTGCCAACAAGAGTAACTTAAGCTTCACATGGCACGTGGTACATAGTGCGAATCTTTCTGCCTAAATTCTTACCTTAGATTAAAAAAAAAAAGGAAATTGTGAACATGCAGTACATGTTACTGCTTTTCTGGAGTAAAAAGAAATAAAAGAGTATATTTGCTACAAAAATGCAATGTTATCAAATTATTTCGTACAGTCAGGGTTTTTTTCTGTTTTAATATAAAATTTATGTTTGTGGGATATATTATTTCCAAAATACTGTGGAGGTTTGTACCTTTTTTCTCTGTGCATTTTAATGTAGTTGCTTCTGTGCTTTTTGATATTATAAAAATTTTACAAGATTATTTTTGTTAATATTGAATCTGACATTTCACTGTGAGTACTGTCATTTTACAGATGGGAAATGAAGAAAATTAAGTCATTATGATGAAGATTACTATTGTTTCTCTCTAATAATTCGTTAAAATATATTTTTTCCAAAAAATCTGGTGATGTATTTTCTTCAAACTTTGAGAGCTTGTGATGACTCTTTCTTTTTTTTTTTTTTAACATACTTTCATGAGAAGACATTGACTATTTGAGTCATTACATTGGACTTACTTCACAAGTACTAGCCAAGCCACAGGATAAGGATTCTTAATTCCCAATTATTTTTAGAAGCAAGTTGAAATGTTAGACCCCTTATTCACCCATGATGCCATGTATATTTGAAGTAAGGCTAAAGACTAAAATAAAGTTACTTGGTTTATATACGTAAACATATGCTTTTTCTTTGACATGTTAGAATGAAAAATAATACAATAAGGCACTAACATAAAACAGCATAATTTGTTTCTAGCCAGGCCTGAATCTAATTATTGTTAGTATTGTAGTATTTGAATCTTTTTCTGACTTCTTGACTTGCTTTAAAGAAATTTGATTCAAATGTCAAGTTTAACAAGCCTTTTCGGTTTTTATCCTAGGCTGTACTTGCTGACCTTTCAACCCTGAAAGTTATGCCTCTTCTTCAAATCTTCTTGTTTGCTACTGTCACTTGATCTGCTTCAACGATACTGGTACCACAATTCCAGTCTTTCTTGAGAAGCTAATCATCAACTATGCAATATCTGCATAAAACCAAAATTAAGCTGTATGTATAATATTAATTTAGAAATCATGACCTTAAAATTTTCTAACTAAAACCAATAACTTTGCACACAAGTGTGTGCAGTGCATGCTACTGAATTTCACTGTAACAGTAATGGTTATTACTTGTACATTAAGAATTACTATTTGTGCAAATAAACACTATGAATCAGTGTCTAAAATGCATGTAATATTAAATTAAATAAAGTAAATGTAATTCGTGATCTGAGTGTTGTGATGTTAATGTTGGAGTTGTAAAAGCTTTTTTTTTTAATATGAAATGACTTTTTCAAGCTCACAGCTTAGAGGGTATCAGCTTAAATACTGTCAACTGAGAATATAAAGATACTTTAACTTTCAATAATTTTGTCTCATTTTCTAAGAAAAAGATAGGATTATACACCAGTTCTGCTATCTCTATCTTATTTATTCTCTTTACAGAAATTTTCTCCGTGTTCTTTCTCATGTTAGCTTCTTCCATTTATTCTTTTCACATACAGAGATGTAGTCACGCATTCCCCATTCATCTTCAGTTAGGTATACAGCTATCTCAGGCATCTTCTAAACTCCTACCCAGAGTCCCCTCAAAGGCCCCGTGTTGTAAAATACGTTCTCCTGCAGAGAAGGCCTGAGCATAGCTTCCTTCAGAACTTGTTGGAGCCAGTCCTTACATGAGCCAAACTGTTCCCCTGAGAACAATGCCAAGAGTCCTTTCGCCGTGCCCCACACCCGCTTTGGGAGAGCGGTGCTATGCCTTTGCCCGTTTTCCAGCCTCTCTGATTCAACAGCTCAGGCTTCGGTTCAGAATCCAAACTCGTATCGATGTGTGACGGATTGTCACGACACTGTCAGGCTGGCTCATCGTCTGTTAGTGATCATTCCTTTTTGTGAGGTCTTCCAGTTTTTTCCACTGATTTGTTTAATACCGAAGTTGGAATCAATAATCTGATTTGATTAAGCATATCTTAACACCTGAAAAAGGATCAAAGTCAAAAGAACATAAAGGGTAATATAGCCACTGTGTTTGCCGTAGGACTTTTATCTTCGCCTAACTAAATACCTGTAAGTGTCATCATTTGTCATACATACTGAATGTATGACGGTGAAACATGAATCCTTCATAGTTTGCTCAAAAGTTGTCTGCAAAGTGATCTAAGCTGTAGTCTCAGATAGGGTTATGAGATTTATGTCTGTGATTCTTGTTGTCTCTGTCAGGATAATGCAGTAAGAAACTTACTGAATTTTTATAGACTGCTAGTAAATTTATAAGGCTAATTTTAAAAAAAGTAAAGTTCTGGACGCAGTATGCTCACTTCTTATATAAAGCACCAAACTGCTTAACAGAGACGACATATTGGATGAGTATTTGGGGAAATTTTGCTCTGGATAACAAAGAAAATCGATCTTTTCCTTAATATTTGCTAGAAATGGTTTTAACTGTTTAACTAGAGGCTTTTCTATGACATTTAGTTTTTAAAAAGAGGACACATGTGACAGCTTTTATATTTACAGCAAGTATTACCCTGTTTTATATATGGGGAATAAAGTGATTTGCTAAAGATTACAGAGTAAATTCCTAAAAGATGTGAGCAGTCTCTCCTTTCCTGAATTCCTGTTTATACTTCAGGATGCTCAGTTTATGTATTAACCACAAGACCTTATTTCATCTTCAGAACAACACATAATGCACATCTATCTCTAAAAATGCAGCATTTTGCAGTTTTTAAAATCTGTAAGATTGGGTAGCAATTTAGAAATCATAATGTTACAAAGCACTCACAAGAATTGTAGCTCAGTAAGGTCATTACAAGGTTACCATGGCTTTTTAGGGAATTAAAAGTATTTACTAAATAGCAAGGGAGGTTCCCTGGAGGCCTACTGACCCTCTAATTCCCATTGCTCTGTGCAAGTACGTTGTGCACAATCTGAACAGTACCCTAACCCCTTCCATACTGGGATTTTTGAGCGATATTTTTTCTCTTTTTTTTTCATTTTTAATAGCTTTGAAAACGTTGTAAGTAGGCAGAGATAGAGACTGTTGGGTTCTTGTTTGAACAAGCAGTTCTGTGACTAACAGAATATGGTCTGTTTTCCTCTGACTTGGCATCTCGTTATTCATCCTAACAACCTTGCATCTCCCTTGTGTCCCCTTTACCTTCCCCACTGGAGCACTTAAACTCCTCTTCCTGACCTCCACCTCGTTTCTCCTGATGGCGGGACAGGGGACTTTATGCTCCGCGGCTAGTGTGGACCAACACGCACCTTCGGCTAGACCACTCGTGCTGACTGCCCAGGCTGGCTGCTCCGTGAGCCTGGGGTGATGCTGTGCCGCTCACTTCAGGGTTGGCCAAGGCTTCACGGACTGCAGGCAGCTCTTGAGCCAGGTATCGTAAGGACCAGCTGTAGCAGCAGATCTCTTGAAGACCTCTTCAGTTGACTTTTGTGAGACACAGAAAGATGCACACACACACAGAGACATGTACACAGGAATAAAGAGTGTAATTGCTTTAAAGATGAGATTAAGATGAGATTAAAAATGAACCAGATCCTCTCCTTAGACTTCAACTATACTGTTGATTTTTATATACTGATTTTTATATCTTTTTTAAAATCTATTTTTAAAAATTACTTTTACTGAAGATGTATTGTTTTCATGTTCCCCTCAGTTTCTCATTTTAGTTCCAACAAAATACTGTGTTTCAGATTCTGGCTGATACTTGTATTTTTAATCTCCCTTGCTGAAATAACATTCATTCATTTCAAATATCTTTTTAAAATATTAAAATGACTGGTTTCTATCTTACAGCTAGATACTTCTCTTGTATATGTAGGTAGTATCAATTATTTAAGTTTTAATTCTTCAACTTTAGAGACCAGTTCAAACCTGTTGATCTCTGTAGTCTATCATTTGACTTCCCAGATCCTAAAATTCTTTTTTCATATTTGCTGTTTTAAGTAATGGCCAGATTTTGGTAGTAGAATCATATCTAAATTGATGATTACATTGATTTAAACAGGCTCAGCTGAACCTTCAATGGCTCAATTTAGCCAAATTGTTTTTCTTGGTCTGTTCCTATCTGAAATCAATATAAACAGACATTTCAGTACAAGAACCATTTGTCTCCATATTTATAGATAAAGATCAATTTTTTGCCGCTTACCTTAGGATTCTGGCTATGTTCTGTCAAAGGTTTCTTGTAATGTCAAACAGACTTTAAAAAACGCACAAGTAAACAGGCTTGTCTAAAAATGTACCCCAGTTATCCTCGTTCAGTACTTCCAAAAATATATTGAAATGTAAATCTTGATGGCTGGGTAATGGAACAATTGAATAACTAGAACAGTTTCTACTTTTTAGTGGAATTTTTTTGTCATAGCAACAAATTTTATTATGAGAAATGGAGAGAGTATGAGACTGTAAAACAGTTAGATATCCCAGTAAAGGGAAAAGGCTGGGAAGTGACACCAGTTTAAGACACACTTCTACTTATTACCAGAAACCAGCAAAGAAAATATGCCCAAGCATATGCCTCTTTTACTGTCATCTAACGAATTTTATAAAATTCTTCCAACAAGACTGAAGGGATTTCATTAAACAGAATTCCTGTATAAAGATCAGTTAGAGGAAAGCAATTTAGTGACGCACTTGTTAATGCGAAATAAGAGATTATTTAAAAGATACTGAAATATACTGCAAAACTGCAGGGCTGTATCTTCAGTGAGGAAGGGAAGAGCCTTTCTACATATTTTAACAAATCGGTACGATATATTCTGCCCAGTATTTTATGCGAGGAAACGGGGGAGGGAGGGAGGATGCAGCAGGCGTGGTGGGAGCTGCTGGGCTCTTCCTTTTCCCTCCTTTCCTAAAGGCTGTTCCTGTCCATGCCTGGCCGCTGGCAGATGCTGCTGCACCGGCTGCTTTCATCCCCAAAGCCCACGCAGGAAAGGCAGTTAGCTGAAGCACGTATCTGAGATCAGCACAGCTTGTGTTTTGTACGGCCAGCTACAGCCGGCTTCCTCCGGCCCCCGGAAACGCGCTTCATGTGCCGTTACTGGGCAGGGGAAGGCGCCAGGGCCAGGGCCAGGGCTAGGGCCAGGGCCAGGACAAGGGCCAGGGCCACGGCCAGGACAAGGGCCAGGGCCAGGGCTAGGGCCAGGGCCAGGACAAGGGCCAGGACTAGGACTAGGGCCAGGGCCAGGACAAAGGCCAGGAGAAGGGCCAGGGCCAAGGCGAGGTCCTCCGGGGAATGGCTGGCAGAGGGGGCATTAGCCAGCCATCTGGTCCTCCTGGGCAGCACCAGCAGGAGAACCATTCCCGGGAATAATTCCCCCTCCAGATAGCCATATTAACAATACCGGGTTTCAGAAGTGCTGAAGGACAACTGTGACGGGGTTGGGGATTTTTTTACAGCTTTGGGACCCAGTATGAGAGGGGGCAAAAAAATACCCTTCTGGAGGCTTCAGGCTTTTAGCACAAGGCCACACTTGTTATGAGGGGCTGCACGTCTGTGAGCAGTTCCGCAAGAACAGTTTATTGTAGTAAATAACCACAGAATAATCCGAAATCTCTAGAATCCAGAATAAGCTGTGCTGCTAATTGAAATCTCTGAAAGAATTTTTTTCTTGCACACTTCATGCTCAGCTTTTTCAACACCTTAACAAAACTGTTAATGCAGGGAAGTTCATTTTGATCCAGCAGCGGAACAGTTGTGTTTTGCTTTAAAACAGTGTTAAAATATCTCATCTTAGTATTTTTTTAATTAGGCAAATAATAATCTACCTACCAAATGATGGTCATCCAGACCAATTACGCTTTTGAAAAGCATCTCAAGATATTTGTGCCTCTGCGGATGACAAATAGTGCAGATGTTAATGGGGACAGAACAAATATATGGTTAGAATAGGATGTTCGTCTGGGGTTCAGCAGGATTTGTAAGACTGCAAGACATAAGCAATTGTGACGCAAGCTAACTGTGCTAAATACTGACTGGGGATCAGCCTTAAAGTAATCACGGAGCGGTAATACTGCTTTTTGGCAAACCATGTTTTTTGAGTCTGCATTTAAGACCCGGGAGATTCAGCTGATTCTGTGTATTGTCAGACATTGCTGGCTGCCGAAGGTGAACTTCAAGGTCTGTGAGGGAGGATGCAGCGGGGCCTGTATTTGCCCATATTTCATAATCAGTGTGTTGTTCTAGATGTTGGACTACTGATATGTGCAAACAATTTTCTATAGAGAATTGGCATTATGGAGGACCATGGTGCTTTGCCAAATGACATTGTGTTTGGCTGAACAGTTTGAATAAATTGTTTCTTTTGGGATTATGACCAAAATAAATGGAATATCTAACAAAGGAGTTAAAGCTCACAATTTGCACAAGGCAAAGCATGCGACCAATTTCTATGCTTTGTTTTAAACAAAAAAAAATCTGTATCATGTTCCTAGGAGACAAATCAGAATTTGATAGTCAAAGACAAAATATTATGTTATAGCTACATCATATGTTTTAGTAGGTATCTGATAGTTCATTTTATTCAACAGTTGTATGTTCCATGAATGGTACATTCCGTGTTTTTTTTCTGAAAAGGTCTACTTAGGATAGTTATGCTCTTAATGAGTCCAATTATAAATAGTAAATCAGCACAAATATATGTTGTAAAAAGCAATAATATTTAATTTTCCATCTGTTCAGAATTATTTATTATCTAAATTTTTTTGATAATATGTCTAGTGTCACAACATTTTCCCTTTTCTCCTTTTTTTTTTTTAAGTGCTTCTGGGTTACAAAAACATAAGCATTGCTTTGAAGCCCAGTCTTGGTTCGTTAATGTCAACATGAAGTTCTGACTGTGGAAAACTGGCATTGTTACAGCCTGTGAAGGAAGTTTGGGTTGCTTTTGGCATTCACATTAGTGGTGAAGAAGGTCGCTCCATAGTTTCCAACATAAAGACATATTTAGATATTTAATTTTAGTTTGTGATACATTTGAGATATTCTAACCATAATCAGTTTCTGAAGACACTACAGTTAATTGACAGCCATGGCAAAGTAGTGTTATCAATATTAATACCCCACACCATTAACACGCCGGCAGGAGAGCCTGTCTCCCACCTCTGCCTCACCCTCAGAAAACACACTTCCACTATGTGGAAAGCGATTCCTGAAAGAGCGAGCTTGTGGAAAAAAGTGCTCAAAATCTGTATACTATCATCTCTGCAACACAGAAAGGGTTCATTTGCTGTTTGTATATTTAACAAAGTACACTTTCTTCTACTGACTTCAGATTGCATCTTTATTTAGCAATTAAAACATGTATGTCAATTAAAAGGTAAAAAGGTGTTTCTGAATTAATTATTTTTAATTTAAAAGCTTGAGTAAGTTTTGTTAATCATATGAAAGAGAAAATGTCTTTTTGATATGTTCGTATAAATTTTGAAATTCAAACTTTTATGACTAGATGTTTCTGTCCCAGAGCTTTATCTTCTCATCTCTTCTCTTTTTGCAATATTCGTCATCCTTACATAGTTTTGTGTAATCTGGTTTTCCTGTCTTTGTGAATTACAGTTTACAGCTTAAAGAAAATATAAACCTTTCTGATTAGGACTCTCATCTTTCCCTAAGAAAGATATTGTTTCTAATCTGTTATGAAGAAATCCTGGAAAAACTTTAAAGATTCAGTACAGTCCATTCCTGCATTAGGTGGTGATATGGATAAAGGGTAAGTATCATAGTAGAGAGTCGGTTTACAGCATGTATTATTTAATTAGGCAGATAATCAATCCTCAGACCTGAAAACACACAATTAAAAGATGGAAGTAGTAGATGTTTGGGCTTTGCAACAATATCTAGGTTAAAAAAGACCAAAATAGAGGTTTGAAATCTTAGAAAGTCAAATCCATTGAAGACCTTCCTGTCAGTGCAGTCCTCCCGAAACAGCAGGAACTGGTGCCCAGGATGTCACAGTTCTGAACGCAAACACTGGAGAAACCCTGTGGAGAAAGGGTACACTGCATACCTATCAGGTTTTCAGTTAGAAGGAGAGAATGAGAGAGAAGCAGTGAAGTTACAGGTGCCATAATGAGCGCAAAGTTTCTCGGGCTGGATGGTAGACTGTGTGTTCACTCAAAGTTGGAAAAAAGCCTGTCTGAAACCATACTGAGCACCTTGGCTTTGAAAGAAGTCACACACAGCGCTGAATGTACTAACTGTCAAGCAGGTAATGGAATATATCCCCATTATTCTATGCCACTCATAAAACTCACCCCTACCACTAGGCTTTGGTTGAGGGAGGGGTCAAGATGTACAAAGTTAGTTTGTACAAAAAAAACTCTTTGTTTTGTGTACGCTACGTCTTTATGCAGTATTCTAGAACATGAGGATAGAACAAAATAAAAGTATCATTTCCAGAGAATAGTGAAATCTGGGCAAAGAATAATAAAAAGATCACCTTATATGATATGTACGATATGTATGATATGTACAATAGAAATTTGTGATGTTAGAGGCTTTACACTTTTTCCTAGTTTGTCAGATCTTTCCTGGTCTCTGCAAAATGGTAAAATTTTCTCCCAGAGGTTGATCAAAATCTTGGGTTTTTTTAAGTAAACTGTGTTTTTTGGTAGTTTTTTTTTTTTAATAAAGAGTAAGGTGCTCTCTGACATGTAAGGTCTATCTTTGCCTATTCAGATGTGATTTTTTTTTTCCCGTTGAATAAAAGAATTTATATAAATACGTATTTTCCTACTGGAAAGCAGGAACTGTAATTCTTACAGTTATTCTCGCTGTGTTTTCAACTCAAGGCTAGTATTCTTATAGCTAAGCAATTCCAAACATTTTTACAAAATTTCAGTTCAGTCTGTTGTACTTTTATAAAGGAAAAGATCACCTTTTTTTCACCAGCACAAAGTCATATGCAATGTAAAATAGAAGAAATAGGCCTTCATAGATAATATTTTTTGTTCACAAGTTCCAAACAGTTTAATGAAGAATATTTGCAGTTGAACTGGCCTTTTTTGTTCTGTTTTTGTAGAATTTACTGTAGATCTCTCAGAAAACTGGCCATAACCCAACTGAAATGAGTATGTTCTCAGTGCAAATGTAAGGCAGCTTTTCAGTTCTCTCTAGACTGAAATTTTGCCCCTTTTTTGAAAACACCATGGTGAGATTATTAAATGGCAAGTGCAGGATAAATTTGTCTTTCCTGAATTCAGTCCAGACATTTAAACAGAGAGATGGTTACTGATACTGCTCAGGAAATTGTTCCAATGCAAACAGGTCAACGCTGTACGCCCTGCTTTTGGTGGGACCAAGCCATTCAAAGGCAGGGTTATTATGGGACGGAGACATTCTTTCAAGACTCAGTGCTGTATTAAGATTTTAATGAGGATTAGCGCTGGGCATTTTACCTTTTTATTTCCTTCATAATACTTATTTTAAATTTTCACTAGTCTCCTTATTTCAGTGTGAGTTTACAGGCCATCTGTTAGATCTAAAAGGAGGAGTTGTTAGAATTTAAGAAGTACACCACGCATTGTGCTCTTCTTTCCAGCTTAAAACTCCCAGGACAAGGCAACCGCCCTGCTTTAAGGAACAACACCCACTGCCATAGTTCATGGTTTGCTGCAATCTCTCTCCAGTAACTCTGGACAGGTGCCACATCTACCTCAAGCCTTTATAATTCAGGAGACATTAGCAACCTAATTTTTTGGTCTTGTAGCTAACTGCTTCTTGAGATTGTCTTTCTTTTTTCGGATTACAAAAATATCAAGATTGTGTAGAAGGTACCAGTCCTGGAGGGGTATCGAAACTTTCAGTTTTGAAGGATCACAAATCCTGGTTCCAGGTGAAGGGGAACACTGCTGGTGTTAGCACAGCTATTCCCACTGGGAATGCATCTTTGCAGCCAAATGCTTCTCTGAGTCTCTCCTTAGTCCTTCACGATTGGTTCTGAAGATACTCTCTGAACTAACTTAAGCATAAATATGACGGCAAATAGCAAATCATTAGGAAAGGTTTACCCATTGCTATTGTATGTGTGTTCCAACTCTTTCATGCTGGAAGTATTTACCTTTATGGTTTTTTCTAGGTATATCATTTCAGTAAGGCCTAAAAGTTATTCGGACTCCTATGTTCCAAGGACGTGAAACAAGGCATATGGAAAAGCATTAGGACCACTTTCTGCAGCTCATTCCCTAGTGGATAAGAAACAAACGATCATTCAGTTTCTTTTTTCTGGAAATTGATTTGCCTCTCCTCTCCTCTCTACTCCTTTCTCAACTCTTTTTTCAATGGCAAGACATGCAGAGCAGGATCTAGTTCAATTTATTTTAGAAAGCTAGCAGTGAAATGGCTAAAATTGTTTTACAAGGCTCCCTTTATCATCATTGGAGAGAAACAAGTGTTTAAAAGGAAAAGTTGTCTTATCTTAGATGCTTATTTTAGTATGAAATGAACAACCTTCTGGAAGTTCCTGTTACTCTCTATTGATTCTAAAGGAATCAGGAGTTGACTGTCTCTGATTTAGATGTCTAACTTTTAGTCGATCCCTTCCCTGTGTTTCCTATTAACTACTACGAACAGTTTAAAAAGAACTGCTAAAACTCATTAAATAGTAGATAAGTAAATCCTAAACAGCTCATATCAGAGAAAGGTGACAAACTTCACTGAACGCAGGACTTTTTTGTCCCAACCCTAACCAAAACTGTCCCAATTTCATCATGAAGGTAGATAAAGGAATAAAAAAAAGTCCAGATCCAAGGAAGATCATGAGGCTTGTTCAACTCCAGTGCTCAGGGAAGTTTAGGGTATTGCACACAACCCTCCAAGTATCACAACCTGCAAAGCAAGCAGGAACAAAAATGAACTGTACGTACTGTTTCTGAAGAAGTAAGCAATAGATGAAATTTCGCTCTCACTTTTTTTTCCTGAGAAAGTCAGCTGTTTGTAGTGAGTCATAATGCCAAATGCCCAAGGTTGTGTTTGAAAGTAGGAAGACGGTCTGTTTCCAACGACCTTGTAACTGAGAATATGGTCTCTGATGCTTTTTTCTGTATTACCCAAACCAAAACACAAAAAAACTGAGACAAAGACAAAATGCATATTATTTGATTTTTTCAGCAAGTACTTTCCATATCTCCTTCAACTTTCTCGGTGATTTGAGACTAGCTGTCTCTGCCTCTGCAGAATGATCTTATTTGTTAGGTGCCGCATCGCTCACGATACCTGGCAGTACGTGCCGTAGAGTTGTGGCGGATCTAGAGAGCTCCTGTTTACAGGATGTGCAACTCGCCTGCAGAAATTCCAGGAAACAGCCTGCTTGCTGTGACCTCAGAGCTGCCATTTCAATTTACCACAAAACACCTGACAATAGAATTGTATTTACACATGATAGACACGTTCAGTAGGCTTTTTATTACTATCTGCTAGTCATAGATCATGAGAATATAATTTCCTACTCATTCAAGCTCTGGCCTCTGATTGAGTGATTGCTTGTTCCACTTTTCAATCAACAGCTGCTAAAACTACCAGAACGACACTTGAAGTAAAAGCTCTGGTCACTTCCTTCTTGCTTCTTCATAACATCACAAATATTCTTTGTTCTTATCCCAAATATTTACTTAAAGGGACAAATTATTTCCATTATAAATCATTAATCTGACAGCATTTTTCTGACATGCTTATTCAGGTAAAGAGCAGCTCTATACGTTACAAGCTAACAGGGCTTTAACTCCTTATTTAGGCAGGAAAAAATACTCTGAAAGTTACTACTTACTTACTTACATTATTTTTAATGCAACAGTTACTTTCCAGCCACTGAAGAGATTACAGCTGATCCCCCAGCTCAGCTCTACCAGCCTGAATAGGCAGACTCCATCCTGAACAGTTCCTGGTGCAAGTGAGTGGGAACTTCTTTCTGCCAGTGAAAACATACCTAAACATGCCCCAGGAGGCAGGCTTCAATACTTGCTATGATCACGAGTATGGGCTAAATTATTATGTCCAAATGATATTTTTTCAAATTGTGACTTTTATTCTATTATTTTTTCACAGAGTTGGTCAGCATGCTTGTTATAAGATTAAAGTTAGTCATATGCAGTAGAGACTCTCATCACCTCCTGATTGTAATTTTTTTTCCTTGTTTCCTGTCTAGCAGGAAGGGAGGGAATAGGCAGACACAAAGCACTGACTGTCTCTGCTCTAGGTAAGGGTGGATTTAGAGATTTACTGAGATTCAGAGAAGGTGAAAGAAGGATTACGTACATACTGGGATTTTTTTTTTTCATATGGCAATGAAATTATCTGTACTCCCTTCCCTCTGAATTCCCTCTTGAATTCTTACATTGCTTGAAAACTGGAAAAGAAAGATGGCAAGCAAATTATTTTTAGTGTATGGATTGGTTGTGTAATGCTACTGTTCATGAAACACCAGGAATGGTTACATTGATCATTTAAAGACAGTTTGAACTACAAATGAACTGATTATGACTTTACTGGGGATGCAAAATTGCCACAATCAAAGCCTTCTTAAAATTTAATAAGATGTCTGGACTTCTACAGTCTGGCAATCAATTTTGGCAAAAAAAAGTTATAGCGAGGTATGCTCTAAGTAGATCACATGAGGAGGGGGACTCAGTCACATCATGATCTCCAAGATTATCCCTTGGCAGGTTTTAACATACTTCTGATCACCTTAATCTGTAATGTATTAATTTCCACAAGTGCTTTTGTGTCTCGAATGCCCTTTAGCTGTCAAAACATATAACCACCCATCACTTTGTTGTAATCTAACTGACAGGCCAAATAATATTCAGTCAGATAGCAAGATTCCTGCTCCTCCATCACCAGTAAGATTGTGTCCTGGCAAGCTGTTTGGCTCCTACTACAGATTCCAGAAATAAAAGTGCTGTCTGAAATATTTTATTCACTCATTCTGCCATTGTTTTCCTTCAGATTTGGTATCTCCGGATGTGCCTCCAGATCTTGTGTAAACAGATTCTTTCTTTATTTTTGAAATAAACAAAATCCAACCACAGTCTGCCTAGCCAATGTCTTCTAGCTGGAATGGCATCTTTGTTCCCATAAAGAACTCAACAAATTGAAAAAAGCATAAGCAAAGCTTCCACGCAAATAGGAGACAGCTGCAATGAACATTTGCTGAACATTCTGTATTTTTCAAGACTTTTTTTTGTATTTGTACTTTACTCTTTAAGTGCTATAGAAAAAAATCTTCTGCAATACCAGTGACAATACCGATTGAAAAAAAATCTAAAATTAGGAGACATAATCAAAAAGTTCTTTGCAGATCTACAGCTCTAGTTTGCAGTTAATGACTGCTCCTTCTCACTGATTGAAGAGATTTTGTCATTTTAGCAGCATTTTAGCCTAATACCAGGCAATTTGCTCATTTGAGAGATACCTAGACTCTTGGTCATCGATAAGAAGATCATAAGGGCTAATACTCTCATCAGATAAGGAAAATGTTTAATTCACTTCCATTCTCTCAGTTCCAATTTCATTATTGGACAGAGATAACGTCTATGGCCCATAGTTTCTTAGTCCATTAAGGGCTGGGAATACAGGACCACTTAAAAGACTTAGTATAGTTTCCCCTTGAGCTAATGACTTTCTCTCCTCAAAACAAACTTCAGTAACTCAGAAACAACTGAGAAGGGCTTCCTAAACTGATCCTCTCATCCTGGCAAATATAAAGTTTGTAAAATTCCACCTTCATTCAAGATTTTATCAGCACGTGAAATCAGAGAACTAGAAGGTTACAATTAGTACCTTTTTTTATAATTTGGGTGCAGATATGAGTAACCTCCCCAATCAAAAGAAGACATTTGAATTTTAGTCTCAAGCCTGTTCAAAATGATTGTTTCTTTTCACAGCATTTGTAGAATCAAATGCTTTTTGGGCAATTTACCAATAATGTGGTGGTCATCACTTATTTGTTTTTACATTAACTTACTCTCAGTTTGTATTTGCATTGTTTTTTAATAAATAAATCTGATTGTATTAATTTCTACCTGAGCTTTTGCTTACTATTTCTAAGTCTTCTTTTCTGTAATGTGGCCTCCCAGCACTTTTTTCAGCTTGTGCTTTGTTTCTGTTTTGCCCACCAGGTTTCTTTCTCATCTGTTGTTGTCAGTCTGTTTCTTTACCTGGTAAATATTTTTCCTCTTGAGTCCTCACACCTACCAAGAGTATTCTCAGCTTGTGGTTTGGAGAAACTGTAAATAGCACCAAATAGCAGTAAGAATATTTATTTTTCCCTTTACTCTACTGTTCAAACCTGCTTCCAGGGGTTTTTAGGACCAGCCAAATGTATGTATTGGAAAGAACTGTGGGCATTAAACAACTCTGAAGATGATTTCCTCTCCCTTTTTCTGTTCAGATAAATCAATGTGCACAACAAGGCTAGGTAGATGATAAAATTGCTGACAGAAATGGCAACTCAAAGCAGTAAAATATACACCATAAAAAAAAAAATTTTGCTTTCTGCTCTGAAGATCAATGGAAGGATGGAGGATAGGACTCAAAAAAAGCATCTCAGGTTATCCATACAGCAAAGTACACTCAGAAAATTTGACCAAGACTGTATGAGTCCATTAACACTGAGCAGGACTCATGACTGACAGAAACGTAAACAACTGAACTCTAGGCCTTGATACCAGTTTACTCTCTGCAAAAAGATAAACGTGCATTGTGGGAAATACTGTTGCAACACACTATCAACAAGTAGCACACACCAGTGCCAGACCTTCTGAGGGGGAGGTGGTTTTATATAAAAAAGAAATTGAAATGAAACACCTTTAACTCTTGCTCACAGCCTCAGGGTGTCATCACGCTCAGGAGCACCAGGATGCGTGTGTCCAGCAAGTCTGTACAGCCATGGGTCACCAAGGCAGTGGTGATCAGGCTGCCCATCCAGCACTGCAATGCCCATGTCCAGACGTTAGGTCCAGCATCAATTGCAATTACATGGGGGCAAAGTGACGCCAGCTGTGAAGTCCTCCTCACGTCTCCTGGGTTCTTCTTAGGCTGGCAACCATGCCAGATTTTGGATATGCCTTTCTGTAGCTTTGAGCAGCTGATAGTGATCAGTGTCTCCATCCTGTCCCACCTCTGTGAGTCAGCAGGATTTCTTCATTGGTCTTTTTCTCCAGATCTGGGTGTCTTGTGAAACTGCACACAGATGTGCTGGGGTCCTGATGACCTGCTAATTTGGGTGCCATTATGGCCATGCTGAGAGCCATGTCATTATAGCGCAGGTCATGCTGAGAGTCCTTTTGCTGCTGTGTGCTCCCTCTGGTGCCCCCACGCCCAGATATCACTGTTCATTCTCCATTTGCACCAATTCCAGCCCTTCTATTACAGCTGTCCAGGCCCAGAGGTAGAGAAAACAGTATCTGAATACAAACATACTAACCCTAAGAACCACAGGCTCTACTGCTGAATGGGCTCGGTGACCTAGTGATGAAGAACCAGGAAAAGGCTGAGATACTCAAAGCCCTCTTTCTCTTGTTCTTTACTAGCAAGGTCAGCCCTCAGGCCTCACATATCTCTATGCTTAGTAGCAAGTTTGGAGGAGTAGACTACTACCAACTGTAGAGGAAGGTTGAATTAGGGCCACTTTAGCAAACTAGATGTCCTTAGGGCTGGACAGGAGGTGCTTGTGAAGGTGCTGAGGAAGCCCGCTAATGTCATTGTGCTGATTCCTATCACCTTTGAAAGGCTGTGGCAATCAGATGGGATTTCCAGTTAGTGGAAAAAAGCAAATGTCACACCTATCATCAAAGCAAGGTGCAGGAAACTACAGGACAGTCATTCTTACCCAGCCTCTCTCTCAGAGAAGATCATGAAGCAAGTCTTTCTGTAAGCCATTTCCAGGATGATGAAGGACAAGAAGTTGATTCGGAAAAACCAGCACAGTTCTACCAACATGATTGCCTTCTATAATGAGATAACTGGCTCTACGGATGAGGTGGTAAGAGCAGCACACATTGATTTTTAGCAAGGTTTTTGCCACAGTATCCATAGCATCTTTGTAGTCCAGTAGGAGAGGTGTGGACTGGGCGGAAAAGAGTCTGAATCACTCTACTCAAAAGGTAGTGGTCAACAGTCTAAAATGAAACCGGCATGTGGTTATGAGTGGTGTTCCTCAGGGAGTTAGAGGTCATAAATTATTCTGCGATTCTGTGACCAAGCCTTGCAGGGCACTCAGCAGTATTTGGGTCCTCATATTGAAACCACAAGTCATTTAGGTTTCTGTGGATTAACGGGTTAGGCTGCAGCCCAGGGTCGGTACCTTCCTTGATTCTGATCTTATGCAGCCGAGTCTGTGTGATGCGAAGCAGCAGTGCATCAAGAGGTGTTTCCATTTAATATGCTTCTCGCCATGAGATCTTCTGCTAAGGTGCCCTGACCAGCAGTGACCTCCTCCAACTCCAGAACACAAGCATTGCTTGAAAAGAATCCATTCCACGCTTCCTGATTTGGGGACTTGCTAGTTGAAAGCAAGAGGTGAAAACGAACCGACTTTGCAGGAGGATTTTTAACAAGGATTATTTTCTACTTCAGGCCCACAGCATTTTCATTGAACTGCTCTCTGTTAGTGTCCCCATCTCACAGCTATTCTGACATATGGCATGCCTCTACAGGACTCACCCAGTCCATATCCTTTGACTCCAGTGGCTCTTGGTCAAAACAGTTCGCGCTAGTCCAGGAAACTTGCCTCTTTCATGGACCCTTTATGAATACCTCTCTCTTTGTATTTTAAAATTAACTAATTAATTAAATTAACAGCTGGTTTCTTTGTTTCCATCTGGGGAATTTACTCTGCTCCAGCTCCCCTCCCTAAAGTTAAACAACACTGAACAAGCTTTTGTAAGATGCAGGCATTTCATTGTTCCCTTTGCACAAGATCTGGTCAGATACTGTTGGTCTTTAAAGGCTGTTTTCAGCCAACAGGAACGATAAGGCTACGCACAGACTTCACAATTCAAACAGAATTCATTATGTTTAGGCACATTTTCCAAATCTTCATATGCTATATGACTACTTTAAAGTTTTGCAGTTTTTTTTTTTTTTTGCATAAAAATATGTTTCAGCTGGGATGGAGTATGCACGTTAACTATGTTGCTAGAGAAATTACTGCTTGCTGCATTTAATAGTGCTATAATAATTCCACAGTTAGCTTTCTGGATTCTGCTGACCTGTGAAAGCAGCTCGTACCACTCCATTTTATGCTCCTGTCTTCTGTAGGCTTTACAAAGCAGGCAAAGGCTTTTCTGAAGACCCTCTCAAAACACTTCTGTTATTTCTTAGGTGATTGCAATAGTTACTAGTGAATGCAATGTTTATATACTATATATATATTTACATACTACCATCCATGCTGCATTGTTTTCTCTTGTATTGTGTATCTGAGGTATTAGATTGGATTTGGTCTTTGAAGCTGTGTTATTCTTGGTTAAATGACTCAAAACAGAGTGGTTGAAAATCCCACAGATTTGGACAGGACAAAGCACGACATAGATTTTATTCCCATTCAGTGGCTTGATGGAAACATTTTAAGCAAAAGTTTTTTGGTTTTGGGATTTTTTTGCAAAGGTCCTAAACACAATTAAATCAGGGTTTAATCTTTGCGAGGGCTTAGTTTTCCTGATTTCAGTTGTGTGGGATCAGATTTAAAACACCATTCTTTTTTTGTTTGTTTGTTTTGAAAGGGCTGTACACGCTGAACTGAAACTTTTCATACATTCCTTCCCTTTAGGAAGCTCTCCTCAGGTGACTGCATTTGTTGCAGTATTGATGTGACAAGGACGAATTTAACAAACTCACAGCTCTCATTTCTTTCCCCTGTAGGTAAACCGCCTTGTTTTAGGACGCTTTGCCTTTCCTGAATCCGGTCTTGACCCGAGGGCGCTTCAGCGCCCCGGGGCCCCGGCACACGTCGGCTGCCCGGCCGCCCTGCCGAGGGGGAGCTAAACCTCCGCAGGATTTCTGGGCAGGGCTGGCAGGCAGCCGGCCGAGCCCTGCCCGGCGCACCGGGAGGAGGTGCCGCCGCGGGAGCGCTTCATCGCCCCGGGCGGCCGGCAAGTTTTCCGCCATCCGACGGAGAAGACCTGCCAACCCGCTTCTTCCCTCGGCGCAATCCACCGCGCCCCGCCGCTACCGGCGGGCTCGACCGCGCTCCCCGCCGCTGGCCCGCCTCCCGCCCCCTCCCCGGTGACGTCACCGCGCGGTGACGTGTCGCCCGGGCGGCTCGGCGGCGGCCGCCGGAAGCGGCGGGAGGCAGCGTGGGGCCGGCGCCGAGGCGGGTTCGTGCCGCCGGAGCGGGCAGCGTCGCAGCTCCAGCCCCTTCCCTCCCTCCCTTCGCTTCGCTGCAGCAGCGGTACCGATGAGCGGGCTCCGAGCGCCCGGCGGGCGGGCGGCGGCGACGCCGGTGCCGACCTGCCTGCTTCTGCTGGGGCTGCTCCTGCCCGCCGCCGCCGGCGGGGGATGCGAGCTGGAGGCTGCGGACGTTGGCGGTGGCCGGCGGGGAGGACGGGGAGGCGCCGCCGCCTCTGCGGCGGAGACGGCGGCGGTTGTGACAGGTAACGGCTCCCGCGCGTGCCGCCACCGGCGGGGCGGGGGGAGCATCCCGCCGGCGGCGGGTCGGACGCCTTCCTGCCGGGGCCCTGCCCCGCCCGGCGGGGCCCGCCGTGCTCCTGGGCGCCTCCGAGCCGCCTCCCTCCGCCGCGGGGCCGGCCACGATGCGGCTCTGCAGAGGGCGCCGGTCCGGTCCGCAGGGGGTCGGCTGCGGCGGTGGCACTGCGGTACTGCCCCGGCGGGGGCTGCCGGCCGCCGGCCGCGCTGCCCCTCCCCGGGAAGGAGCCCGCCGCAGGATATGTGCAGGATCCTGTTGAATAGCGATATTGTTGAGATCCGGAGCCGCCGCTTCCGCGTCGGCTGCCGCGGTGCCGCCCGTGCGTGCGGGTGGGTGTCTCGGGCGCCGCCAGCCGCCTGCCGCGGCGCGGCCCCGGCCGTGAGGCGCCGTGCGCGCCCGCCTCGGCTCTCACAGCCGCAGGGCGCCTTCCAGGCGAGGTGCTGGGCGCCCTCCCGGCGGGCACGGGGGGCTGCAGCGGCCCCGGGGGAGGAGGGGAGGTGACCCGCCCCGCCGAACTTGCGGGTCCTGCTGTATGGCGGCACAGCTGGCTGCCACGCCGCCCAGGAGCCCGCTGCTGTGAACACAATGATGTGTCCATCCTGTGCCCTCAGAGGGATTTTAGTTCTCCAGAAAAGTGTGGAAAGCTTTTTCGCCTTCACTTAATTCTTTTAAAAGAAGTGGATATATTCATACTACTGTACATGTGGGAAACAGTAATGCCTGCAGTTAAAACCAGTAGTTGCACTGAAATATTTAAAATAATCTAATTTCAGCAGGCGTTGACGGTTCTGAATTGCTTATACACATTCTGAATCTGTCTTGTAATGAACAGTAGGAAGCTTTGTGGTCTTTAGACAGTTCACTTAGGAAGATGGGATTTCTATGTTAGGAAATACTCAAAAACATTTAGAAGGTTGTCATGTCTCGTAATGTGCTTTTCAAAAAGCTCTCTAATTGGAGAGAGGGTGCAGAAGGTGGAAGAGAGAAGAAAACAAAAACATACCCCTTCTGAATCAAAGTAGTGTGCATTTCTTATCAGAGAAAAACTTATGTTGCTTGAAATAGTATTGACATCCTGAGCTAAAATTGCTGAACTTCAGTGGATGAAACATGCGTGGGTTTCTTCTCAACGTAACACTTTAAAACCATGAATTTTAATTATAATTAATGGAACTTCAGCGGTATTCCTGAAATAACTCTGAGATAGAGATGCAAGGCTATGTGATCTAGTGATCTTGTTTGAGGACACGGCATTTCTGAAATCTAAATTGTCCAATCTGTTGGCTTGCCATATAAACTAAGGAAGTTGGAACATCCGCAGTCTGTGAAGCAGCAGTCATACCTCCCAAGGGTGTTGTGAAAATGCTGTATTGAAACAGCTTGCTTTTTTTTTTTTCTTTCAGACCTTAATTAATCTGGTTGTAGGTGGTATTAAATGGTTCTTGTTATGTATAGTGCTGATGCTGTCTACATTTCGTGCTTACTCGATTTTGATATGTCAGTCTGTATAGAAAAAAAGTAATTTTTTTTATATTTTATAGACTGTAAAAGTACTGAGATGCTTGTCAGCTGTCGTGGTGCCCCTCCTGCCCCACCAACAGTGAATCTGGTGAAGAATTACATTTATTTGAGAAATCTAACATGTTATAAGGGGATTTATTGCATTACATGACAGTTTGGCCTGGAAAATATGTATGGTTAAGAGCCATCTTAGAATCAGTTTTAATCTTTAGGAGGTTTTTAATATAGTTCCGTGTTCATCTGCTTGATAAATACTGTGTTTCAGTTGATCATGTAAGTTGTTTGCCTCTCTGGTAACTAACCCCCAAATAGTTTTAAGTTACTCTTTGCAAAGCTGGAAGAACTCTTGAAGGTTGGGAGAAAACCAGATGAGATGTTTGGGGGTGATTTTAGTTATATTATCTATCACTTTTTCCTTAAAATACAAAATTTGCAGATGTGCCATTGAGTTAGGAGGGATTGCCAACACTTGTCTGGAGAAGAATAGAATAAGCTTTTAATTCAGTCATTTTGATAGGTTTGAGAAGTACAATCCAGAAGATAAAAAGCTGCTAAGTATAAAATGCTGTGCTAGGAAGAGGCTATCAGATGCTCAAATAGAGGTGTATAGGCAGCACAGCTGTAGCAAATAATCCAGGAGTTCTAGTCACAAGTTGATCTGAATAAGCAACATCATGCACCTGGCAAAAGTGGGTGCCATCCTTGGATTTGTTGATCCAGTTTAAATTGCAGAAGGCTTTTATTTTTTTCTTTTTGATTGCACTTTTGTGTCTAGTCTTGAGTATTAAACAATCCAAAAAGTGCAGAGGAGAGTAGCAATGTGGATTGAGAGGCTCAGAACCTATGACTGATGCAAAAAAAAAAAAAAAAATTAAGGTATTGCTTTGTTTTGGGGGGTGGAAAAGGCTGTGGGAGGGGTGTGTATGTAACAAATAGTTCACAGAAGTGTATTGATTTTTTTTTAAAAACTTTTTCCATTTTCTCTGTGGTTAAGATGTAGGTTAAGAGGAAGTAAATTGTAGTGGGTGACATTCAGGTTAAATATAGGCTGGAAAGTTTTTACCTATAACAGTCAAATTATATAGATCGTTCAACAAGTTCCCACTATTGGAATCTTTTGTTGGGTTAGAGAAAAAGCTGGCAAAGATAATATAGACGCTTGACAGAAAAGGGATGTATGACGAATTTTAGGACTAGGAAGGGAGCCCAAGACGCTAGTCCTGCCATATTTCATCAGATATTCAGGAATTTACTTAATTGTTTATATAGGTTATCATTACTGTTGTCTTCCTGTGTATATGTGCCTTTTTAATGGTAATTTATAAATGATGGCTGTATATGTAACATCTGACACTGTGCTGAAGGTATTTAGTCACAGTTACGAAAATCAGATCAACAAAACTGTGTTTCCACTGGATAGAACACCATGAGGCTATTTTCTATTCATTCTGGCTCTGCTCGTTCACCACTTAATTTGGTAGAAAGTTTAAGGAACCTTCTGTTCTGAGCCCAAAGATAACACTGGGTTTTCACATTCACTTTATTCATTGACTTTTAATTAAGTTGCTTTGTAATTCTAGATAATTGTGGATTCTTTTCTTGTTTAAAAGTTTAAATTTAATCCATGATCATGGATTAATTTGGCTGCCTTTCAGGTGAGACAGAGAACCTGGATCTTTATTTGGCTAATAAATTTCTCTCAAATAATGGCTTATAATATTGAGCTAGACCATTTATAACTACAGCACTGCATTGTATTTACTGAAGAAACAATGGACAACATGATGTAACCTTTTCCTGAAAGTCATTCAAAGATTTTTTTCTTTTAATTGAGTTTCCATTCTGGAACTTATCCATCATCTTAACACTCTGAGCTCTTCAAATTAACCTGACTTCGGCATTTGAGAAGTGAGGATTTCTAGAAAAGATGTATTTTTAGCTGCAACTTCACAATTGGTTTAAGCCATTCTAATATGGGTGGTTGTTGAAGGGTGGCTTTCCTCTATGGAGTTGACCCCAGCTGGCCATGCAAGCAATATTGTTAGCAATAGAGAGCTAGTGGGAGTAGGCATGCTTATCCCAGTCCTTGCAACCCACAAGGAGAGAGGGAGTTCCTGCTCCCTTTCTACTTTGTACCCTCTTTGCCCCCAGTGTTGTGATGAGCCCTCTGTCTGTTGCGTTAGCTTGCAGGAATGTGAAAAGAAATGCAAGCAACAGAAAAACCGATGGATTTCTTATCAGAGTCTTTCCTGACGTGCTTTAAGCACTAGCACCAGTGCAAAGAAGAGAGAGGATGGAACTGTGCAGGTGGGGTCAGCAGTGCAGAAGAAGGGCCTGCCTGCTGTGATAGCATGAGCCTAGCTGTCCATAGAATTGCATCACTAAGGCAACTGAAACTGCATGGTGACCTTTTTGGGCTTGAACAGTCCATTTGGAAGTTGGTGGTTGTGTGTGAGACTTTACGTATGGTGGAGTAATACAAAGAGTGCAGTGATTTTGGTCACATAGCAAAATGATCTTTGCATGATTATTTTGGCGTGCGCTCGTCTTAAAAGGTTGTGAACTATAAGACTTCTGTCATTTCCTAGCAAACTGCTTTTTAAGCTAGTAGATTTCTCTAGTGATGAAAACTGAGTATTTCAGACTTCTTTTATTCCATTACTTCTATTTGTTTGTCTCTAAACTCTTCATGATCTGGTCTTACCATTTCTGTTGGGAGGACAGAAATTTTGAGTCCTTTCTCTACTAAAGGATGTCAACTTCAAGCTGTCATTTACGTTCTGTAGCATCTCAATGCAGTCATCAGTTCCTGAAGTCTAATTAGTTTGTGTTCTAGAGTTTCGTTAGGTTTTTAATTTCTTAACGTATTTTTTTATTTTTAGTGATAATGAATAGGAGAAACCCAGCAATGAAACCTTGTGCAACAAGGTTTCCAGGTTTTGGTAGCTCAATCAGCGTTGGTGAATTGTCGTAACTACAAGATATAGCTAAAACAGCTATAGTTGGCTGGATTTGTGGAGGTTTTCGAAACAGAGATTAAAAACCCGTCAACCAGGAAAAATCTTGGCCTTTATATAGGTGAGTGGCATTGGAATCGCAGTCAGAAATGAGATCTCAAGCACTTGTAACTTCCTTTGCCCGTAGCTGAGTATTTTTGCCTTACAGCCTTCCAGTGTTTTCATTTTAATTCTTCAGTGCTTCTGCTAGTGCATTCTGCACCTTCTGGTGTCATGTGAGCTGAAATTCTTATATCAGTATCATCCCTCCATCAGCAGGTTTTTGTGTTGCCCTTTCAGCTATAAGCTTTCTGAAGACAGCTCTGCTTTTCTGGGGACCTCCCACCAGATCCTGGCTAGCTGCTCCTACGCAAGTTGGGCATGACTCATTTTCTTCTAACTAACCTCAGTGATACTGATCTATCATAACTAGGTTGAGCTGCCATATATTTGTCAAAGGTGGACCAAATGACAGAGGCAGTTGATAAGATTTCCCATGGTGATACTATCACTATGAAAAACACTAAAAATGTAGTTTCCTTTTTTTGAAGTTTGTATGAAGTAAGCAATTTGATATCCTTTTAATTGATTTTTAGCTCGTGTGCTGTAACTTGTATGTCCTTTTTGTGTTTAATATCTGTTCTCAGTCAGCATCGGGGGAGAGGAACATATTGCAAAGAGCTGTGATGATGTGGGAAAGCTAGGAAAATTACTAGAAAATTACTAGTTTCTTTTTTTTTTTGTAATTTTTAATGCACTGTCAAAACCTCCTCACAAGTCAGAAGAGTATTATTTTACATAAGAGTTGACTCTAATTTACTGCAGAAATCCTGATGTATGAGGAGACTTCATTGGGATTAGTCTGTTACATCCTATCTGTGAAACTGGCTTTTTAAAAGGAGTTTCCTGTTTTTTACAGGAACTTGAGATGTTTCTCTTGACCACATATGGTGGGTGTTAAGAGTAAATAACCACTGTGTATGTTGTCCTAAAATAAGCACATACACATTTTACAAACCAAGGTGAGTTTCAAGTTGTTACATAAGTTTGTGTTATTCTGCCTTTGGATACTACTGAGTCTCTCCTGTTACTATGGAAACTATCTTTGCACCTCTGAAAGGGGGAGGGGGTGAATAAAATGATGATGCGTTGTTAAAATTTAGAATCAGCATAAACGGAATGTGATGATTGTCTGGGTACTATGCAATTTGCATGTTTACTTGATTTCTGTGAACACTTCAAACTTAACTGAAGAGAGTTTATTACTATATCTATCTTTTTTTTTTTCTTCTTTTTTTCCTTCTTCTGGACCTTGCTCCTTTTCCTTCCAATCCCAAAAGCATGGCATTTTTCAGAGACCTGTTATAGGAATCCTTAAGTCTGTATAATGAAAAGTACTCCAGAGTTTTAAATAAAATCTGTCTTGGAAATTGAAGATAATGTGCTTGTCAGAACAGTTATGAATTTGAGTTAACGGTACACATTTTAACAGAACTGTTGACTCATTAGAGTCAACAGAATTTGAATTAACAGGTAAGAACCACTGAACTTTTCTTTTAAATTTCATTCTTGTGGTCTCTAGCAAAGATTTTCAAGGATATCAGGAGAAAATTTCCTCTGTATGCAGTGTTAACTACTGCAGGTGAATCTTGCTTTTCTGGTGATCCCTGGACGCAGAGGTGGGAAGGAACCCATCACTGTTGCAGCTTGTGTTGCAAACCACAAGCAGCACCACAGAAACTTGTGCAAATCGGAATGGTTGTTGAGACTACGTGGATTGTGTTAAGCTTTAACTATTGTAGTAGCTCAGAATTTATAGGAATGCAAAGATAACTTTGATCCTTTTCCTCTAGGCAATGTTTTCTGTTTCCTACCTTTTCTTCTGCATCATGAGGCATTTAAAAACTGTCAGCAGCCCAGCCCTCCAGTACTGTCTCCAGTTAAAATTTTTAATACCTCATTTTTTTTCTTGTGTACTTTGTTTCTGTGGTTATTGTTCATTTGTAAGAAATTGTCATGTGCTCGGCTTCTAAAACCGAGGTGAGCAATAATCAGTAGTTTATCTGAACCTATTTAAAGCTGTGTTTGAAAGCAAACAAACCTTGTGGTAAAGTATTAATTTAAACAAGTTTTTGTTGAATAAAAATTTGGTGAAGACATTTTGGATTTCTAAGCTCAGTGTAGTTTCTCCTTAAAATGGGAAACTTTCCATACATTGAGGTGTAATATGAATGCTCTTTCTCACTTTGTGGTTTACAATAAAGGAAGGGGTTAGTTGTATGTAATTATTAAGCACATGTAGCAATGTTACACAGATAAAGGAACAGTTTTTTTCAGTTCCATCAAGTGACTGTGTGAACTGAATTAGTTAAATATGTTATTTAGAAAGGAAGTTTTCACACAAACATTATTTTGTTCTTAATAGTAAATAACTCCTCGAGGCTCCCATTGAGATTGGTCGTCAGTAACTCCTGAATGATTCGTGTTTTTTTTTCTGTATGTGTAGCATTTGATGAATCACCTCTTTTTTTTTTTAGATCTACACTACAGTCTCTGTTTACATGTTGAAATATGTTCAGTGATTTTACTTGAAATGCATTTCTCCCTCCTACCCCCACTAGATGCAGTAAGCAGGTGAATTTTCTGTTTGTATGCCTAGATCTAAAGCAAATAAAAGGAATAAATCTTATGTTGTTTCTCTCTAGTTATAATCTGAAAATGACAAGCTTGATTAGCTTTTCCTCAATTTGAAATGCTACCCAGAATTTTTATTTAAAGAACAACAAGCAAGAAGTATTATACTGTTAACAAATAAACAAAATCACTCAAACCATGTGGTCTATGATGATTTTGAAGTAAATATGAAAGGTAATTACTCTGAGTAGGAGACTTCCTTCTACTGTAGTTTTAATCCTAGATTGCTATATATAGAAGGTTGCAGGATAACTTCTTTCTGTAACATTGTATGCTTGTATGAAAAACACTGTTGGCTTAAGTTATTTTCATTGCCTAAAGACTTACAAATGATTTTGAAGTGAAAATGAAATTACTTTTTTAGTGCTAAGTATTGTTTACTGTTTTACTAAATATGAAAATTAGACCATATAATATCACGTAGCTCCAATACTTATACCAATGATGTGGCAGGAACGGAGAATGTATTTATATCCTTTCCTACTTGTGATTTGTGGTTGCAAATGAAATGCATCAAGACAGCTCTGTCTTCCCCAGAGTATATTTTTAATTTTTTTTTGAAAGACTTAACTTTGCCAATATTTTTTGGAACCTGGCTGCCTCGATCTCTTCGCTCCTACCTGGTTCATGTTCCCTGAATATATCTACTGAAACAGAAGAATCCATGTTTTGGAGTGAAACCTTTGTTTCGGAGTTAATTTGGTTTTTACCAGTTGTTTTATTGTAAGAGGGAGTTCATGTCTCAAAACTAAAATCACTTGCCTGGCATAACTATTTACTTGTATAAAGCAAAACTGAGGAAATGTGATTTTATTAATACAGGATAATGAAGAAACGTCCCATTCTGATTCAGCTGTACGTGTTTGAAAGAAAAAAACCAAAACACCTATCTGAGCTCTAAATGCATCCAATTTGACTACTTTTAAACTTTGTTATAAAGGAATCCAAGTAAAACTGGTTTGTTTCCTTTATTAAGTAAACATCCTTCCTAAGAAACTATGCATCTGTGATGTGTTTCTTTTTTGTTAGAGAAACAGACACTTGTTTTATGTTGCCTCATGTCTGTTTATAGTATCCTATGAACAGTAGTCAAGGCTCTAATTTCTCTTGATGTTGACGAGTGGTAAGACTTCCTTATTTCGACAAAATGGAGGCTCTGTACACAACACAACCTTGGCTGTGATCAGGTCCAGAGAAATTGCTGTTTCCTTGCGAAAGAGTGGTAAACAATCACAGGAAAAATCTTACCTTAATGGGAAGAAAAAGGATGCATCTTCACGGTACTAGGTGGTTACAAATGGAGCATTATACTACTTATCTTAGAAGTGAGTGGAAGTTTGACATGTAGCAGGATGATGAAGGGGGACTCAATGTAAACAGCTGTTGCCTGCAGAGAGATCTGATGATATTTCATGATATTGACAGTGATGAGATGGTAGTGTCGAAGTGCAAAGAAGTCGGGCAGGGAGAGAAAGGAGGAAGGAGCTTATTTTATTCAGTACTTAGAATCATAGAATCATAGAATCATACAGGTTGGAAAAGACCTCTAAGATCATCGTGTCCAACCGTCAACCCAACACCACCATGCCCACTACACCATGTCCCTAAGGGCCTCATCTACACGTCTTTTAAATACCTCCAGGGATGGTGACTCCACCACTTCCCTGGGCAGCCTGTTCCAAGGCCTGACCACTCTTTCAGTAAAGAAATTTTTCCTAATGTTCAATCTAAACCTCCCTTGGCACAACTTGAGGCCATTTCCTCTTGTCCTATCGCTAGTTACTTGGGAGAAGAGACCAACACCCACCTCGCTACACCCTCCTTTCAGGTAGTTGTAGAGTGCGATGAGGTCTCCCCTCAGCCTCCTCTTCTCCAGGCTAAACAACCCCAGTTCCCTCAGCCGCTCCTCATAAGACTTGTGCTCCAGGCCCTTCACCAGCTTCGTTGCCCTCCTCTGGACGCGCTCCAGCACCTCCATGTCCTTCTTGTAGTGAGGGGCCCAAAACTGGACACAGTATTCGAGGTGCGGCCTCACCAGTGCCGAGTACAGGGGCACGATCACCTCCCTATTCCTGCTGGCCACACTATTTCTGATACAGGCCAGGATGCCGTTGGCCTTCTTGGCCACCTGAGCACACTGCCGGCTCATGTTCAGCCGGCTGTCAACCAGTACCCCCAGGTCCTTTTCCTCTGGGCAGCTTTCCAGCCACTCTTCCCCAAGCCTGTAGCGTTGCCTGGGGTTGTTGTGGCCGAAGTGCAGGACCCGGCACTTGGCCTTGTTGAACCTCAACAACAGTACTTACATACTGTTAAGTGTATACTTGGACTGGATTTAACTGAATAATTGAAGCTTTGATGAGCTGTTATACTTGAGATTTTTGGGAGTAATAGTGGGTTGTTCTTTGGAAAAAGCCTGGTTGTTGGTCAGGAAGAAATACTACAAATTATGAAGAAAGGAAAATAGTACACTAATCGTTGTCTCTTGAAAGGATATGTAAAACTAGAAAAAGTTTGAATAAAGCTTGCCAATGCTTTTGTATATAAGTTTTTGTGTATGAACAGAAACTAGGACTTCTTGGTTTTAAAAGACCTGCCCTGTGGCCATAGTTCTTAGGAAGCTAAAGCCAATGTATGTTGGCAGCTGTGGTTTAGGCCTTCAGCCTGTCCTCTTCCCCATGCTGAGCTATTGCAGTTTAGTTGTTGGGTTCATTTTCTGCTGGAATAATTTGCTGAAATTGGCTAAGCAAATGTGGGATGAACCCTGGGCTGGAAGCAAGGAAGGCCAAGGAGGTGGAGGGAGGGATGGATGGAAAAGCACTGTGGCAGCCAGGTGGGTTTCAGGTCTTAGGAGGTGATAGTGAGGATGTGGTAGACCTCTTTGAAATCATGAGTATTATAAAGGAGGCAACTGTAGGAAGACTGGTAGTTATTTTCATGCTATGAGACCTGGGGGCATTCATTGAAAATCAGAAGAAGGTTTAAAAATAGATATATCCCCCCGCTTCCCATTTTCCTGGGGGAAAGGGGAGAGCACACCTGCGTGAACAGGTAGAATTAAACTAGGAAACTCATTGCAGTGGATGGTTTTGCAAACCAAAAATGTGTTGTGTTAGGGAAAAATTGTTCTTGCCATCACCCTTTGTACTGCACCATCTGCTGCTAAGTGGTGCTGCTCAAGGTTGAACTAGATGGATACCTTTGAGTCAGTGTGGCCAATTCATATGTTTTTGCTAGTCTTCTGTAAAACTGCAAGGTACGGTTGTGTTGAGACAAGACAGTTTGACAAATACTTGCTGTTTTCCATTTCAGTTTTGGCTTTGTGCAAATGTTTAAAGTGACTGCTAATGTAGAAAGAATAAGGGTAAAATGGTTAAAGGAGAATGTCATAATGGTGTAGTAAGCTGCATCATAATTTATATGATAAGTTTTTTGGGGGTGTTACTAAGTGGGGGTTTTCAACTTGAGGACTGGCAAAACTTTTGGCACTGGCTCACTTTGTAAATTGATTTTATTGAACTGTGTTTCTTCTGTTGATTTGTATTGGTTTGCAGTCTCCTAAATGGTATCCTAAGGCTGAAATTTCTTTCCTGCCAAAAGTTAGTAAAATTACAATGACTTTCTTGTTTTTGATTTTTTTTTTACCACTTCTACTTTTCTATGCCCAAAATGCTATCAGCAGCAGATTAACATTCTTACAGAAGCCAAAGAACAAGACAGCCATTGTCTTGTTACCCAAATTATTGCATTTATTCTTTAAATATGAAAGTAGTAGTTGATTATTCATTTGAATATAATTTTTTGAAGTTTTAGCACAAGTGTTTTAATAAGTGCATCTTTAATTTTAGTCATTCCTTGTTCTGATACTGTATTTTTTGGGTCTATGAAGTGTTTGAGAAGACTTTACGCAGAGGACTAAGCATACCAACTGAAGATACTGAGTTTTCAGAATCCTATAATATTGTTAACCTGCTTAAAGTCTAGATGTAGTGCCTTGCTATCTATGAAAGAACCAGTCTATAGTCTTTTATCTTCAGATTTGACTGTGGGTGAAGTGAAGATTTTAGGCAGCTGTAGTGTTTTAGGTAGTAGTGTGACAATTTTGAAGATAAATCAACCTGTTGCTGAAGATCAGTCAACCCAATTTGCTTTGGAAAATGGACTTTCACTCTGTAGCTCCTACCAGGCCACTCTCATTTGCAGGATGTTGAGCAAAAATAACTTCAAATAACTTTCAGACTTTGTGGCCTCTTGTGTCTTTTTTTAGTGTGTGTGTTTTTTTTTTTTCTCCAAAAGGTTTCTAAGGCTTATTGGAATGAAAATGATTGTTTCACTGCTTCTTATACGATTGTGAATACTTTAAGTGAAACTATCTGGTCTTGCCATGGGTTCTGCTCTGAAAACTGACTGCAGAAATTTTTCGTGAATGTGTCTAGTTCAGTTTGCCTTTTTCAAATTTTTTTTGGTGTACGAAGTAAAAATGAAAGTGGAAATGAAACACTCTGCTAGTAGCAAGGACATTTTGCACATGAAAATTAAGAGAAGTACAGTGTTGGAAGGAGTAAAAATTCAGCTTGCTTTTCCAGGTCTGTGCTATATTCTCAATGATTATAAAGGACAAGCTTAATTCTGGTCTGTTTATTGGGAGTGTAGTAAGAGACTTGTTAGAAGCAGGAAGGAACATGTATTTCGCTATCAAGACCAAGCTATAATTATGTTTTCCTTGGCAAGTTTTGCGTTCAGAATTTTGGTGAAGACAGACTTAAATATAAAGTTCTCTGGCACTTTCTGCATGCAGATAAGAATTGGAAACTGTAAACTGCTGTGGAAACCAGCGTATGTCCTGGGATCACCACGGAGGCTGCCATTTGTACAACTGCTTGGATATTTCACAGAGCTCCGTTTCTTTGGCTAGGTAGTGAATCTAAGATCAGAACTTGAATATAGAGCATTCTGTATTGTGTGGAACTGAAGCATGTAAGGCATTTCTCTTAAGTACTTTGCTTAACCCCAGGGTTGCTGGATACCTAGTGAAGAGCATACTTCCTGGATATTTTCTTAATGTTAGTATGTGGAATAAGTGTAAGTTAGAGACTTGGTAGAGGGTGAATTGTGACATTCATACTGGTGGCAAGTACAGGTGCCAACACTAATAATGAAGTTCTCAAAGTATTGCAGTTTTAAGTGCTAGGGCGAAGTAAATACTGTATTTTTCCTGTGCATCTTGTCCAGAAGTTTTAAGTAGCCTGTTACATTTGCATGAATAATGAGCCTTTAGCTCTGACACGTTCACTTGTTGTATGAAATAGCCTCATCTGATGGTCTTGGATTTCTCACTTAGAAATATTTTTGAACTTGCTTTCTCCTTAGCCTATCTCAAACTTCTGTTAAACACAGATTACTTCAAAGTGCAAGTTGTAATTAGTTGGTTTGTTAAACATGCAAACCCCCTTGATTTTACTGATTGCATGTTAGTCATTTTCTGTTTACTAATTGAAATGGATATCAAGTTTAATTGTAATGAAAGCAACTTCAATTATTTCTTTCTTAACCTAAAAGATTTTAAAGATAACTGGGTATACCTAGATATCTGAATATGGGTTAAATACTTCTACTGTCAGAAATTATATTTTATTTTTGTTAAGGTGCCTTCATCCAGAGGATGACTTTCAGGCATCCTCCAGCTCTTGTCTGGTTGTCATTCCTTTCAGAGGAAGTAGGGAAATAACTATTTGCATTTGGCAGGGCAGGCAGAAAGCTTTGCTGTTGGCCTCAACGCTGCTTCCAGAAGGGGTTGAACATGTGGAATGGTTACTGGTGGGGTACAGGGCCCAGAATGGAGGGCAGCAGCCAGCCCAAGCAGCAGCTGTTGCTGCCCACACTGGATATTTCCAGCAGTGAGCCTGCGTCCTTCTCCTTGGCTTTTCTGCCTGGCTGTTGCTCATGCCAAGGCTATTGTTGTTACACTGGACTTCGAGAATGCAGCATCATTTGGGAGCTGGTGTTTCAGACCATGCAAACTTCAAGATGTAACGGGAAAAGCATATTTAGGTAGCTATTACTATGCACAGTTTCCTGCTTCACCTATTCATTATTTTCATTTGTTGTTTAACACTGTTGAGTTCGTAGGGCCCTGAGGTGTTAAAGTGCTTACCCATGGTGTTACTTGATCAGAAGCTTTAAGGATGGGATTCATTTCACATCTCTTGAGGTGTCAGCATCTGAGCTAGGAATCTGGGCTCCTTCTATAACAGAGTAAACTTGTTTTGCCATGAGGTAGAAAGCCCTGTTCGGACACATGGATCAAACCAGTAACTCTACTTGCTGTGTCAGTTAGATTTCTGTTGAGTGTGAAGAGGATACTTACTTCAGGTATAAGGGGGAAAAAATGTTGCTCTCCTGGCTTTATATGAGAACTGTTCTAGGAGCAGTTTAAGGAGCCTCTAACCTGTTTAGATATAAACTTATAAATGTAAACTGTTTAGATATAAACTTAAACACTTTCTGAGTTAGGTATTTTTGCTGTGTTTCTTTAATGTGTTTAAGTTTTTTGAATGCTACAGAATGAATAATTACTGCTCAGGTTGGATATTAATTTGGTATTTATGTTCACAGTGCTTCTTAAGTGCACTAAAGTTTTGTTTTCTATGTCGTTTAGCTTTAAAATGTTGCAGGATTAGGTTTCAGCCAATCAGTAATACTACCTAGGAAGCTATAATTAATATGTTATTCAGGGAGGGCAGGTGGTGTTAACTCCTTCTCCCCATCTTTGATAGCCTTGTTAGCCATAATTTATTACTTTCAGAAGGTTTGAGACTTCTTAGTAGATTACTTATTTATTAGAAAAGATGATCTATGCTTGAATTCAATTCAGCTTTTGAACTGTTTTACAGACTTCATCTGAATGGTTGGGTTGCAGTGTAAGGAAATTAATTTTTGTTAGGATGTAATGTTTCAGAATGTATTTTGTAGGATTCTTTTAAATGTCTTATCTGTTGAGTCATGCTGTTGCATTTGTCTTGCCTTGCCTCCTCCACCCCAACAAATCCTGTGCATGTTTGGTATCTTCTGATTGTGTACCCCAACCTCCTTAACAGGCCTTCTCACCTCATTTGTTTCACTACTTTTTTTTTTGCTCCAGTTTAAGAATGGGAAAGGAATACTGAAAAGCTAAATAATTCCATTCTCTATTGCCAAACTTTTGATGCAGGAATTGTGTGGGTCTTGTAAAATGCTGGGTACAACAGAACATAACTGAAAATGCTGTGTAGGTTCCAGAAGGAATTTCCATGCTTTGCTATATTTGTTTGTTTGTTTGTTTGTGGCTATAAGGTGCTCAGCTGGTTTTAGACCTATCCGCCGATGTTCATAAGGAGTACCAGAAGTAGAGAGTAGACTGCCATTAGTTAATGTGGTTCTGAAACTCTTAACAGAAATATTTTAGATCTGTAGATAAGACTGAAGCGCAGCTATGGAAAAAGGACAGAACAATTCCAGCTCTGCATTAATTGCATGTGGGAACTTCAAGTAACACTTTGTACTTCATAGCAGAATGTTGTGCTAAATTAGAAATTGTGATATTCTCGCCCACAATTGTTCAGTATCATGCAACTGTGATTGGTTTAGTCACAAGCAAAATACTGGTCTGCCTACTCTGTCTTTGCAAGCATTGGAGTTGCTCTTAGTGGTTCATTACTATTCATACATGTTTTGCAGTAGGAAGGATGAGAGTTGTGGGCAATGTCTTTTTTTCTGATGGCATAGACTTGTCTTTGAAAGATACCAGAGAGACAGAGAAAACCCAAAATCTTAAGCACGTTTAGTGACATGTAATTGCAGCTTGTTAGGAGGCTACAGTTGTCCTCTGTTTAAGGATCTTTCATTAGTCGTTCAGAATATCTGATAGGATTCTCCTGAGTTTCTATTCCCTTCTTGGGCTGACATTGGAATCTGCAGAGAACTCTTACCTGTTATATCTGACTAATGTAAGTTGCAATAAATCAACATTTATGGTTAAATTCTGTACTGTACTTCTAAGCACAGCTGAATGGCTTCTAGAAATATGCAGGGTAACTTTATATGCAAATTTTTAAATATATAATATATTTAGAAGTAGTGATTTGTCTAGTATAGAATGACTTATTCTGTCATGTAATTTTTGTAATTAATGTCTTTTTTTTTTCCCTTGAGCAAAACTCTGGCTTCGGATGCCTGTCCAACATTATCTTCACTTTTGGTCACACCTGTTATTTACCTCCTTAGTTGAATGTCCAATGGAACTTGCTAAGCAATGTGTTCGAAAGGAAAAAAAAAAATACAGAAGTAGATTTCTCTGCAGCTTTTGCTTTTATGTTGTTTATAAGGTGGTTCAGTTCAGATAGGGGGTGAATGATATAAGTACTTGATAAATCTGGAGTTTGTTCTTAATTAATAAATGTGGTGCAAAGCCATTTAGATTACTTAAGGCCTTATTACTGTTTGAATTTGTTTTGATTTTTTGTTTTTTTTTTTTTTCTGCCCAATTAATGAATGCCTGTATCATTGCATTCAGAGTTGATCCCATTAATTTTGGGAATGATTTTTGTGTTCAGTTGAACACACTTAATATATGCAAAAGGACTTTATATGTGGTATTATAGCGTTAATATCTCCTCTGAACTGGGACCTTACTTGTTTATAGTAATGCTAGTGAATAACTGAATATTCCATGAATATGAAATATTCCATTATTAACAGTAGCGTAGTCAGCTTTCAGCAAAAGGTGTGTCAAAACTAACTCCTCCGTTTTGACCACGCACCTGCTTCGTGTAATGTTTAATGTGCCAACCAGCTGTCACTGTTGCCCAACCAGATTGTAGAAAGAAGAGAAGAAATAGGAAAATGGGAGGCAAATAAGAGTAATTAATGAGAGGTTGCCAGTACGGCCTCATGAATGAACAGAAGATGGATGCTGGCTGAATGTTTGTAGAGAAACTAAATAAAAGTTTCCAGTGAAATGAGGGATGGGCCAGGGGAAAGCTCTGTCAAGGGAGAGTAATGAGGATTGTGTGTGCTGCACAATGCATTGTAAAAATGCTGCATCTGTCCAGAAAAAAATACCTTGGCATTAATGGCATTTAGACATACAAGTCATTAGGATAGCAGTGGTGACAGACTTGTTTTGTGTAGTGTTTAAAGGGTTGCATATGCAGTTCCTAGCAGTAAACAAGTTGGGGAAGCTGGGAAATGTTGCTTTGGATTATTCCTTGTCTCTCATTCTTTTGGTGTGTTTGTTCATGTAAGTAAAAAATATTTTGTCATAGCCATTTAAGAAACAAGTATAAAGCAAAACAGAAATGCTAAATTAAGACACATCTTTAATTATATCGTTTATTTTTATACGAGAAATGTGATTCTGAAATTTTCCACTCTGAGGGTGCCTGGCAGGTTACAGTGTGTATTTCTTTATTTCACTCATGGCATACTCTCTTACATACTTTTGTTATGTGACTGGAAGTTGTTAGCTAATTCATTGATAAAACACCTTTTATTTTTAGAGTAGGATTTAGTAATTAGTTTACTTTTTAAAAAAACTTGGTTTAGCAGAATTTGTGTTAGTGTATGCATGAGAACTGATTGTACGAAAATTAGTACTACTGAAATTATACTGCAAGAAACCCTGAAGGCTTTTTTCACTTTTTTGCAAGTAATTTTGCCTTACTTATGAGTACTTTGTTACTTCCGAAGACTTGGATAACAGACAAGGAGGATTGTATGCATGTATCATATTCTTGTTACCTAATTTTTTAAAAGAATTAATGGAATCAACTTTTGGATGTGACCGTAGATCTTTACAGACCACTGAAGTATTGTATTCAGAATAAAGTGATCGTGGGCGATATTTTTACTGCTTTTATAAAAGAGCAAACTTGCATTTCTACAGAGCATCTATCACTGTCGTCTGTTATTCAGAACCATTTTGCTAAAATTTCACTTCCTGATAGGGGAGAGGATTCAATTATCGTGGCATCAACTTTTACTAAAACACTGGTGTCTGCTTCTTTAAGAGAAAAGCCATGTGTATTACCCATGGTGTTGGAATGTGGAAATCTGTGGAGGCTCTTTAAGAATATAGGAATTTCAGTTGTTTCCAGAGGCGGCTCTTTCAGACTGTCATAACTGTGTATTACACCATGTAAAGGCAGGTTGGTGGGGTTTTTTTGTGTGTTTAGCTAGTAGCTTTTCAAAATACTATCAGTTGGAATTACGCTTATTCTGTTTGGAGATGAGCAGAACAGCACACAGTACTCGAGCAAGGAAGGTGTAATTACCTCTGCATTTCTCTGTTTAGTAACTTTTAATAGCTGCTTATTAAGCAAATAACTTAATGGAGTTAACACCAATTAGCAATCTTTCTGGTAAGAAATTCTCTGCTAAAAACATTCCAATGTGTATAATTATCTCAGGTGACTTACTGCACAGATCAGCAATGGTCTCCACAGCTCGGGCTTGGATTTCTCTTCAAATTGTCGTATATGACATTTGCTGTTAGCACACTTTACTTCGTCAACAGCAAAATTCAGTAGGAAGGAAGAAGATTATTATGCTCAGTATCATTTCTGCAATTGATCTTGTAGCTATTCAGCATTGGCGGGGGAAAAGGGAAGTCTCAGTTTTTGTTTTGGGTATAAACTGAGAAAGTCTCTGAGTATAAAAGATTTGCTCTATACATGGTGTTTAATAGTTCTCTGCTGCATTTGTATCCTGTCTCTGAAAAGTTGTTTTTTGTTTGGTTTTACATGTTGTACTATTTCTTCTACTGAGTACAACAGCTTATGAGAAGGATTTTGTAAGATTTATTGGCTGTTGAATTTGACTTCAGGTAAAATACTAGGTTACCTTCAAGAAACAAAGTCAACATTTTCCAGGCAGAACTGAATGTAGCTGTTTTTCTCCTAGAACATGTTTATGCAATATTTATTGTATTGATAAGGGAGGAGAAAACTCAAGGCACTCTGCTAGGCTGAGTAAAAGGAAGACATTAAGGGGAAGTGTAGTTGTTGCTTATTTTGTAAACCTTTTATGTTAAACAGCCAACAAATGGAGGACATTCTATCAGGAACCTATTGGCTGTCTGTGACCAAGCATTCCTATCGATCCAAACTGAAATGAACACGGCAAAATTTTCTTGATTTCTGCTAATAAAATGTTTTACCTACCAAATGATGAATACTACCACCTTTTCTGGAGTAATTCCTATTAAGAAGCAACATTTTATTTACATATTGTATAAATTTACATATTGTGCATGTTTATGCATAAACCTTCTTTGATAATGTTGCTTAGATTCTAGTGAGTTACAGTATCTCCAATTCAATATGTAATTATGGGAAAGTTATTTCCTTTAGTTTCATCGCATTTCTTGTCTCTCTTCTTTTCCATAACAGAAGGGAAAGTATCTTTAAAAAAAAACAAACCAAAACACCCCCCCCCCCAAAAAAAAACCCCAACAAACCAAACCAAAACCAACCATATATAAACAAAACACTTCCCCCACCCCACCCCCCCCCCCAAAGCCAACAAACCAAACCAAAACCAACCATATATAAACACATGTTTTCATAATGCAAAAATGAAATTCTGTTGTTGCTTTTTGGGAAAACAAGAACACATAGGGAAATGTTTAGAGGTTTTTCTTTGTTATACTGTGATCTGGTTTATTGGAGGAATGTTGTAGGTGGGATAAACGAGTGGTGAGACTTTGATATACTTCTCGTCTTTTTAACAAGAATGCCCCCAGCATCTTTCACCAGAAATATTAATTTGGGACAAAAGAACACAACCACCATTTTGAAGTGAAAGATAAATGTATGATGGACCAAGTTTTATGGTTTGAGGGAATACTTTACTGAGATCTCCGAGTTAGTGTGAACTTTATCTAGGAATCTGCACAGCACCAGCCAGTCCTAACTGCCCACACTCAGAAGAGCTTGAAAGGCAGGGCTTTTTAGTTCATGTACAACATTTAAACAGATGAACTACCACAGCAAGACAGCTTTAAGTATCACTCTGGCATTTCTGCCCTTGTGTTCATCAGTGCCTCTGATGGCATAAGAATGTTCCTCTATCAACAGTGTTGGCATGCTTATCCCGATTTAAGATGATCTTCCTTTACAATGAGTGGCAATCTCTTTGTAGAAACTTGTCTTTGTCCCTGTGATGACATTTCCTTCATTCTTCTCTCTGCAATGTCCTATTTGAAGAAATAGTTTTCAGAAATTAAAACAAAACAAAACAAAAAAATTGGTTCTTAACATTGTTTGGAGCAGTGTGTATGCATGCAAAAACTACTTTGGCTGATTCAGTGGAAAAACCCCTAACTGATCAACAACGTCTGGTTATGCATATCTGCCATTCTGTTGCTGATAAAATGAGAAACTAACCAGAATGAACCACTGTAGCATTGCTGGCGGTGGGAAGGGTAAACAGAAATAAATTGTTAATGTTGCTTTTACAAAAAAAAAAGTAGTAGTTTTAGAAAGTGGAGAACTGAATTTTTAGAAGGAAGAGGGAAATAGCGGTCTTTGTAATCAAGTAAGAGAACTGATAGGTCGCTACGTGTGACATAAGTGATATTTATGGTTTAAAAAAAGATTAGGAAGATGCAGTAAGAAGATGGATTTGATATCAGAACGTCAAAATTATCTGACAATTGTTTGATAACACCCCTTTCACAGATAAGGAGATTGATGAGAAACTGGAATAAAAACCTTGTGACTGGAAATGAACCATGGAAGACTTTGAGAGAAGACCTGGAAACGGAAGAACAAAATAGGGAATAGCTATGTGTGTGTGGAGGGAGAAGTGACACAAATGGGAAAAGCAGCAACCTAATTTATTGTAGGAACTGACAGCACTGAAAGCAGAAGGTGACATGTTGTAGTCAGTTGTCTACTAATTTTTGAATATTAAACTTGTGTGTAGTAGGAATAAGCACTGTGTGCTTCCCCTGTTACCCTGATTTACATTATAATACTTGTCGGTAGCTGTAGCTATCTGGCAGTATATGTAGCATCTTGTAAACTTATTTTTGTGCTAGATCACAAGTTGAGTGGAGTGCTAAATATTTCTGTAGCTTGTTCAAATCATGCTGTTTTCCTGGCTGTGAATTGAGCATGCAAAACCACAGGCTGGTGGTTCTAGCCATGGACTGCTCAGTGATGTGCTAAAAGTGATTATGTTCGCTTTGCAAGCCCTGCCTGGGGCGTTTGCAGGCAGAGTTAAATATTTGCACCCATACAGAAAATCTCAAGACTGACTTATGAAATCAGCTTTCCATTGTTGTCTTGATTAGTTAATGACATACCGCAGAGGCTGCAGCTTCAGCTTGCACTGAGCTTGTGCTGCAGTTTGTTCTTCTGTCTCATGCTCATGCAAGGGACCTTGGGGTGGCTGGGCAGTGGAGCTTTGATCGGAGAAGGGAAGATGCTAATGGAAAGAGGTAGGTTTTTGAGTCAGTTTGCAATCTCAGAGGTGACAGGAAGACACGATGCAACAGACATGGCTGAATGTTTGGCCTGATTTCCTTGTTTCTGTTTGAAACCTCTCTGAGGTGTGGCTTCTCTCAGCCACATGTTCATGTGGGTGGATAATTCTCTAGACTACAGAAACTGATTAATCAAACTAATGTACAGTGTGCAGGCAGAGCTGGGATGGCACTGTAAGGTTTGGATCAAGATGCTGGGGGTGACTGAACAAATTCTGGACTCTGGCATTTTTTTGAAGGAAAATGTAATACGAAAATGTTGCCCAGGTTTGTTGTTTTTAAATTGCCATTTGGCTTAATTTGGACAAGGTTGCAAACCGTTCTCAAATTCTTCCTCCCTTGTGGGTTTGACTGGGCTACTGTAGGTGTTTTTCTCAAGTAGGTCAATGGGCCTGTGCTCAGTTATTGGTATATGAACTTGGCATATATTAATGTTTATTATGTAGCAATATCTATGGGATTAAAAACAAAAGTATTGTGAGAAAAGGTAAATCTTCAGAGGCCATTTGTATCAAGATGTCCCTGTGAAAAACTGCATCTAAAATCCTGCTTGTCTTCGTTTTAATTTTATCTAGTTGCTTGCCTTTTGTTACTTTAACAATTATGTACACACTTACTTGGCTTCATGAGTGTGCTGTTTTTTGTGCATACACAGAAGTATACAATTCTGACAAATGCTGATGTAATTTGAAAAGTGCAAGTGGGTGTTTAAGCATGTAAAAGATTATCTCCTTTTATGACAACCCTCACCCTCTTACTGTCTCTCTCTTGAAGTTGTTTCAAATTAGCCTGCAGGTAGAAAGCCCTTTAAGGTCAGAAAAGGGTGTGCCTTGTATTCATTTAAGGAGTTTAAAAAAATATATATATTTGATGTTGCATATTATAGACAGTGGGCAGGAATTACTTGTTGCTTGTTTTTAGAATAAATGTAATACTTGCTTTTAGAGTAAAAGTATGTGAAAATGCATATTCTGGAGCTGGGTATTTCATTTGTCATGACAGAATTCTGTCGTCATTTGAAAAATTGTACTTGGCTCTCAACTTTCCTGTTATCAAAGTTGGGGTTGTTTTCTGTTTGTTTGACAATTTCTGTAAGTTTTTGGCGTTCTGTACTTGGAATAGTAGATACTTAATTTTTGCCTCAGTCTAGTAGACTTGCAGCCTTGTCTATGGCTTTAAAATAGTGGTGTAATACTTATTTTAATTACTAAGCTAGAAGAATTCTGTTCTATTAATCAGGCTTTACTACAACCGATAATCCTTTGTAAGGGATCAGTAAATCAATAGCCATGTGATCTTGTATGAAACAAGGGAGTTTAAAGAACTCCTGTGTTTAAGTTTGTTTATTAAAACTTGGGTTGAAATAATTACACTTTTTAAGAAAAACAACAAAGAATCTTTTATACAGTACAGAGATTAAATTTTACTGCCAGTAATTTACATTACCTACTGACTTTTATATTCTCAAAATTTGTAGATTAAAAAAAAAAAAGCCCAATGAAACTTGCAATTGTTTACACCAGTAAACTTAGTAAACTTAAATAATGTCTGATACATTGATTTTTACATGTTAGTTTGCAGCTTGAGACTGATTAAGTACTGTTACTTAAAAATGTTAATAGCTTTATTCTGTTTACTAGGTAAGCTATTCCTGGCAAGTGTTAGAGAAAAGGTTTTAGTTAATTGCTTTAAAGCCCACCTTTCAATAAATAATGCTCAAGTTCAGTGTGCAGTTACATGGAACAGCTGATGCTGTTCAGAAAAGATTGGAATGAATTCTTGTTAGAGTGTTCTGTTTAAGCCCTGAATTTGCTTCAGGGTTTGCACCTTCTGTAAGGTGCTGCTGCAGGTAGTTACACACAAATGAGCTCTGAGCTTAGTATTTTTCCTGTTGAGGTAGAACTTCTTTCAGTTTAAGAACTGAACTGTATTGGAATAGATTTGGGTACCTTTTCAGGGTGTTGGTTGCATTGATCCTGCATGTCTCCTTAATTTCACTTCAATTTATCTGATTTTGGTTGCTTCTCTGTATTAGTGCATTTCATATATGCAATCATTTCTACAGCTTTCCAATCAAAATATGGGTAAAGTCAAAAGTTACAAATAATTATTTTTTGTTAATATATTGAATGCTTTTGAAGGTGCTTTTGTTACACTGCTCTAAGTAGATCAATAAAACTGATGGTTTACTATTTTATCTCCTTTTCTACCATTTCCACACTCTTCTCTTTCCCTTCCCCCTGCTGTTGACTGCAACTTAGCTAACAGCATCTTGAATCTTATTTTTGATCAAGATTGCAGTTGTAGTGCAGTAACTTATGTAACGCTTCTCATAAATTACTTCTTTCTGTTCATGAAAACAGTGAAAGCATTTTGAAACAACCCTGCCTTTTCTCTTTTTCCCTTCTCCTTCTGTGTAGGAAAACTGATAATCCTTCTCAAAATCTTTAGATTTAAACTTGTGTAAATGTCAATAAAGACATTAAACTTCTTTTTTTCAGGTATTCATCCGCAGAGAATCTCAAATGTCTCAATTTTTAAATCGCTGAAAGGAAAAGTGAGGCTCCTAGAGAAGCTGGCGGCTCACGGCCTAGACAGGTGCACTCTTCGCTGGGTAAAAAACTGGCTGGACGGCCGAGCCCAGAGAGTTGTGGTGAACGGAGTTAAATCCAGTTGGCGGCCGGTCACGAGCGGTGTTCCCCAGGGCTCAGTGCTGGGGCCGGTCCTGTTCAGTATCTTTATCAATGATCTGGATGAGGGGATCGAGTGCTCCCTCAGTAAGTTTGCAGATGACACCAAGCTGGGCGGGAGTGTTGATCTGCTGGAGGGTAGGAAGGCTCTGCAGAGGGACCTGGACAGGCTGGATTGATGGGCCGAGGCCAACTGTATGAGGTTCAACAAGACCAAGTGCCGGGTCCTGCACTTCGGCCACAACAACCCCAGGCAACGCTACAGGCTTGGGGAAGAGTGGCTGGAAAGCTGCCCGGAGGAAAAGGACCTGGGGGTGCTGGTTGACAGCCGGCTGAACATGAGCCGGCAGTGTGCTCAGGTGGCCAAGAAGGCCAATGGCATCCTGGCCTGTATCAGAAATAGTGTGGCCAGCAGGAGCAGGGAGGTGATCGTGCCCCTGTACTCGGCACTGGTGAGGCCGCACCTCAAATACTGTGTTCAGTTTTGGGCCCCTCGCTACAAGAAGGACATTGAGGTGCTGGAGCGTGTCCAGAGAAGGGCAACGAAGCTGGTGAAGGGCCTGGAGCACAAGTCTTATGAGGAGCGTCTGAGGGAACTGGGACTGTTTAGCCTGGAGAAGAGGAGGCTGAGGGGAGACCTCATCGTGCTCTACAACTACCTGAAAGGAGGTTGTAGCGAGGTGGGTGTTGGTCTCTTCTCCCAAGTAACTAGTGATAGGATGAGAGGAAATGGCCTCAAGTTGCGCCAGGGGAGGTTTAGATTGGACATGAGGAGAAATTTCTTTACTGAAAGAGTGGTCAGGCCTTGGAACAGGCTGCCCAGGGAAGTGGTGGAGTCACCTCCCCTGGAAGTATTTAAAAGACGTGTAGATGAGGCGCTTAGGGACATGGTGTAGTGGGCATGGTGGTGTTGGGTTGACGGTTGGACTCGATGATGTTAGAGGTCTTTTCCAACCTAAATTGGATTCTATGATTCTTACCAAAACAACAGTGAATCTTTTTGGAGCTTTAGAAAACTAACAGTGTCAGAAAGTTTCTTTGCTATAGCTGTGGCACGAAGGTGTAGACTTTTGCAATAGCTATCTCACTTAAAAGTATGGGTTGTCATTTATTTGGCGCTAGACGTGGCCATGTAAAGTAGAATTTTAGCTTTTTTGCCTTCATAAGGTTGTGCGTACAAAATGTCTCCTAATATAAAAAGTATTTCTTACGGAACTACAAGATGCAAAGCAATGTTATACAACATAGTGTAGCTTTAAAAAAACCTCATTCTTGAACGAACATGCCTATTCTAGTTGTGATGAATTCTTTCTTCCGAATGGTTATCACCCTATTTTCAAGCTCTGGGCTTCTACAGACATACAATTCCTGACACCCTGTTCTCTTTATTGTCTTTCAGTATGCCTTAAGTTCTGCTAAAACTCATCTGTTCAATATATACAATGTATTGGTTTGAATTGCTGTGATGGTAAAAACATACAGATTTTGCAAAGGCATTCCTAAGGAGAAGTTCATTTGTATGCATGAATACAAACATTCTTCACTATTGACATGAGGAATACATATGCACATTGAAAGGTAGTAAAACTTGTGCACAGATGTCAATGCTGTAAGATCCCATTTGGGATTTGATCAGGATTTTCCAAGGGTTTCTTTAGGCTTGCCTTGTTTGTTCTTCTGTTTGTTATTAGATATTTACTTAATACTTTGGGATGTAAATGTGGTGGGTCAGCAACTTCTTCACAACAGCATGCTTCCTAGGAGTGTCCTAGGAACGTATGACGAGGATACAATTAACATTTCATAAATTAGTATGACTACTGGTATTACATTTTTATTTGTATTTATGAATTGGAGCCCTCAGTATCGGGGGCAGTTGTTATTCTAGATATGCCTTTCAAAAGAGATGATAGAGATGCTGTTTGAAAGGGACCACTGGATGTCAAACTTGTGCTTTGAGCAAGAATGCCACCATCGCAAGAACAGGCCATCTGGCCAGCTCCTGAAAGCCTCTAAAGGTGAAGACTCCACATCCTCTGAGTAGCCTGTCGTAGTGCTGCAATGCCCTCTTAGCAAAAAAGGGTTTCCTGATGTCTAACCTGACTCTCCCAGTGCATAATATGACTGTTGCCCCATGTTATATCGTTTGCCTCTGCTGAGGAAGGTTTGCCATCTGCTGTCAAGTAGTTAGTGGCAGGCTACTATTAGATCACCTTAGCCTCCTCTTCACAAGACTAAACAAGCCCAGCTTTCTGAAATTCAGTGATCTTCTTGAAATTATGTAGGATTGAAACTTTGTTTTCTTTTAATCCTAATAAAATTGAACAAGTTCGTTGAGCACAAGATTTGGAAGGCAAAAGTTGTAAGAACAAGTAGTATTAATGGATTCAAAATGAGCCTCCAAAACAAAAAAAAGAGCTTGCATCCTGCAAGTATGTGTGTGTTCGTGGGTGTACATATGGTCAAATTATGCAACATTTTGTTTTTTTTTTTTAAAAAAAAATACTTGAATATCATAGATTGTCAGTTGGCTTGTTGCAAAACTATAATCTCTTTCTGTATAGAAGATATTTAATGTTTTGTTTCAGTCTCAGTACTTCAAAATGTGCATTTTTGAGAGAGTTTTTCTGCCTGGAGTTTATTCGTGTGTTAGACCATCACATATGAATATAACTAGTAGGCTTCGGAGAGAAACCAGGTGAAATCACATGTAGAAAGGTTCTTTCATTCAACTGAGTTTAAGAAGGCATGTGAGCAGAAAATAGAATAATCTCTTATTACTCCAGTGAGAAAAAGATGGAGAGTTTATCACTCAAAACATTTAACAGCTTCAGACTGTTTCTTGAGAGTGAGTATTATTTTGCATGAGATAGCAAAATAGTAGCTCACAGAGAAGTAAATTTGTAGACTTGTTGAAAAGAAAGTTTTCAAATTGAATTTCTGATATGCCTAGATGGAAGACTTTTTTCTTTAATGCCTTGACACTTCCTCCTTTAAATAAATCTTAAGATTTTAGATACCAAAATTAAATTTTAAAGAAAAGAAAGGAAGGAAAAATTGAGAACTTAATTGATAATTGCTAAGCTAGTAGGGTGGTGGGTCAGTAGTGTAGTCTGTCTGGTGCAGGCTCTTTGTAATGTTACCACAGTTAAAGGAAGTGAGAAAATAATTCTGCAAGATAGCTGTCTGTTTACAATATGGTGAGTGTACTAAGCTTTCAATTTGTGATGCTACCGCTTTGAAGTAATATATTAAAACCACGGTTTTCAAAGTTGGGTTCACTTCTCTTCTAATAGCCCCATCTTTGTCACATATATAAATATTGCCATTCTTTGATCTGTGTTAAGCATGTGTCTGAGACTTTTGGTTCACTTTTGGTTTCCAGAGAGAATTTCTGAATAGGAGTGGAATTTTTTGAGTGTATCCTCCTAGTTTGAAAACTTGTGATTAATTTTTTGGTAATGTTAACTGAATAAGTTTAAAAATACTTGTTTGTTTTAGAGGCAACGTCACCTGGCTTTGGTTTGGCATTGGTAGTAAAAATTCACTTGCATAAAGAGAACTTCAGCAACTGTTTTAAAGGTCAGAAGACTGTTTTTATGTTTATCTGTTTTCATGTTAACTTTTCCATGTGTTAACTTATATGTGTTAAATATTACTAAAGAAATGAAACTTAATGAAGGAGGAAACGGTTTCCTTTGTGTTTTAACAGAGTAAATAGAGAATGTAGCTCTGAGTTATGGAGAGTAAGGCATAACCTTGTTACCCGTTTTCTGGTATCAACTGTATGTTGATTGTGCTCAGTATTCCTCAGAAATGCAGAATAGAAAAACGTTTTCCCCCTGCCCCCAGCAGATGACTTGGTATAAAAATTGCTTTAAAATGGTTACAGACAAAACCAAATTTAAAGCGAAGATTTATAACGTACAAATCACTGTGTTAATATAGAAAAGATTAAAACATTTATGGTGGTTAATAGATGTGACTGACATGGAATAGTTGGTTTTTGGATATCAGCTTTGTCAGTTATTGACCTTGGACATAAAGCCTGTAGAATGTGTGTTCCTTGTATTTGATTAAACCAAAGTGAAATTACAGAGTAGAATAGTATTACAAAACATGCTTCTCTTTGAGATGTGAATGAAGAACTTCAGATGTGTTTTATTGTTTATGGAGGCCATAAACCAGCAACAGGACACCTAACACACCAAGACAAAAACCCCAACATACTTGAAAACAATCCTAATTTAGTAAAAGTGGTTTTTTTCTGTATGTTCTACTTGTAACATATTTCTGTTTCTGTGGCAAACAGAAGGTCTCATGTGAAATTAACTTCCTGGGGTTTTTGAAAATGGGATCTAATTGAATGTGTTGAAGTAGAATTAATCTTTCATGGTTCTGGTTTACTTTTGATTATGCTTCATGACAGGCAGGTGGCTTTTTTAACTTTTGGAAGTTACTTCCTTTTTGATATTGAAAATGATGGACTGCCTGTACGTGTTGATATTTGATATATTAAAAAAAGGTAATGTAGCGGAAACACTTATGATTGTTGGAATTTGGCTCTGTGCCTGTTTTCCTACTTCTGTCTGTTGCAGGGAGCAAATAGCAACAGAAGCATTGGTAATTCTGTGCATGAGATACCCAGTTCTATTTGCAGCATGTCCCCAGCAGAGTTTAAAAAAAATCTAGGATATTATTTTTCATGCTTTAGCCTTTTCAAGTCTGATAGATACAAATCAATATTAGTGTTTGAAGTCTTATGTAAGACTCTAAAATATACACTGAAATTTTATGTTTAAATGAACTATGTGTATATATGTCATAAAGTACCTGTAATGACTGTCGTAAGTAAAAGTAGCCATCATCTGGAAAAAGTTTATTGCCTTCATTTCATCTTGATTTTTCCCAATGTATGTCAGGAACGTACATTGGGACTTAAGCGATTATATGAGATTATATATCTCTTAATGTCATTGGTTACCTTTAAAGATATCTTATACCAATATTCTTTTGCAGTTGGTTGTAACTCAATTGTCACAGTGTTAAATTTTAAAAGATCTCTATACTTTCATGTTCTTTCCTTTGAGCTTTCCATAAACATCTTCCTGGCTGTTTCTTCTCTTCAGAAAACTGTTGTATTGTGCTGCCAATAATAAAAATTAAAAAAAGCCCCTAAACAAAACAAAAAAACCCAAACACAAACTCACTTGGCTTTATGTAGCCAAGTGTCACAGTTTGTCAGCTTTGGGACAGATCCTATTATGTTGCTTTTTTTATAGTCCTGTGTATTGAATTCTTAATGCATGTTCTGGCTCCTACGTTTTATGAATCTGGTCAAAAAATTGGAGCTCAAATGGACTACATAAATTATAGCAATATTTGGGACAGATATGTGCTTAGCAGACACCTTGAGCTTGCTGGTGTAAGTTTGTAGAGATGCGGTGTCTCTGAAGACCTACCGTTTATGATGTGGACTGACTGCAGCCAAAGTAGGCTACACCTGGAGCTTGTGACTTCCCTAGGCTGTGGGCAGAGCCTTGGAGAAAGGACAAATTCTGAGCTTGCTAGCAGTGGTGTTAGGAACTGTTTTGTCAGATCTTGTGGAGTGTTTTGTTATTTGTGTTTGCTGTTACTCCAACTCCTGCTACAGTGTTACAAAAGTCTGTTTTAGGTTTTAGAGGCCACTAAATCTACTTGAAAAAACGCAGATTGCTTCAAGCAGAGAGTTCAATGTCATATTTAAAGTCCAGCCATGACATCAACTTGTTGCGGGTAAATATCTATGTAATTTTTCTACTTGATAGTTGTTAATTGCAACAAGTAGTCTAGGAGACAGCCTTGTCCTGTGCCTCCTGGTAGAGAAAGCAGGAATCTAAAAAATGGAGCTGGAGTTTTACGCTCAAGTAGCATAGATGTTGTTGTGCTGCATCAGTTCAATTTTTCAGCTTATTGCTCACCTACTGTGTTGCTGGCTCGATTCAGTTGTAACATAGAGCACGTCAGGACCAGGGTTTAGCAGCAGCACTGGCTGTAAAGTGCAGTTCTGCCTGCTTCGGCATGGGTTTCCTCCTCCTCCTCCCCCCGCGCTTCTGCTGTTGCAAGTGTTTGTGCAGGCGTATAGAGAACCAATTTAGGCGGAAACAGTTTCCTGATCCTTCCTGCAGCATGATTGCACAAATGTGCTTATGTTGGTACAAGGAAGGGGATAGTACAGGGACGGCAACGAATGGCGGGGGCAGAAACAGTTAGGAATCCCTTTAGCATTAGTCTTTGTCTTATTCTGCTTTAGAGCATATGTGAAATTACTGCTTTGGCTCTTCCTTGCATTCTGAATATGCTTATGCTGTTGGGAAGCAACTGACGGTATTTGAAGCTGTACTGGTAGTATTTGGCAATGTGTTGTTCAGGCAAATGTAGAATATTCAGGAACCTTACGGTTTTCTTTTACATGTGACTTCCCGAGATTTGTCTAGACATGGAAGACTACTACTTTAAACTTGTGTGCAAATTGTATCTAACTCTTTGATGGGAAGAGCCATGTGTTTGTAGTACAAATTCTTTTTTTTTTTAAATAGAATCAGTTTGAACTAATCCTCTCTAATGTTATATGACTTATTCTAAGTTTTGGAGTTGTTTAATTGAATTGGGTTTCCTCTTCTGCTGCTCTGCGTGATTCCAGTGCATGACTCTATGCACAGAGTATGAGAGTTCAGTGTGTGCTCATTGTGTAAGAACTGTCTTCTATTTTAATGACTACTTTAACAGCTATGGAATACATACTGGAAAACTACACCATTTGCTACTATTTTTATGGGCCCAAAAATACATTTATCACAATGGTATCAGCCAAGATACATCTAAGATATATGCAACTATTGTTTATTCTAACACTCTGATAATTGTAAATATCAATATGTGTGTTAAGTTTGAGCAATAGCATGATGATGATATGTTATTTTCAAAGATGTGTGACTATCTCACTTTTTTTTACATTCTGAAAACTTTTTTTTTTAAAAAATAAAAAAAGGGCTCTTTAGATCTTATTTGCATCAAATAAGCCAAGGTGAACTGGGACACCATCATTAGATTTGTCACCCTGGTTTATCCCTTTGTGAAATTCATAATGAGAAAAATATTTAGCAGCATATTAGTAGGAGCAAAACTGCCAGTTGTGCAATCTGGAGTTGGCTGTGAGTGCTAACTGCAGAGCAGTTCATGTAAGCTTCTGGATGTAGGATAGCCCTTAACTAGCCAGCAATCTGCACTACTAAATCTTCACATAAGCTAATAGGACTGTTTAAAGAAACTGATGTTTATATATCCTTAAAATTATTGACATGTTGAATGGTGCTAAAAGGAAGTGTTTCATTATGGTGTTATTGATTAAATAAAATGAATCTATGCACTCAGTGCCTTAGTATCTCTGAAAGTATAAACACTGCATAGGCTGGCAAATTTAATACTCAAATGCTAGAATCTTAACAGATTGTTTATTTAAAAAAAGAGTGCCCTGATACTAAACTTTCTTTATTGTAAGTACAATGTTAATCTTTTTAAGTTTCAGTTTATAATTCTGATATGTTCTCTTAAAGTATAAATACATCCTGACAACATGTTGTTACAGGAACTCTGAGGGAACTGACGATGCTACAGATGGTGCTCACAGAGGATTAAATTTGATTCCTTGGTTAGAACAGTTAATAATATACATACTAGATCAGATGGTGTAGAAGACTGAAGTAATTCAGTAATGTCAGCAATGTCATGCTTACATGCCTGATTCATGGATATAGGATATGATTAGGAATCACATGTGAAAACAAATATATCGGAGGAAAAACTGGTGTGATTAAAAGTATAAGTTAGAAGTTATATATAATTTTATATGAAAATAATTAATATGACTTTAATACACTCCTCTAATTTATAATTTTAGCATGTTTCAGTTTATTTGTCTGAACGTGTAAGGATTTAGGTCTTAAAAGGTGCTTTTTAGATCTTAAAACCACATCTGTAAAACTTCTTATGCCTTTTACAAAACTTTTTAAAAATTACGTGAAGTGGTAAAATCCTTTTCAAGTGCTTCTCCCCTCCCCCCGCCTCTTTTTCATTCTAAGAAGTTGTGAACTACCTTTTCAGCATGAAAAAAGTTTGTAAACTTTTAAATTACCAGCCATGCTATCATGGTGGTGTATTCTGCAGATCACTGTCTTCCAGAAAGGAATTCAGTGGCTCATGCTCTGCTTAGCTCTTGAGCCATATCTGAATAGGAATTGGTACACTGAATATTGACTCTACACTTTCACCAGGAGGCTAACGATCAGACTTCCAGATTAATGCACAGCAGAGGTGTTAACAAGGATGGAATTCTAAGCAAGAAGATGGGACTTTATCTAGAAAACAGTAACTAGGAAGTTTGCTTCAGAAATCATGTGGACATACTGTCAGGCATTTGAAGGTCACCTGCAAATCGTTTTTGTGATTTCCTGACCACATTAAGAAAGTGGCTGAAATGCTGTGCTGCTGTTTGCTTAAGAGCTGACAAATTCTTCGGCAGATTAAGTATATGATTGGGGATATACTGCGTCTTTTCCAGCTTCCTGCTGTTAGAAAAGATGTTAATAATTACTATAACGTGCAAAAAGAGTACATCATACATTTTTAAAGGTGTGTTAGTCTTCACTACCAAATCAAGGTACATGGATGAAAACTTAGATTTAAACTCCATTAAATATTTCCCTTCTTGGTCTTATTACTAATAAATGTAAGTAAAGTGAGACAGACTTTCCTATTGCTGAGAGTAGGTATTGGATATCTGGCATCTTTTTTTTTTTTTAACTGAATGTTCATATGTGTTTGTAGGTTTGTATAGTAAGTATCGTTACAGTACAAGTAAGGTTGGAAAGAGGAAAAAAAGGAGAATTTTCGATGGCTTGCGTAAGACGCATCTCCCGGTTTCCTCTCATCCTGCTTTGTTAGGGTTGGCAGGAGTTCCTCTTCTAAATCAGTCTACTTTGACCATTGTATACAATAATTGTCCAACTTCCTCTTCCCTTCAAACTCTGTCATTGCTCAGGGAGGGTGTGGGAAGGAGATGGATCCTCTTTCTTGATTTTTGTTTAGTCAGACAGAGCTGGAATTTAATAATTAATTTCCTAACAGTCTAAATGTGGTGTTTATACTGATATTTTGTCTTGTCAGAATAATTCTTGACGTGATTAACATATTCAAACCCCTCTTTGAAACTTCCTTTTTAAACGAGCGTTGCTGATATGGGATAGTTGCTTTTAATGCTGTTAAATTAAAACAAAATTAGATTTGGCATCAAATTTAATTCTCTGGAAAATTCCTTTCATATCTTTTCCTTTGAGTAACCATTTTTATTGCTACAAAGTTCTTAAATAGTTTTCCAAGATAGTGTATGATGTTTTGAATGTCTTAACAGATGATCAGAAAGTTAAGTGTCTGCTGTTCTGCAGTTTGTTTCGAAACTTTTTATCTAGGAAACATGAGAAAAGCTTTAATCAAATCGGTCTTAACACTTGGTTTTGCTAATGGCATTCTTTGACTGGATTTCTGCTTTAAATAGCGAACTGTGATTTCAGTTTTGTTTTTCCTGTATAAAAAATGAAATTTAAGTTCAGAATTAGACAGCTTTTTTGTGGGTGTGGAGAAAGCAGAGATGAGCTAATAGTGATTTAAGGAAAAATGAAAGCCTTTCTTGCCTCATCAAGTGTCAGGTTTCCATGGGGGGGGGGGATAATCGATTTGCATATGTTAAAAGATACTGAAATAGCAGACTAAATGGATACTTCTTAATAGTGACAAAACCACGTTTGGGTCTCTCATGCAAAGATCACTTGTATACATATTGAAGTGGTAATGATTTATTTTAAGGTCGTTTGAAATGTCATCTTTTTTCACTGAAGAATGTTTAGTGGATTTTAAAAGAATTATGGCAGCCTTCATGGAGCTGAACTGCAAATAGTTGTGTGTTTTTGGTTTGTGTGTTTGCTTTTTTTTTAACTGAAGTTTTGCCAGTCACTAAGCATTACACATGTATTCAGAAACAAGTGCTTCAGATACCAGACTTTGCAGTCCAGAGTTTCATCTATAAGTCTCATCTGCTGTTATTGCATGACTTAAAACACAATTTCAGAAATTACCTGAATTTCTAATGTGGAGTAGTGGAAAAGCCTAATGTGAAACTTTACTTTTTAAAATTCTTTGGAGACAACAATGTCCTGAATCTCCTTTCCCGTTGCACCCCTTCCCCTTTCCCTGCTGTCATTAGTATTATTGCATTTTCCTCTTCAGGAAGCTCATTTAAGTAACATCAGTGTTGTGATTAGAAGATACATGTATTCTGCCCTTTTTGTCAAAATTTTGTCTGTTTTTTTAAAATGTTTTTAGTGGAAAGATGTGCTGCAATGATGAACTTTATTTTTTACTCTAATCATTTAAATAAATGTCACAAATGACATTGTCAAGTTAACTGTTATATCCTGCTCAGCCTACTTGCCATATGGAGGAGTTTAATTATTAAGAGTAGGAGTGATTTGCTTTGGGAGCTTTTAATTGAAAGATTAAACGAAGCTCACTCTGAGGCTGTCTCTTCAAGCATTGGAAGATTTTACCAACACCTTATGTAAGGATTTAAGATAAAAGCAATATGTTTGTTGCCGTTATTGTGAATAGGTGTTTCGAACATCTGGTGAAATTCTTGAAAACACTTGCTTTTCAGTAATTTCAATAATCCCTACTGTACCTTACACTCAGATTTGTACTCAGGTCTTTAAAAATCGTTGTTCTCTTACAGGTTTTCTTGCCTTGAAAAGAACCATTATCGAATTGATGAAGAAACTGTGATGTATTAAAGTACAGTGAAAACTAAAGCACAAAAGAAATGTAAGGAAATAGAAGTCCTAGTTAGATGAAGATGCATTTGGCAGGGGGTGAGAGATATTGTGGCAACCCTCTTTGGCTCTGGAAAATGCAAAGAAATCCTACTTGTGTCATCATGGCTTGCTGAAACATAGTTATTTTAAGCTGAGAGTATGTACTTAGGAAGCTGACACTTGTGTGTAGTGCTTGCCTTTTCTGTGAGGCTTCCCTTCATCCCAGATGGCTTCTTAGGAACGAGGAATTATAAAACTAGCAGAACATGGTACATTCCTGAATTCATCAGAAAAAGGCAGTCACGGAAACACTGCGGGCTTCTATAGGACTGCCATATGTTGGCATAACAAAGTGCTGTTCCTTCTTGGTGAATGCCGAACATCCTCACAGAACAAAAATGATGTGTAGTAGCCAATCCCTCCAAATAATTCCCAATCGCTAAGTTGCTCTGAGTGGACTAATGGGGAAACTTAAAGGCATTTAAATTTTAAATTTGGAGGTGTGTATCTGGTTCCAGGTACCTCTGAAAATCATAAAAGCTTTGTGTGTCCATGTATTCTTAAAAAGGCTGAGGCATGGAAAAGACTTAAGGGCTCAGGTGCTTTGGAGGCCAGATTGGAACTGCAAACACCTGGCTAGGGTCCCTCTGTCACAGGCTTTGGCACAGTCACAGCTTTTATGCGCCATTGTCCATATGCAAAAGGATGTGTGTGTGAGATAACTGCAGGAGTATTAGCTATTTGTTGGTTTGTCAGTCCTTTTCATTCTGAAATCAGTTATGCACACAACAGTTTAGGAAAAGTAAATGCAGGATAGATGAAAGACTGTGAGGTGCATATGCCCTTTTGTTTTGGAACCATTTCTAATGGTGTATTCCTAAAAATAAATTTCAAGGGCTTTGCTGACATGAATGCTTGAAGACATGGATGTAATTAATTTTCCTTACTGGCTTGTGTTGACAGTGTCACTTTGTAAGTTTAACTCCTGTTGCCTTCAGGAAAGTCGTGACTACGAAGTTTAGGAGAATTTAGAACTGAAGTTTTTCTTAAAGTTTTGCATTATTTTAGCCTCATTGAAAAAGAGAGAAGAGAGGAGGGAAAAAAAAGCGCTAAGTGTTACTTTTCCCTTATCTGTAAATACAAAGTTTCCTGTATACTGGGCTGGATAACTCTGTATTCAGTCCATTATCAAACTGTCTCCTGTATGACTGTCTGTACCCGTGACTTTGTGCAGCTCCCTGGGCTGGTGAAGATGACTTTCTCCTCTTGCCTCAGAGCTAGGAGGCGGTTACTGAGCTACTCAAGGCAGGAGGAAGGTTTGGTTCAAAAGCCTCTGCCAAGTTTGTTGAGCCATAAATTTGACGTTTAATTTTTTAGTAATGAAATCCCTCCTTATCATGACCAGAAGTTTTGAGCAACATTAAAAACTGGTCTGTAAAATAACTCCTGCCTAGAGTGACATATGGTGTGCTTGTATGCCTCTTGTCCACCTCATCTAAAGTGTATCTCTTTTGTTTGCTTTGCTAATTCTTCTGTGCTGTTTGTTAAAGGAAGGGTCAAATTCTAAGCTATCAGGTGCACTCGCAGGGTGAACTTGTTGGTATCATCTCTGTGCTCTTTCCTGTGATGATGATTTTGGACTAAGTGTATTTATGACAACACACCAGACTAGGATAGAGAAATCGGTCCAGACATGAAATTAAGTTTGTTCTTAAAGTACAAGAGAAGATTTGGAATCCCAGAATACCTTCAATAGGGTGGATTCAAAGTGAAAAATAGATTATCAACTAGTCTTATAATTTGTTGCAGGGCCTCAGGCCTAGATTTATGGTGCTTGCTGTATCTAGGGAGTTTTCCTCTTGGCTTTTATCTTAATTAACTGGATGTTTGAGAAGTTTCTAACCGTACTTCATCTAGTATTAATTTGAATTGTTTCTGCTGTGCAAGTGAGACAAAATACTGTGTTTTGAATCTTCTGCAGAGCTGCAGATGATTAGATTTCCATCAGCTGGTTTTTGGGTTTGGTAGGGCTTCGTAGGTATGCTTGTGAAAAGCTTTTCACTTATTCTTTAAGTTGTGGCTTTAATTCATTTTTGTTTTGAGGTTGTTCTCTGAAGAGGGGGATGATAAGTGTTGTCAGTCTGGGAGTGTTTACTTTTACCATATGTAAACAAGCTTGAAGGTAAATCTGGATTCTGTTTAAAATGGGTTAATTTTTATTACAGTTGATGTGGTCCTACTCCATGTTTCTCGGTCCCAAAAGGAGCAATTGGAACTCTATTGTCTCTTAAGAGAGAGATCAAGTATTCCTGGAGCCAATGCATGGGACACTTAAGCACAAGCAGCCTGTTTACTTCTCTTAAGAAGAGCCATAGCTCTTTAAAGTGTCTTCATGCTTAAATAACCAAAAAAGGCATATTTAAGATAAATAAGTACTCTGATTAAGAAACTGATCAACCTCAGTGCTGAGAAATGTAGTCTGAGAAAACCTTTTTGATTTGAAAAGCTGGACTTTCAACTGAACAAAATGGAAAACCGTTTGGGTGGGTGCTTGCAAACTGTGAACACTATCTGACATTTTCTTCTATGTAAGAATAGAACTAATTACAAATTAAACAAGTTGGGTGTTTTGAGGGACCTGTTTATCTGTTCTGACAATTATGCTTTCTACTAACTTAAAGATCTAATCTTGCAATACAAAGATGGTTCTTCTGATATATGATTTTATTTAAGTATTTTCATATTCTTTTTTCATGGTTATTGGAATTTAATTATTAGCAGAAATTTGAGGTGATTGATTACTATTGCAAGGGAAGCCTTTCAACACCAAGCACTCTGTATTACAGGGGTAAGTCCTTAAACCTCCCAATGATAGTAATTTTTTCATTGCAAGGCAAATATGTAAAGGCTGTATATTGTGCAAATTAAACCTTCTCTAATGAAACAAACGTGGACGAATAAAATAGATTTTTTTTAGAATGTAAAAAAAAAAAAAAATTACTGTTTCACTTTTTTCCAAGAAATATTAGTTGCATTCCAAGGCTGAAAACTGTTTGTGGTTGGCCTGGTAATTTGTCTTTCTGATTTATATGAAGTAGTTCTAAAAACAGCATCTTTCTCTGTTCTGGGGCAGTGTCAGTGACGTCTTTGGGTTTTTTTGTGGTGGGTGTTTTTTTTGTTTAGTTGGTTTTTTGTTTTCTTTTTTTAATTGATACATGAGCACAGATAACAGGTGACTGTTAACTTCTGTATAATAAAACTGGTGTATAAAGTAAGAATGCATTGACTCATGTCTAGCTGTAGGGATCAGTCTTGTTAATAAGTGTCTGAAATTCTATCTATGCCATGGTTGCTACCTTCGTACTTCTGCTTTGTAGCCTTATGCAAGCTGAGTCTTATCACCATCCATTATTTTTGATTATTTTAAAATTTATAATAAAGACAGAAAAGCAGAATCATGCCAACTCAATTGATATGTAAATACTAACACAAATTTATTTTTCTGTGCAAACTCTTGATCCTATCCATTTCTATATGTACTTTCTTTTCATTACCTATATAAATGAGCCTTTAATAAATTCTGTAGTAACAAGAAAGCTTAATCCTTTAATAGACTAGAGGAAGCAAAAATTACTCATATGCTGCATCAATTTGTATTTGCATTGATACGATTGAAGTGGAGTGTACCAATTCATGGGACTAGTCAGTGCATTTTTGTAATGGCTATTATCGTGGGAATTTGCTATCTTATTAAAGCTGAACTTTCAAAAAATGATTTCTGTATCCTTCTCCACCTTTTGTTCTTTGATGGTATTTGGTACATCGGAATTAATGAAATAGCTAACTATTAGTTAATGCCAAAGTCTGTGAAAGACTAGTCTTTAATGATGATCATCATGCATTGTAGAATTTTGGAGCATTTGGCATGTGCCTTGTGGAAGGTAAAGAACAGAGATATAACAATCTGACGTGGTGGAAGCAGAGCCATCAGATGCGCCTTCAGTAATGAATGCAAATGAAAATGTACTATTTTTGACCTGCAATCCTTCTCTGCAGTAGCTGCTGGTTTTGATCAGAGCATACAGGACTGAGATATCACGTATTGTGAATTTTCTTTGTGGTGTGCTTTCTTCTCTTGCAGTCCTCCTTGAATATTTTGCATTCAGTAGTACTATCTACTTTGAATTTGATCTGCAGTGTGGTTACCATCCCTTTGTTATCTGTTTATGAAGCTATGATTATGACAATTCTTCTTGTCTTCCTTCACTGCTCTCTGTTTAGCCCAGGCTTTTAGAAAGGAGGTTGGAAAATGCAGTGACTTTATTTGCTATTGCAGTGATATATTACTAAGGGTGGATGATAGATAGAAGAAGAGGTGGAGACAGCAGTTACAGGGGTGAAAAAAAAAAAATCCAAGAGTCAAACTATTCCAGCCTATTCTTTGGGCTTTCTTCCTCCATAAAAAGAGTTGATTCCCCCACCGCCTCCTTTTTTTTTTTTTTTAAGAATTATTATTTTACAGCTAAATTTGACATCTATGACCTGGTGGCTATGTGCAGTGAAGTACATGTACACGTACAGAAATTTAAGCCCTTTGTCTTGCTTGGGAGCTTTATATTCTAGAGTGACAGTAGCTAATATTTCTGTTTTGGTTTTTTTCCCCCCTCACTTTAGATCCCTGTAGTACACTCAGCCCACCATGCTTTACTGAGGAGGACCGATTCAGCCTAGAAGCTCTCCGCATGATCCATAAGCAAATGGATGATGACAAAGATGGTGGTATTGAAGTAGATGAAAGTGATGAGGTAGGAGGAAAAAGCCTTCACTTGTGCATACATGAGGTCTGTCTTTTTTTTCCCTGTTTTATATAGCTGCTCTTTATGTTCCAGCACTTGAGTAATCGTTGCTGTTTTTCTTAATTCGGCCCTTCCCACAGCCAAATGTGGAAGGAAAGTCTAATTTCTAGAATTGTCTGAAATGGAATAGTATTGTCCATTGTTCTAGCCTCAAGGAAATTTTTATATGACTGTGTATAAAAGGTGTTATTTTTGTGATTAGTGTAAGAGGTAGGCAAATGGTGTTGATGTAGCTTGCAGTGAGGTGACTAAGAGTTGACGTGATCTGCCACCTGGTGTTTTAGTTTCTTTGCTCTAAGGTTTTCTTGCTTAAGGTATTGCTGGGCTTTCCTGTTTACCTTAGATCTGTTCCAGGCACTTCATGGTGCAAAACAATACCTGTTACAGACAGCAGTCTAGAAGGCTTTGTTACGTGTTTTTGCTTACATTTTACAGGTAAGTAGTAAGCACCTCCGTCTGTAGGTTAATGGTGGATTAAGTCCTATGAACTAAGGAAGGTTATTCAGACCTGCCTGAAGTTTTTTGTGATTGTGCTCGAATGACTTTGGTAGGCAGGCTCCTGGTGGTCCTGTTAAAGGACTTGCCCTTGCACTTACTCAACTTTTTCATCAGGAGTCTCGAAATTACTGGGTAGGAATGGAAATATCCATGTAGTTTCATTGTTCTTGCTTCTGCTTTCTGGCAGTTGTTGGGTACAGGCTTGAGAAAGGAAGGGGAGTGAAGATGTCCCCTCATCTCCTGTCCCCTAATGTCGTGGTTTAACTTGGTAGGCAGCCAAACACCACACAGCCGTTTGCTCACTCCCTGCCCCCCACTGGGTTGGGGGAGAGAATCGGGGGGGAAAAAAAAAGTAAAATTCGTGGATTGAGATAAAGACAGAAAAGGAAGGGGAAATAATAATAATAACAATAATGATGATGATGATGATAGAATATACAAAATGAGTGATGCACAATGCAATTGCTCACCACCTGCCGACCCAAGTAGCGGTCGCTACTTCCTGGGCCACGCCTCTTATTTATATACTAAGCATGACGTCATATGGTATGGAATACCCCGTTGGCCAGCTGGGCCAGCCGTCCCCCCTATGCTCCCTCCCAGCCTCTTGTGCACCTGGCAGAGCATGGGAAGCTGAAAAGTCCTTGACTAGTAGACTACTCAGCAACAACTGAAAACATCAGTGTGTTACCAACATTCTTCTCATCCTAAATCCAAAACACAGCACTAGGAAGAAATTTAACTCTATCCCAGCCGAAACCAGGACACCTAAAAATGAGGGTATTGCCATGTGGTTCTGAAGCTTATTCTCACTGGAGGTGAGTGGGAGAAGAATCTAGCCCTGATTTCTTTTCCCTTTTTTGTAACATCTCGGGGAATATTGTTTTCCCTGAATGAGTTAAGTTGTGAATTATCATTGTCAAGTTTAATGTGATGCTACTTACTTTTCTGGGTGACTGTGTACAAACAGCATCAACAGTGATTGATGCTTGCTTGATACGAGTTTTCTGAAGGAATACAGTACAATGGAGAGAATGATCCAGAATAAAATAATGTACTTTTTAACTTTGGAGGAAAAAAATCTGCTCTGTACCTTAGGGAGTGTCATTCATGGCGAGGTAGTTCAGGCACTGGAAATAATCTAGCTCTGTTATTGCAGAATGTTTGGTTATTGTCATTAATGTTTGGGTCAGGCACAATCCAGTCTGCAAACTGAAACATTAGTGATGGCGTGTGGCTCCTCCTTTCTGAAGAGCTTCAGCATTGTGTGATTCTCTTGACTTGTGCTACATTAGTTATATGTGAAAGTTAAGAAAAAGAAAATACTGAAATATTTATACATTGGAAACTTTTTATTAGTATTTAAAAGTCCTGATTTCCAGTGGACCGTCTTTATATCTGACCTTAAGTTTTTTCCTGTTCCAGAGCAATGTCGAGATAAATCCAAGCAACAGAAGCTACTCTTAAAACCTGTTAAAATGATTGAAATTAGAACAGTTCATGAGGCGTACTGGTATAGCTGCGGTAATGAGAGATGAGTGAAACTATATATTCAAACTACTCACTGTGCATAAAATGACTGAAATGTAGCCCTTTTTTCTGCTAGCTCATTTTTAATTATTGAAGAAATATTTAATAAAAAAACCCTAAATGAGCTTTTTTCTATACATATTGTTTCCGTACAAATCAATGGTGAATATGTATTTGTAGAAAGTGCTTTCTTCTAAGACATTAAAAGCAAACCTGAAATTAGTGAGAAGTGCAATTTAATTGCAAGTTCGACTAGTAATCTATATGTTCTTGTTGTAGCATTCTTACTGGATCTTTACCATAATCTTAAAAAGATCTCATTTTTTAACAACATAGTGACATAGTTACCTGATTACAGTAGGTCTGAATATAAACTAAATATGTCCTAATATACACTAGTTCAAAACCAGGTTTTTTTTTACTGTTACAGTAGGTAACGCTGCTTGTTTTGATTAGGAATGAGGACTGATAATTAAAAAAAACTCCCTTTATTAGAAGTAAAGCTTGTGTGAAATACAGGGATTTTACGTAACAGCAGGGTAATGGATTTCCTGTTTCATGCTCCATGGTTTTTGCGTGCAAGACTCCTGGAAGAGCAGTATATTGAGCGTGTTGATTAGATATTCATTGGCTTTTTATTTGGCAGGAAAAATGTGACAATGTACAATAACTTTCTGCTGGTTTACCGGCACCAAAACAGCATTACAAATTACAAGTGTATATTTACACCAAGGAAGGAAGTTCTTGTAAACAAGTTATTTTGAGGGGAAGGTAACAAGAGCTAAAGATGTTGAACTATTTATTTTTTAACTATTTTAATTTGCTAATCCAGATGAGCAGTCCCAACAGTGATTCCAGACACTTCATCTGCACCTGCTTATTATTTTTCCTAATGTTCCTCATGCCCTGTTTTATGCTATAGTTTTGTTTTTCCTCTGTAAAATGAAGTCTCACATAAAATCATTCTGTAGAGGATATAAGAAAATTTGAACTTTTTTTTTTTATTTCCTCAAAAATTTTCTGACACTGGAAGCCTTTTGGATCTACCTTGTGAGGACTGGAAAGAAGCTTGTATTTGACCTTGATGAAATTAATGTGGGGAAACGATCTAAATTTTTAGCACGGGATTTATTAGTCATTGAAACATATGAGGGATTTGTTGAAGTCTTCTAAGGAAGATAGAGGGGCTCCAGTTTGAGCATGGACTGGTTAGATTTTTTTTTTCCTTGTTCCTTGGTCTGTTACCTGTTGGTTACAGATTAGATGGTATAACTTAAGAGATTTATAAAGATGAAAAAAACTTCAACTATTAAATCCACTAGAATATACTTTTCTAAGTCTAGTTATTACAGAATACTTGGAAAAAAAGAGCTTTTGTCATAGCTACTCATACGTTTGAATTTTTTTTTGCATTCAGGATTCATATAACTTTCTAATACTTGCCCTGAATTTTCAGTGTAGAATTATGTACTTCAAAACAAGAAGCATAACTTAAAGGAAAAAAAAATTATTTGGATAATAAATTCATGTCGTACTTTAAAGTAGAGTATGCTTTACTGTACAGTTACTAATTTCTGTAAAGTAGGCTATCACAGTGAGAAAACAAGAGAGTATGGTACAGCAGAGAAGAGAAAAAACGAAGGATGTGGAAAAAGATTGTAGTTACCATTAGGGCAAGCTAATATGAATTTTTCTCTATCAAATCTAGCTCCTCCTATTATTACTTTATTATTAACACACAAAAGATTGCAATTGTTTAAACTGGTTTAAAGAGGTAGGCTGTAAAAGGGTAAGTGAAAGGGAGAATGTATTACTAACTGAGGTTTTAGTCATGTGTTGTGGGAGGCTATCTGCCTCAGGAAGCATCTGTTGCACCACGTGTACATGATTCCTTTTAATGATGAAGAGGTAGAAGTGGTAAGACAGACTTATCATATGTTCACTATTTACATAGGTTTTTCCTGTTTCCAAAGAACCTCTATATGTAGATCCTACATCAAGTCATTTCCTCAAGGAATCTCTCTGGAAAAATAGACTAAGTTGATGTTTTTGAAATGTTAGTATCTTACTAGGTGTTTAATGTCACACAAAGCTAATGGCATGAATTTACAGCTTTGCGTGGGGTCTTTGGGTAGATCACTTAACATCAAGATACTTTGAGGTTTTTTTTGAGTGCACTTGCATAATTACTTAACAAAAAAACCCAACCCAACAAACCCCATACAAAACCACAAAAAAAAAAAGACAAAAAACACTCTGTGGAGGGGAAGACACTGCAGTATTGAAAGCATGAAACAATCAGAGAATGGCTTTTAACAGTATGGTCAAAGAATTTGGAACCTCAGGGGTGATGCGCAGAAGTGCCTGACTTAAAATGTTGTCTGGAGGCAAGAATCAAAAAGAATCTCTCTTTAGTGGCCTAAAACAGGGAGGATGATTATCTTCTATACAATGATTAAAGCAGAAAAAGTAGCTAGTATGATCTGACCAGGAATAGCAATAGTAATATAGCACTTTGGGTATAGTAAGTTTGACAGGGGCAGAATATTTCACAGCCCAAGATCTTCCTTTGAAGTGACCGTTTCTGAATGGATGGGTTCTGCAAAGCTATTGTTTGAGGGCTTGAGGTCATATTTGCATCCAAGATGCAAATAGTCCAAGAGAGGTGGAATAAACATAATGTCTTGAGAGAGTATGCTGTCTTTTTTGAGAGAAGATGAAGAGATGAAGTCTAAAAAAGAAAAAAGGTCAAAGGAAGAATCCAGAAGGAAATAAAAATGGAGAAGATATAGAGGTCAAGTGTAAACATCTCGGTTAAAAAGAAATTATAGAACTGGAGTGAGTTCAGAAACGTATCCTTCCGTATATCCTCCCTTTAGTGCTAATTTGTAATTAAAGGTTTTATACAAGGGAGAACCAGTTCATGCTCTTATTACTTATTTTTATTATGTAATTAATTTGCTAGTCATATTCTTGGTTGTTTGTACTTTTCTTTTAGCAATTAAAATGGTACATGCATCTATACATCACAATTTATTTTACAAGCTTGCTAAATTAAAATATTATGCATTAGTATTACTATTTTAGGAGAATCTGGAGAAATAAAATTTCACATGTAACTTTTCAACATGAAATTATTTTCTGAATTACTGCTGAAATAGAGCTGACTATTCAATTTGTGTAAAGATGAGTTGGTGAAAGAAGTCTGTGGATATCTTTTGTTCTTTAATTGCTGAAGAGAGATAAAAAATGAATGAAACATGTTTTACTAATTTGTACCAGAGAACTATTCATTTCAATAATCTATTCTGGACAGTAGTGAGTACTAAATACTTCAGGCAAAATTGCAAGAAATTCCGTGACAGGAAATCCTGAAGAACTAGATGCCAAGATAGTGTGGTGTTCCCATTTTAAGTATGTATAATTTGGATGTTAGGAGCATAAGTGCAAGGTGAAGAAACACTTTGAGAATTTAACATTAAACTCAGGATGACTGTAAGTGAATAGCCCTTCTGTATTCTTCAACAAAAGCAAATTTATGCGCAGAATTTCTCTTCTTTTCGATTGTTAACATCTTGGAGGGAGTAAAGATTTAGCAAAGTTTTTTTGGGGGGGGGGGAGGGGAAGTACGGCTATGTATGGAACAGATGTTAAAAAATAATGGGTGACTGTTCAAAAGCTTGATCTCCCTTTGTTTAGTGCATCTTGGCACCTCGTTAAACTTCAGGAGCCTACCCCAGGTGTTATAATTTCAGCTGGGAGAGACTCTGCTATAGACTGAGGTTTTGCTTCATTTTGTTGTCTGCAAATATACACTCAGCAAGATGTTAAATGCCCTTTAAAGTTCCCTTAGTATTCTGGTCTCGTCCTTATCTTTTATATTATAAAGGTCCTTAAACTGGTGTTCATATTTGTGTAAACTCGTTTATACTTCAGTGTCAGCTGATGAGGCAAAATTCCGTGTGGTAGAGAAATACCTGCTGCAGTGGTTCAGAAACTGAAAACACTGTAACTGTTTTGCATAATACTGGGATGCCTCCTGAGTGTTTTACATCTCACTGTGCAAGAACATTCTGTTACGAACATTGATCTTTCAAATGAGTATTTTGAGCTTCCTAACCAGTGTAGCAAACCTTTTCCCCCAAAGCTATTGGTTTACTTTGATTCCCTTAGTTTGTCGTAGATCTGCTAGTAGAGAGGTCTTTTTTGCATTGAATTTTATCATTCAACTGCTAGTGTATTTGTCCCCAGGCAGTGTGTCTTTTAGCCTCATGAAGTTTTGTAAGCAACTCTGAGCATGTCTACACAGTCTGTTTTTTCAGAGCAGGATAGGTAGGAGCCAGGTCTTGTCTGAAAACATTATGACTGTGTTACGTCTATGGCTGTGCCTGTGCAAGGAAGTCCTGTAGAGAGGCAGCATGTGTTATCGTGGGTACGGTTGCATAGAAACCTGTTGGAAGTGATTTGGATCAGACCTACCTCATGCCTCACTTCCTTGGAGGTACTTAAGCTAATATGTAGCTGTCTGCACCTGTTTATGTAGCACTGCACCGTAGTTCTGCTACGATGAAATGCCCCCTTGGAAATTCTAACTTGGCTTTAAGGAAATTGCAAAGTTTACTTTGCAGTAGAATTGCTACAGTTTTGTTTTGAGCTGCAATAATCTTTTTTCAATAGAATTTGTAGATTACTTGAGAGATACTTGGTAACACTTTCACAGCTATGTCCTAGATTTTTTTAGTAATGTTTCTGTTATGCTTAAATGTGTTTTCTTATTTTATGGTGTAACATCTTTAGAAGCCATTTATTATTTCACTGTGTAACATCTTGAGAAGCCATTTCTATAGCGTAGGCATTTGTGAACGCTGTCATACCTGAATCATAGTATGTTGCCTTTTAAAAGCACACTTGCCATTCATAGCTTAGTCAATAAGTGTGACATTGTAATAGCTGCAACGAGTCCGGTAGCAGTAGGCTGGAGGGGATGTACTAAAAGGCTGTCTAACAGTGACCGGCTGTATCTGAAGGTAGGATTATAGGAAAACTGAAGTTGTAACTTTTGCAGGTTTTCTTTTGAAGGAATAGAACTGAAGGAAACACTGTTTAAGGAATAGATGCTCAAGAAAGACAGTAATACTTAGCCAGGAGATGTTACGAATGGCTCTTAGAGTAAACTTGTCAGTTAGAGGGTCTATTTTAAGTTGGTGAAACCGAAAATCATAAGCTTGAGCCTTCACCCAGAACAAAATATAAACATAGCATGTGAGTACTTCCTTCTGCAGTTAGTGAGTGTGGTTAATTTTACTTTTCCACTGGTGTTTGCAAAAGTATGCAATTGTTCGTTTGCTCCTCAAGGGGCAAGCATCACTTACTACTTTATGTGTTAACATGTTTTAACTTTTTGTATTGTTGCGTGTGGCTTTAGTTTGTAAATGCTCTCTCCATGTCAAACCGGTATTGGATTTTGGTGTGTCTTTTTTCCCCTTTTGGAAGGGTTGGAATTTTTTTGTGTGTGTGGTTCTTGCTTCAGGTTAGTTTTTGGTTATGAATTGACTGGATTTTGGTGAATGTTATGGTACTAAAGGCTTTCTGAAAAGGAAGGAAGGTTGTGGTGTACCTGATCTTGTAACTCTTTTCAAGGGCTCCACAAGTCCTGTTCCCTCCAGGGAGGAGAAGGTTTTCCCTCCACTATTACACTGCTGAACCTTGGGCTTTCTGATGTGAATCTTTGGGGAGGCACAGTTGTTATGGTACTTTTGGGATCGAAACTCCAGTTTCAAGTCTAGGTGTGGTGTTTTTTTACTCTCTACTTGTTTTTGAAGTAACTACTTTGACAAATGATTTTTTTGTTTCACACAGAGTTTTTGGGTAACTTAGCTGCTGCTTTCTTGGTTTCAACTTTGTAGTCTTAAAAGGCCTTTTCCCTCTTGAGTAATTATGTTGGCTAAGATAATCCTTAGATGTTTTTTGTTAGAGCTTATTCTTTTAACCTCCCTATTAGAGTTATTTTTCTAACCTTTCCCTTGTATACTTAAGGACCAGGGCAACAGAAGAGAGATTAGCTGCCATGACAAGGCACAGAAAAATCCTCTCTTTTTACCATAGTTGTTCTGTTTTTATGGCTTTCTTCAATTTAGGGCACAGTTTCTTTTCTTAAAGGAGAACTTCCATATTAGGCCAGTTTGGAAACAAAGATCTTTTAAACGAAAGATGTTTGACAGTGTCATATATCTCTTCATTAGTAAATGCATTGATTCGTTGAAACATGCCGGCCTCTTTCTAGCTATGCACCCTGTAACTTTACTGTTGTGACCATCTGGTGTTAGAGAACCTTGTTGAGGGAGTTGTCATTATTCTCACAGGATCTGGGAGCAATGTGGGTGGGATTGAACAGAAGGGGGGCTCTTGTTTTCTTGAAGAAGTTCTCATAAATGCATAATCTCTCCCTCTGAGGAGTAATTGCATACTGCTTACTAAATGCAAACTGCTTACAAGTTTGTGTGTTGACAGTCCCTTTTAAAAAAGGGACTTAGTCAAATACTCTAAACAGTCTCTCAGTATAAACCCGATCTTTTCCACTGTCGTCCTCTTCTCCGGGGAAATCTTGTGCTTCGAACTTGGATTTGTTTTCTGTATTTGTGATGAAATTTGAAATCAGGCTTTTCATTTTTTCCCCTCAGCTTGTTAGCGTAGCCGGTTGTGTTCCAGCAGTATGCTGAGAATGTGAATTAATATGTTAACTCTTGCTCCCTCTGCGGGCTCTGTAGCAGAACGACCGCAAGTTTTCCATAAACTGTTTGCATTGCTTATCTGGGTGCCAAGGTAACCTATGTCCACCCCATTTTCAAAATAAGAATGCTTTCTTATAGTACCTTATAGTGCTTTGGGGTGAGATGTAACATGCTGAAGCTTTTCTGTTTGTCAGTTAGCATCTTCCTTCTCTTTATTCTTAACCCTGTATGTAGTATTGTTAACAGCAATTCAGATTTTCCTTGGCAGTACCTGTAACTGTTCAAACATTCTCGTCCTAAAGTATTTTACAACCTTTGCTGACAACTAGCAGTAAAGATAGAAATGAGTTTATTTCTTAGGAACAAAACTGATCTGAGGTATAAGTTTTAGCTGAGGAGATGCAAAGTGTGCTGAAACCTTTAAGTACAGCATATGTTCCCTTCTGTTTCTCTTCAGAAACTTGATTGGCCTTCAATGTTTGTTTTTAAAACAAATGTCCACGCCTGACATTTGGGGTCTCCAAGGGCAGTGCATCACCAGTCACTAGAAAGCTGAAGAGAGAGTGTTAACATGTACCTTAACCCTCATATGAAGGGAGATAGTCTTTGCAGGGAAGGACCTACAATATATTTTTCTCTGTCTTTTTAATACATTTTTCACAAACTCCCAAAAGACACATTGGGGACGGTAGTTGATACTAGGTGTTTGCAATCTGAAGGGAAAAGGTGAGGTGGGCAAACATCAGTTCTTTCCTGCTGCTCAAACTGTGAGACTGTACTTTAATCTGGAAAGGCTTAGAGACGTTAGTGGATAAGAAGATTTTCTTGTTTCCTTATTGTTTGGTTCCTTTTCTTCAGTTTATCCTTTAATAAACATGGAGTGGGAATGAATAAGATAATCCGCCTTTGATTGCACATTGCATGTTAGCTGTGGAAATTGCCAGCTTCATGGCAGTTGTGCCGCTTTGGGAAGTACTCAGAGTTGACACTTGGACTATGGAATATGCAACAGAGGTTATGCAGCAGGTATTTCTACATTTGCATATCGTTACAGCAATCAGTCCTTTTCTGTGCTTATTGTACCTTTTTACAGTTGCTAGTCCAAGGTGTTCCAGAAGTTCTGTAATTGCCTCTGCCCCAACAGGCTGCTATTTTCAGTTGTTCTCATATATTTTATAAATATCTCGTATTTCTCATGTATATACATGTGTGTATATATGTGTCTTGTATTTTTGCCTTTCTCATATACATAAGGAAGAGGAGTTCAAAATGCTCCTGCAATTTGTATGGGCTAAATGGAACTATTTTAGGAATCAAAAAGCTTTAGAAAGCTAATGTTTGACAATCAAAAAAGTTTTGAAGTGGTAGATGAATGAGGGGGTTTGCATCTAATCTGTATTTGGAACTAAAAGACATGTATGGCTTTATGATTGGATTAGGGAAGGCAACTAGTACTTTATCCCAAGTCTAGCAGTTAGAGGAGAAAGTTGAATCCCTTCCTGTATTTTTAAATTCTCTTACCTCCTAGTAAGAATGAAGTTTTTAGTAAGGGGAAATTGATAAGTGTTAGCTTTTTCTTGCGTATTTCTGCTATCATACACTGTCCCTTTTTATTAAGGGTTAATATTAAGGTTTAACACTGACCACTTTTCAGTCTCTCCTGCAGTTTCTTGAATGACATAATCTCTAGATTTGTTAGAAATGGGGCCTATGTGGGAAGCTCTGCAGATAAATTATTACCAGGACTAAATTTTAAGAAGTGAGGTCTTCTGCAGTGCATCATTAGCTTGGTCTTCTTCCTCACCTCTGCTTGAAGTGGTGACAACATATGACCAGCCACAGAAACAGCTGGTTTTTGAGTTAGCTGTCATGACTATCTATAGCTGGTTTTATTTGAGCAGCTTTATCCTTCAGGAACTGAAGAAAGCAAGCAATCTACTGTGGAAGATTACTTAGCTCTCATGTTAGTTTTCTGGTACTAATACTAAAGTTTCCACCCACAGAGACTGTTCATGCTGTGCTTTTAGGGACTGATATCTATGGAAGATTTCCACTATTAATGAGAGGTGGTTTGCTAGCCAGTATTCCAACTTTTCTAGGCCTGTGTGAAATAAAAATAAAATGGGTTTTAAAGTTCCATGCTTTTTTTTCTTGTATGTATTTGGAGAACCCATTTGTAGTGACTTGTGAAATACTGGTACAACACTGGTATATATGACGTGATTGCAGGATCTTCCTTTTTATCATGTTTACTAAAAGGCAAAGCGTGGTATTTTGACATAGGCTTCCTATTAATTACTGAGAATGAAACAGCTTTGTGTAATGCTTCTATGCTTGGAGTGTAACCTCTGAGGAATGATTAGCAGGAAGAAAATTGGCCCTAAGATGACTTCTGTTTTTTAATTTGATGAAACAGAAGTCAAATTTTTGTTGTCTAATCAAAAGACTTTACTAATACTTAGGCAACACCTTTCTGTCATTCCTCAAGCAGTTGCATTTAACTGCTATAGCAGGATTCAGGTATTACTCATCCATAAAGGACTGGCACACTTTCAAATCCTACATGGTCTTATCTTCAAGTAGGTGAAGTTGGTTAAATGCGTTCAGAATAGAGAAGTATGCAATACGACTTGTGTGGTGCATTCTTTTAATCACTGTAAATCTAAGGCATACTAATAATGTTGTTAAGCCTACTATGCTACCAATTGCATCTTCAGTTTTTCTAGGATTTAATCATTGTGAAAATCAAATGCTGTAAGAGTGTTTAACTTGCTTTCTGTTTGATGTAGTCAGTTTACATGAATTGTGTGTTGCTTGCATGGGGAAGAGAGAGTAAAGATTCTCCACTGCCTGATTTCCGTGTAGTTTCTGTTTAGAAATTGTTATTTTGGCATTTAAGATGATGTTTTCCCTTTTCTTCAGTTTCTAAGGGAAGATATGCAATATAAGGATGCCTCTAATAAACATAGTCACCTGCACAGAGAAGACAAACATATCACCATTGAGGATCTGTGGAAACGCTGGAAAACATCTGAAGGTACGTAAAAAAGAGTAGCTAAAAATGATGGTGGTTATTGAAATAGACATAATTCGATGATTTTTCCACCAAGTCATTTACAGTAGTAAATGGATGACCTCTTTTAAAGAAAGCATCTTTATGAATCCATTTTGGTGCTGTTATTTATAGGCGTACATAAACCTGACTAAAAACTCATTCAGTCCAGCTACTGTTAATTTCCTCTTGATGTGCTGCGTGTATTGTAAGTAAACTAAGCTAGCTTACACACTCATCAGTATGAGGTTGTAATTTATGAAGGTAACTGTTGCAAGCGCCGAGTTCCAGATAAGCATGTTTTTCATTTAGGAAGCCCTAGGGGCTGCTGTCAAGCTGTTTTTAAACATTTATTGTACATTGTATTAAGTGGAAAAGCCAATGTGCTTCCACTTTGATGTAAACTTTCTTTAGGCTACCAAGAGCTAGAATTATTAGTCCAAAACATTTTTGAAAATCTTTTTAAACTTGGGATATAGGAAAATGGAATGACAATGCAACACCACCATCCCCCTCCCACTTTGATTTGAATGAAGTAAGTTGAGCCAAATACTCCAAATATCAAAAGACAGTACTTAATGAGCAGTACAGTGTTCATTGCCAAATATGTTGTAGGATGTAGTGATAAAAAAAAATTTCCAGAGGTCCGGAATGTTAGAGTTGTTAGGAGAAAAATACTTACCTTTTTTTATTCACACCATTCAGAAGGTGTTGTGCTAATGGTGAGCATATAGAGATCTAAAAGTTGGTATTAGTCAAACAACTAAAAGTAGGAACAAAAGAGGAATGAAACTAGGAACATGCCATTGGTTCATTCTCCTGATGTAGGAAGTCATTTAAGTGCAGTCTGAGATAATACATTGGTTAAGTGTTCGCTGTGTAGTAAATATCTACATTTTAACCAGTGACTTTTAGCCTCATCTCTTCAAATATTCTGTAAATGCTTATTCAGTAAAGATCTTGTTCAGTGAAAATATTGCAACTAAATTATCAGAGAAAATTATCTCCCTACAATTGTTCATCTAACTTATGAGTAACATTTCAAAAATTTAGGCTATAGTGATATCAGAAGTATCTATTTTGTCTATTGTGTATATCTTTATTCCAGGTTTCTTGAATGTAGTGATCATTGTGAGTAAGACTCAAAAGATTTCGAGAGGGATGTTTGGTCTTATTGTGTGTCTGCTTATAATGGCTTTACTTTGCATCCTGTTGAGGAAACTAAAGTTGCACCACAGGGAGGCCCTTAAAATGAGACTTCCAAGCAGTGTTAACAGTGGTCTGGTGACTGTTAGAAAGCATGAAGCCTCTCAAATAATAAACTATTTTCATTTAATATTAGGAAATATGGAAAAAACTGCTTTTCCTTCTAGATGTTTTAGGAATTCTGATTTATTTGTTTCTTACATGCTGCTAGTTTAGAGTGCCATTTTAATGCAATTTGACAGCATTAAACAAGTGGGTGGAAGGTAGTGTAAATGACGGTATCAGTAATTTGAAACTTTGTTAAGTAGTCTGAGGTATCTGTGTGAGAATTACAAGCTCTAAATAGTGCCTCTGACAGTGCCCATTAGTGCTTATGCAGAAGTGTCTTCTGGATCTAGTGCTGCTTAGTTTACGCGGAGTAGAATTGCCTGTTCCTTCCCATAAAGCTTGCTTTATGTGGATGTTTGTCTTAAGTATTTGTCAAATAGCTTAAAATTGCTTTCTGTTTAAGATATTGGTGATGTGAGACAGATAAGATTTGAGGGAAGAAACTGAAAACACAGTTTATTGTATGGTAAGTGTGCCATTGCTGTTTGGGGTCTCCTTTTTAGCATTAAGAAAAACAGAGGTTATTTTTAAGTAATTGCTTGAGAAGGCTCTTATACAGTGAATGGAACCCTGAGGACTGGCTCCATTCAGAGCTTTAAAAATTGCATGATAAATAAAAAAAGCAACTTCAGAATATTGCTTTTTAATATTTCTGCAGTGGACAGGCTTTTGGTATTATCCCCACCTGAGGCAGAATCCTTAAGGCATAGCCTGTACTGGTGCAAATTAAAGGAATTTCAAGGCTGCTGTAGGTTTTACCTGCATGGAAGGAATCATATCATAGCTTAAATCAGCATCTAGCCTGTTGTTGCTATGTTGCCACACGGTTTCAATGAGTCCTTTAGTACAAAACAAGACTGTCACTTAATTTAGTTTAGTTGATGTTACTTATGCTTTTTGTGACCGTTTAAATTTTTTTAATCTCATAATGTAACTCTACAGAGAGAGCTGCATTTAGAGGAATGGCTAGGAACTAGCATAGCTGTTTAAAGCGTAGAAAACACTGCTTTCTGAAAGTCTTCTGACTTCTGTTATTGTGTGTGTCTCTTCTTTAAATGTAAATGCCAGTATATGCTTGTTGTGTGATATTTGCTTTGACTATCTCCTTTCCAACTAAGCAGTATTTATACATATACAGAGCCTTTCAGCTATTCTAAAATATCAAGCTTAGTAGTTATCATTGAGTTAAAATCAAAGGTGCATCTTCAGTATTTTTTTTTTACAAAGGCCGTGAGGAGGTGGTGGTTGTGAGTGCAGCAAAGGTGACACATGAACGTTTGTTTTGATGTGTAATACCAGTCTTTGGACAATCATCTTTGAAAGTTTTGTGTCTCAAGGGTGTCTGCCTTCTCTTTTCTTGCCCCTCTAATGGGCTAAGATCATATGAATTTGCTGTCTGAAGAGAGATGTCTAGGTATTTAGTCTCAATAGTAAGGGAGTCTGTAAAATCAGCACAGGGGCCTTCAGCTGGGTAGTTTTCTGACCTGTCTTGGTGAATAGATAGGGTGCTGCATTCTTGGTGAAGTAGCATTGCCCCTTGGGATTTGATTTTGTAGCAAAGTAAAACTGTAGTGGTCAAACCTGGAGTTCATGAATTGTTTACTATTGTCAGACTACTCTGAGTCATACCAAAAACTAGTTTTTACAAATTGCCTTAAAAAAAGTGGTTTTTCTTTATACCATTATGGCATGTTTGACCTTTAATGTATAGTATGTCCTGTAGACTGCCCTATAATACAAAAAAGCTTCTCCCTTGCCTTGTGTATTTTTTTTTCTTTAACTCTTTTTCCTTCTCTGTGGTAAGTAGAAGGTGACCTAAAGTCTGGTACCTTATTTATTAGGGGATAAAGATAAAAAATGGCTGTATGTTTGTATGTGTGGTCATCTGTTTTATTCTGAGGTAATGTTGCACAGGTGTTCTTGCAGCAACTGGGACTAAACTGCATACCACAGAGATGTTACGGTTGCCTTGCACTTTCTTAATTGTTTGCTGTCTCAAGATTTAAATATCCGAGACTGGAAATGCGTGCAAGCGGGGCTTGGCTAAGGATGAGTTACATTATGCTGCGTGCTGTTCCAGGCAGGACCAGTACAGTACTGCAGCCTGACCCTTCTGCGTGAGAGGAAACAGAAAGTTGTAATGTTAAACTGTTGAAAAGATAGTTAAGGTCACTCCTCTCTTTTGCTTTTTCATGCTATTTAAAAACCTACTAGTGGCAGCATATTTCATGCTGATGTTGCCGCCGAAGGTCCTGCTAAAAGAAAACTAACTTTTGAATCCTTCTATGTGCTTGATACAGACAGATCTTGTGTTTTTCTATATTGCCTGGTCAGCCTGTTCTCAACTTTAAGCCTAGTATATTGCTGTCATTCAGTCCTTGCCATGAAATACTCTTACCGAATGTAATTTGATTTCTGAAAGGAGCAGGAGGCCCATCGGAGTAGTGGGGCTGATACTGTAATGTTGTTTTACGTCACACCTCCCTGCCCTAAAGCACTGTGCGACATGATAAATTTAACATGAAAAAGTGATATATAGCCTGATCTTCTAATCAGCCATTACTGTGGGTTAGCAAGAAGCAACTTTTCATACAAGGCCAGTTTGAAGCTACTTTTGCTGTCTTCACCTTCAGGCATCTTATTATAGCAGTTTTAAAAAAAAAAAAAAAAAAGTAAAAAAACCAAACTTGTGATTTGAAATACAACAGCTGATGCAATTCTAGAGTCTGAGTGCTTCACTGGGGTGTAAACACCATGGCTTCTACACCTGCCTGCCCAAGGCATGTTCCTGACATCCTTTCTCTCGAGATCTCTATTTGTGAAAGTAGGTGTGAGAGGGAAGGATTTTGATTACTCTTCAATGCTATATGCATTTAACTTAAAGTAATTGTCAGTTGCTAGTCCACTGTCTGAAGCACTATATTCTTTTTGGGTGTTTAAAATAAGGAAAAGTTACAACCTCAGCTAATTAGGAGGAGCTGGCACATTCTAATTGGCAATGCTGATTGAGATGAATTTCAGCTGGCCTGCTTGACTTTCAGTACACCTGGTGTATATCACTTGTCGTGTGTCATGTTTCAGTACGCTATAACTGCTTCTGCTGAAGAAAGGTCAGTTTGCTTCTCAGTATTGTATGCTGTTATAGATATAGATGTTGGTCATAAGGTCTTATTGGAGACAAGTCAAGCAATACTTCTTACTGGTATTTAGCATATAGAAGATAGCAACAAAAAGAAACAGTCTGAACATTTTCACTGATATAAATCAATCTCTCAGGACTCCACTGTGGTGCTGTAGGAAAGGGAGGACAGGGTAGTTTAGGGTCCAGTTCCACCTGGAAAAGTTGGGGATTTGCAGGCACTGACACTGGAATTTCACTAATGCAGAATTAGTTTACACAATAAATATAAATTTCTTGTGAAATAAATGCATGGGCAGAGATTCAGACCGTGAAATCCCAGAATAAGGGTTGACTGTATTGATTATGCTTAGCTTAAATGGTGAGCAGTCATTTAAAAGGACACAACATAGAATCATAGAATCATTTAGGTTGGAAAAGACCTTTAAGATCATTGGGTCCAACCGCAAACCTAACACTGCCAAGTCCACCACTAAACCATGTCCCTAACTGCCACATCTACACATCTTTTAAATACCTCCAGGGATGGTGACTCAACCACTTCCCTGGGCAGCCTGTTCCAATGCTTGATAACCCTTTCAGTGAAGAAATTTTTCCTAAAATCCAGTCTAAACCTCCCTTGGCGCAACTTGAGGCCATTTCCTCTCGTCCTATCACTTGTTACTTGGGAGAAGAGACCAACACCCACCTCGCTACAACCTCCTTTCAGGTAGTTGTAGAGCACGATGAGGTCTCCCCTCAGCCTCCTTTCTACAGACTAAACAACTCCAGTTCCCTCAGCCGCTCCTCATAAGACTTGTGCTCCAGGCCCTTCGCCAGCTTCGTTGCCCTTCCCTGGACACGCTCCAGCACCTCCATGTCCTTCTTGTAGTGAGGGGCCCAAAACTGAACACAGTATTCGAGGTGCGGCCTCACCAGTGCCGAGTACAGGGGCACGATCACCTCCCTGCTCCTGCTGGCCACACTATTTCTGATACAGGCCAGGATGCCATTGGCCGCCTTGGCCACCTGGGCACACTGCCGGCTCATGTTCAGCCGGCTGTCAATCAGCACCCCCAGGTCCTTTTCCTCTGGGCAGCTTTCCAGCCACTCTTCCCCAAGCCTGTAGCGTTGCCTGGGGGGGTTGTTGTGGCCGAAGTGCAGGACCCGGCACTTGGCCTTGTTGAACCTCATACAGTTGGCCTCGGCCCATCGATCCAGCCTGTCCAGGTCCCTCTGCAGAGCCTTCCTACCCTCCAGCAGATCAACACTCCCGCCCAGCTTGGTGTCGTCTGCAAACTTACTGAGGGAGCACTCGATCCCCTCGTCCAGATGGTTGATAAAGGTATTGAACAGAACTGGCCCCAATACTGAGCCCTGCATACCAAATATATATATATATATATACACACACACATATAAATATATGTATATATATCATAGTATATACAAATATACATATACCAAAAAGTAATCGATATTAACTTTTATGTAAACAGGTAACAGTGTAAGAAGAATACAGAAAGTACAAGTTCTGATTCTAGTTCAGGACAGACTTCGGTTGCTTTTTTTCCCAGTTTGTGTAGTAATGGAGGTATCTGATACAGTGATAGATAATGAATAGTAAAGTGTTTTTTCCTAAATATAACTGGTTTGTTTGGGGAAATTTCCTTGACATTCTATGAAGGAAACATCACACTAGTCTAAGCAGTAGAACAGATGTGATTGACTCTACTGTAAACAACTTCAATATGTACCTCATTTCTTACATGATAATATGTTTAAAATTACTACTGAATTATAAAAAAGTACAAATTTATGTAAACTTTGAAAAAAGTGACTACAAAATACTTTCAGCAGTAGAAGTGAAATTTCTCAATATTATTTTTTCTTTTTTTTCTCCCCCTCAATTTATAAACTCAGTGATTTGTGTGGCTTCTGAAATTACATGTTTTATACTGTCGGTGGTAAAGTCTGTAGTGTGTAGTAGCTATTTTAGGTGATTTTTTTCCTATGTCACATCACATCAAAACAATGCTTTTGCTTTGGATCAGTTTATGAACATATTTCTGGAATGCAGTTACAGTGATATATTTCTGGATGATCGTACCACCCTTTTGAGATGCTTAGAATGACTTGTAAATCTAATCACTTATTGTTCACAAAATGGTTAAGAATCTTTGCAATGTGAAAATCTGTTTACAAATAGAGCCCAGACATTTTGCATAAAAGCTTAGAGTAATATGACAAAATTGAGTCTGTTGCAAGATCAATACCTGGAAAACAGTTTGTGGCTCAAAAGCAGAGGAAGAAATGGCTCAAAAGCATGCTGGGAAGAAGGTGTAGCCATTCGTAGAGATAGAATACAAGTGGTTTGTATTGTGGATTTATTTTTTAAAAATATAAGTGGGTCTGTGAAATGTGTTCTGTCTCTGGTTATCTGGAATAATGAAAATCTGAAATGTTTAAGCTTATTTTTCATCTATGCTGAGGGTAGGCAAGAGACCTAGAAGTCCTTATTTCAATTTCAATGTGAACTGAAATATGAATTTGAACTCATAAAAATTTCTGTTGCCTGCAGCTTACCTGTCAAGCTTTCAGCAGCTCTTTCTAAAGGGTCATTGTCAAAATTCACCACTGAGGATGTGTCCTTGTAATAAGGTTTCTAAAGAAATCTCTGCCCAGCATTGTCACATGCAAGTAGTTTTATAGCGAGCAATGTTTAAAGAAAAAGATATTTGTTCATGCAAAGCTATGTCTGTCCAGAAGGACGCTGTCACTTTTTCTTCCATACGCAGACAACCTTTTGCAGACTTCATAAATGGAGAGAACAGTTTCCCTTCAACTTTGCCAGTGTGAAGCTATAAGCTGTAGCAGCTGGCCTGTAAGCGCCAGAAATGTGATGGTTTGGGGAGGTTTTTTTGGATAAAATCTATGGATAGTATTTCCTTATTTTCTTAGAGCATCTGTAGCTATGAAAGGTTATGTAGACTATTGCTGTTATACAGGAAAATTGTTAATTATTCTCTACATATTTAAATAATTTTTCATAGTGGGAATATTCTTGCATGTAATGCAGCTGTTTTGGGCATATTTGAGAGAGATTTAACTGTTTTGCTGTTAAATTTCTGCTGTCTTTCAGTATTTTCTTTCAATCTCCTCTCTTCCTTTCTTATCTGCTCCCATTTTGTGGTTAGTAGGCATGAACCTATATGAAAATTTTTGTGAAAACAAGTTCTAAAGCCATCCTGCGAAAGATCTTGGTACATTGCCTTAAATGGCTACAGCACCTGCTGACGTGTTTAGTTCTGCAAGGATAGCAAGGACAAAAGGATTGAGGCTGAGATCAGTTTAAGCAGATAAAAGTCACAAGATGCTGTCCTGATTTAAACTAAAGCAAATCACTAAATTATTATGTGGAATTTTTAATAAAGAAATGTGTCTATTGGTTCCGTGCTTGTTTCTTTATAGTTTGCCTAAGCTTCCTCTGAGAAGCATATAATGAAAAAGGCAAAATGACAGAAAGAATGAATGTTGGTGAATGTTAATGCTAATTTTTGGTGAATGTTAATGCTAATTTTTCTGCAATTATATTTGGCTAAACCCTCTTGCTCACTGTAACCTGCTTTTCTACTGCTTGTCTTCTATGTCTTGCAATTGATTTTTACAAAAATTAAAGGTAATTAAACTGTTTTTTTTTCCTTCCAGTTCATAACTGGACTCAAGAGGACACTCTTCAGTGGCTGTCAGAATTTGTTGAACTGCCCCAATACGAAAAGAATTTTAGAGACAGCAATGTCAATGGAACAACACTTCCCAGGTGAACATTTCTTCTTGATTAGTTTCAAATAATTCCCTGTAGGTTGCTACTATGTAGGAACAACTATGTGAACCTGAAGACTAACAAGATATGGTCAAATGCAAGAAAAGAGAAGCGTCCTTGCAGTTTTGAAGAGCTGGCTGCGTTTTTTTCTGCCAAAAAATTTCAAAATATAAATGCTTCTTGACACTCCTTTCATCTTAGTTTTCTTTCTTGCTATTAAAGCTTTTATCAGTTGATCACATAATTCTGTATGGTAGCGAACTTTCTTTTGAACAACTTCCAATCTATTGTACATCAAAAACTGTCTGCAGAACCCCTTTTCTTGAGAATAACTACTAAATTTGAGTATTGCATATATTTCAGAGAGTTGGTGTCACAAGTCTGCAAATATATCATTACCTTCAACTATGCTAAATGGATTTATTTCATGATTATTCCAGAAAGAAAAGAATAGGGAAATGATTTGATGTTTTTCCTTTACCACATGCTGATACGCTTTTTTTATAGCACTACTGTCATTGTATTATATCTCTCGCTCTAATTGCATAACTATAATCTATATAACAGTGGGAAATTCTATTTATGTATTTCTTTCCATAGACTGGTTTTGAATGTAGCTTGTGCAATAGGTAACATTTTGTCTTACCGTTAACAGAATAGCAGTAAATGAACATGCGTTCATGATCTCTCACTTGAAAATAATTGACCGGAGCCATAGACAGAAGCTTCAGCTTAAAGCCTTGGATGTTGTTTTATTTGGACCTCTCACACGTTAGTAATGCCAAACTTTTTGGAGTTTTTTCTTATCTCTTATTTGTAAGAATTCAACAGGGAATACTTTCAGTGACACTTGATATGTAGGTGGGACAGCTTATCTATTTTGTGAATGTACTGATGGATTGCTTGGCATGCGTTGTGGAAGTGGGCAGTGAATTAAAAAAGGTTATTAAAATGCTGGGGTCAGGACAAAGGTTCACTTCTGTGTGTAAGATTATGTAGAAATTTTAGTATATAGTGTGGAATATCCCTTTGGTCAGTTGGGGTCAGCTGTCCCAGCTGTGTCCCCTCACAACTTCTTGTGCACCCCCAGCCTACTCGCTGGTGGGATGGTGTGAGAAGCAGAAAAGGCCTTGACTGTGTGTAAGCACTGCTCAGCAATAATGAAAACATCCCTGTATTATCAACAGTGGTTCCAGCACAAATCCAAAACATAGCCCCATAGAGCTACTGTGAAGAAAATTAACTCTATCCCAGCCAAAACCAGCACAGTGTTGTATGGAAAATGCTCTGGAGTCCATTTGAAAGGTAGTTGCTGGAGATGGTTTGAGATAAATGAGCTGGAATTCTGTTCAGGTTCTGTCACCTTTTAGGCTGTGGGGAAAAAAGAAGTCCATAGTCTGTTGTCTGTATCAATGAACTAGTTAATGATCATGTTATTCTCTGCACAGGTCCCCCTCACAACTGGATGAAGGATTTTATTTTAACAGTTTCTATAGTTATTGGTTTTGGAGGCTGCTGGTTTGCATATACACAGAACAGAACCTCAAGAGAACATATCACAAAAATGATGAAGGACTTAGAAAGTCTCCAAACAGCAGAGCAAAGTCTTCTTGACTTGCAGGAAAGGTATAAAAACTAAAAAAGTTAATGGTTAGCTGTCCTTTTGTTTTGAGGTTAAATACAAATACAGATCCTTTACAGTCATAAATTATTTGCATTAAGCTGCCTTTGGATTTTGTTCATCTTCATTTTTCATGGAAATTGTGATTTCAGTGACAATGGGTTTTTGGGTAGAAATTGCTTCTGGGTATTTTAGCAGGCAATATGAACTTGGGGATGAGGTAGAGAATAGAGTTTCAATCTTTTTTGCTTACAGATTTAGAAGTATGTACTGTTATTTTCATACAATTACAGTTTACTTTGGAATACTTACATGGAAATGAAAACATTTCTTCTGTTTTTAAGCTCTTAAGATTGAAACAGACCTGGACTGATCACTTTCTATTGCTTATTTAGCAGTGTGAGAGTTGATAGTCTTCTCTGGTGCACCTGTAACTCAATTGTCTGTAAAGATTTGTATTTTCATCTTACTACACCTTTAATGAAGGTTCACCTAAAAGTTCGCGTGATGTTCACACATCTGACGTGGACATCACATTGTGTGATGTAATTGCTGCTGGTTCATGAAGCTTGCACAGTCTTTATTATCACAGAATGGTTGAGGCTGGAAGGGACTTCTGGAGGTAATCTTGTCCAGCCCCACCTGCCTCAAGCAGGATCATCTAGAACAGGTTGCCCAGGACCATGTCCAGGGAGCTTCTGAATATGTCCAAGGATGGAGACTCTACCACCTCCCTGGGCAGCCTGTGCCAGTGCTCCATCACCTTCACGGTGAAAAAGTGTTTCCTGATGTTCAGATAGAACCTCTTGTGTTTTGGTTTGTGCCCATTGCCTCTTGCCCTGTTGCTGGACACATTTTCTTCTCCTGAGGACTGACAACGAATATGCTGTGTATTTTCTCGTATTTTTTGTTCAATTGTGAAGGCTTGAGAAGGCACAAGAAGAGAATAGAAATGTTGCTGTGGAAAAGCAAAATCTGGAGCGCAAAATGATGGATGAGATCAATGATGCAAAGCGGGAAGCTCATCGCCTAAGGGAGTTGAGGGAGGGAGCTGAATGTGAGCTCAGCAGGCTCAAATATGCAGAGGAAGAGCTAGTACAGGTATCTGCAAACTGTTTATAATTTTAGTGTTGACTTTAAATTGGTTCTGGTTTTATTAATGCTTAGGAGTGTTTAAAGCTGCATTTCTCTAATGCTAGATTTCATAGAATCATTAAGGTTGGAAAAGACCTCTAAGATCATCGGGTCCAACCGTCAACCCAACACCACCATGCCCACTACACCATGTCCCTAAGCGCCTCATCTACACGTCTTTTAAATACTTCCAGGGATGGTGACTCAACCCCTTCCCTGGGCAGCCTGTTCCAAGGCCTGACCACTCTTTCAGTAAAGAAATTTCTCCTAATGTTCAATCTAAACCTCCCTTGGTGCAACTTGAGGCCATTTCCTCTCGTCCTATTGCTATTACTTGGGAGAAGAGACCGATAGAATCAATTTTCCATTTGAATGGAAAAATTCTAAGAGCACTTAATGATTGTCTGTCAATCATGCCATTATCTAGTAAAATAATCCTGAAACTATAAAAAGACATACACTTTGTATATTAGCTTATCATAATGTTGTTGGATTCATGGAACAAAATATATACAAAAGCGTTTTTTCTGTCTTGTTATCAGATGAGAGATAGTAGCTTTGTACTCTTCTGAGTAGCAATAGATTGGATTTATTGTATTAAATAAAAATGCTGTCTTACAAAAATATTTAAGCTTCAAGTTAGGGTCTATATATCATAGAGGAAAAAAAAATCTGAGTATAATATAGTATATGGAAATTCATATGCTGTATTTCAGAAATGCCTGATCTGCCTTCCTGACAGCAATTGGCACACACCAAAGCTCTGTAAAGCATTAGTATGTTGCTGTGGGGTATAAAGGTGCTTATATTTCACTTTCTTCTGCTGTCAGTTCTAATGATACTCTTGGTGACACTTTTATTTCTTTTTGATTGCTAGGTTCGCATGGCTTTAAAAAAGGCTGAGAAGGAGTTTGAGCTGAGAAGTAATTGGTCTGTTCCTGAAGCTTTGCAGAAGTGGCTTCAGTTAACACATGAAGTTGAAGTACAATATTACAATATCAAAAGACAGCATGCAGAAATGCAATTAGCAATCGCCAAAGATGAGGTACTAACTCTTACTCTTCAGCTACTTAAAGGCTTTTCTGATCTGTTGCTAGATATATGAAATAGTAAATACAAATTATTCAGATAAGCGTTTGGATATTTTTTTTCTCCTCTGAGTTGTTTGCTACCTGTCAATATTGCTAATGTTTTGTCATCTCTGTTAAGTATATAACTTCTAGTTTTATGCATTTCATTTCATCTTGCCTTTTAGGCAGAAAAGATAAAAAAGAAGAGAAGCACTGTATTTGGAACATTACATGTTGCACACAGTTCCTCCCTGGATGAAGTGGACCATAAAATCCTTGAAGCAAAGTAAGAATATTACCAGCATGCATATTCTTTTGTGATTATTTACTCCTGGAACGATGGGATTTTTGGGGAGTTACGGAATTTAGTGTCTTAGTAGTTTTGCATTTTTAAGTAAAACCATTTAAAAGATATTAAAGTGTGAATATTTAGACAGTCCTAATGGATCTTCTGATGTGCTAGAATGACTGTGCTTGTGTTGCTTTGCCATTAAGAACAGCCTATGTAACTTTAATGTGTGCTTTTCTTCAGGAAAGCACTCTCTGAGTTGACGACATGTTTGCGAGAGCGTCTTTATCGATGGCAACAGATTGAGAAGATTTGTGGTTTTCAAATAGCACACAATTCTGGGCTACCAAGCTTGACCTCCTCTCTCTACTCTGATCACAGCTGGGTAGTTATGCCTCGAGTTTCCATTCCTCCTTACCCAATTGCAGGGGGAGTTGATGACTTAGATGAAGATACTCCTCCAATAGTTTCACAGTTTCATGGTAAGTGGTGAGCTCCATAAAAAAAAAAAGGGGGGGAGAAGTTGTGGAGGCATGGGATTTTAAAGTCAGGTGGGAGAAGAATGCTGAAATCAAACAGAATTGGATCAAAGTGAAAAGGACCAAAATTCTATCTAGCATTTCGGATGCATCTGTTGGGACTTGCATAAACTGAAAACTGGGTTTTGCAATAAAGATAATATGAAGAAAAAGCCTTTATTCCCTTTCAGTGAGGGAGTGGGGCACGAATCCAGCTAAGGTTTTGAAAGTCTGCTTGTCAGGCTTGGATTGCCACTTAGACAAAAATCTGTAATGAGTAATGCTGAATTTCTGTTAGCACATTTATTCTTTCAGATGGAAGGGATGGAGTTAGTCTAGGGTCCCTTGAGCTAGTAGGAAGATCACACCCTTTGAGAGGCCGCATGCTACATAGCTTTTCAAACATTCTTTAGTGGCTGGAACAAAATCGTGTTGTTGTCCAAGGGAAGCTTTCAGGCAGAATGTTTGTGTTTGGATACAGCGGGTTGTTTGAGTGTGAGGCAGAGAGGCCAAGTGCTGGAGGGAGGGAAATCCAGCTTTGGTTAAACTATGATTAAAAGATATACACTGGGGATTTAGACCACCCTCAGATCTTGAGTCATTGTGTTAATACAAGAGCTTGTTTCATGGAAGTTGTGATTAACTGGACTCTAGAGGCAAATCAAAAAGATGAGCTCCCATGTAGCTATTCAAACAAGCAATATCAAACTGAGGAATGAGTAGGGAAGAAAACTTTGTCATATCTGTACATTTTTCTTCCAAGGCTGGGATTCTCAGAAGAAATTAAAACTGTATTTTAAAATAGCATAAGGAGAATAGTTGCCACTTTGCTGGCTTCGTTTAGTATGCCTTGGGCACATGTTTTTCTTCTGAATGTACCAACCTTTTTTCTACAGGCCACATGGAAAAGTTCATTAATCCACTTGCAACGCTACTTTACTGCAAGTTCTGATCACTTTTAAAGAATACTGTCTCTCTAGTCATCTTCACTGTCTGAAGGCTTTGATTTAAACCTTAGCAACAAATTTCTTGGATGGTCCAGTAAAATATGGATGCCTAGAATTAAACTTCGAAGTCTATATGGAGAAACATGTGGTCTGATTTCAAAATGAAGAGCTCCATTTATTATCATGACTTTCCAGATGGTCTTAAATGACAAAGCACTTAGATATGTATGTAAGACTTCAGACTTGTGGTTTTTTTTAGTCATTCTTCTCATTCAGGTCTTGCATCGAAGTGAAGCCAGAGAGCAAAGTGCAGTTGGTTCAGAGGAACTACGATTAGAGAAGGACTGTACGGTTTGTAAGAGCATACTTAGTTGAAACTTTACTGTATGCTTTTGCAATTATGGTTTAATTTTTTTGTTAAAGTTCAGTTCATTTGGAAGTATTTAGCTAATGGATGTTGTCTCAGTCAGTGATGAAAGTTACCTGAATCTTAGTAACATTACAAAAACTTTAAATGTGTTTTTCTGAATTTTGGTAAGGCATGAGAGCCTGATTTTGTTAAAGTGATCACATAGGGAAGTAGCTTCTCCTTAACTTACTAGCTTTTAAAATTTCTACTCAGCAAAGAAAAAAAATAGAAACACTTGGGAGTGGGGAAAGAGAGGGAAAACATGCTAAATGATCTGTTGTTGAAAGCAGTTCAGGAGTCAAATTACTGTAGGTTAGTTTGGTAACTGCTAAATTGTTCCCATCCTTTAGACAAAAATGACAAATGCACACAAGGAAGGACAGAAGCAAAATGGCTTGTCTCACTCATGAGGCTTCAGGGAAAATGCAGTGTGCACACAGGTCAGTTATGAGCAAGACTGTTTCAGTGTCTGGACCTAAACTGAACTGTCTGGGCTGTTACCTTGCCCCAGCATCCTTTGATCCCTTAAGATTGACAAAATTTGAAGCCTGCCAGGCAGGCTTCTTCGTGCCGCAGCAGTTGGGATGATAGGCTAAAATGGTGTGAAGTAATAGATTAATCAATCCTGAGCTGAAGAACGAAAGGGGATAAAGAAATAGATGTATGAGACTGGATCCAAGTCATTACAGGAAGGTGATAGTAAAACTTCTACTTCTCTGTTGAGTGATTAGGATTCAGCTGATTCCTTGATAAGTGAGTTTCATTTGTACTAGAAAATTCTAGATGTTAAGTTGTCATAGCTGAATCCTTCATAATCCTGTGCATATACACCTGCAAGGAACCAAAATGCTTGTAACTTCTCTCAAAATTCACTGATGGTGCAATTTTGTTCTTTTTTATACCAGCGAGTAGGATGTCATCTGATTTACCTGGACAATAGTACAAATTTCCTAAAGGGATTCTTATTTTCTTATCTCAGTTCACATTTGCTTTTTTAGGAATATTTTTGTAATGACACAAGCTTATTTTTGAGCTGCCAACACCTGCATTTCAGGTCAGTAGGGAGTTCATCTAAAGTAAAATCAAAAGTTTAAGTTATGTGACGACTGTCATGTTGGGACTTGTAAACCTTTATTTTCTGCTCAGCCTGGCAGGAAGCAAAGTCTAAGTGTTGGCGAAGGTGCAGCTACTTGCTGTTTTGTAAAAGTTGTGATTTCCTGCACTGAAAGTGGAATGACAACTCCAAACTTTTCTGAGATTCCAGGAAGGGAAACTGTAATTCACCTGATTCTAAACTGGTATCTCAAAAATCAAAATGCATTTTGTCAGGCTAGATGTCCTTGTCTACAAAAATAATAGTTTTTGAACATCAGTAAGGGTATGGCCTGTCTTACCTAAGCAGTGATGCATTCTGTGGGACAGTTTGAAGAGGGGTATGAGAAATCCTGAGGCTCATAACAGCTGGCCTGAAAACAGGTCTGTAGATTAATTTCCATAGAAGTATTGCTGCCTAATCATCTTTTGAAGGAGGAATTGGATTAGGAACATTATAGTAGTTTGTCACTTCCTGTTAGATACTTTCCTGGTCAAGTCTTGTGTTGCTGTCTCCACCCATTCTTAGTATTTTTGTTTCCGGAAATTCATAGTTAGCCTGGCAAAAGAAAGTGTTATCAAATAGGAAATTCCTGAGTTTAAAATGAGGTTGAATTGTATTTTTTCTATCATGTTATATAAATGAAATTGGTCTTCGATGTCTAATGTAACTTTCAACTAATGCAGTGTATTTCAGTTGGCTGTTTGGTTAGGTATACCTACATTGCAAAACTTTTATGTATTCTTTTAAGTTCCAAATTGCCACACAAGTAAAATACAGGATATTGTGTAACATACTAATTTCAGCACTGCTATTTTTGGTTTATAAAGGGTTAGGAGTTTCAGTAGAATCTTCCTCTTTGTTCTCAAGAGAGCATAGTGAGCCAGAGCTTTGGTGCACATGGTCAGAGTAATATTTGGCAGGCATAAAAGTGCTGCTGTTGCATCTTGGTTAGCTGCTTCATCTAACTGTAGAATGTATAAGGTGATGCCAGTCTTTCTTCCCTCTAAACAGTTGAGCAATGTCAAAGTTGTTTAAGAATCACTGTGGCTGAAGCAGATACCTGCTATTTAGTCTTCAGAGTAGATATTGTTAACATCAATGTCACTTGGAGGGTTTTGGTTTGCTTTTTCTTTGCCTCAGGGTCCATTGTAAAACCTCCCAGCACACTGGCAAGAAGCAGTAGCTTGTGTCGATCAAGACGCAATGTTGTGCCATCATCTCCACAGTCTCAGCATGCTTTGCACTCCCCTGACCCTGACATCCTTTCTGTGTCGAGCTGCCCAGCTCTTTATCGAACTGAAGAGGAGGAGGAAGCCATTTACTTCTCTGCTGATAAACAATGGTACGGAGATTAGCAAACAGCACTTGGAACTCTGATAGGATTATTTGAGACTAACAGTTTAGAATTAGAGGTTGAACCAAGCCAAAAGTTAAAGTAATCTGTAGGATAATATAAATTAATATAGTCCAACTGGAACAGAGAGAATTCTTGTCTGGTATGTGTATGTAAATAGCTAGCATGTCATATACAGTTAAGTAATGTTACAATCCAGGGTGCACTGAACTAACCCTGATTCTCCATTACAATATGTTACTGGCTTTTACATCTGAAACTAGGATCAAAAGCAATGTCAGCTACTGGGCGAAGAGAAGATGGATGGTAACACAATTCTTACAGCATGTTGAGCGTGTACCTACTCTTGTTACATGGCCTCATAGGAAAAGGTTAAATTCCTTTTGGAAGGAGCAAATGAGCTTGTTGAAAGGTAGGGACACTTGTCCTGAAGAAACTTTTTATATATGATAGGCTTAAATCTCCTTCTTTCATTTCATAACTTTTCTGACTTCATGTGCCAGAAAGATAGTTTTTGTTCTTTGAAGTGAGATACAAATGACTGATTCTGGGCAGATGCTGCTGCCCACAAAAACAAGATTGCACAAATTAATTATCTTAAGTTTAGATAATAAAATGATGTAATGCAAGTTGTAAGCTAAAATGTTTAACTCAATGTTTTTTGTTAATTAACTCCTAAGGAAAAGCGTGGGTGGTGCTTTTAGACTAATGTTATTGATTCTAAATTAACTTCCTTTTTAACTGCATGAAGGAAATAGTAGTTTCATTATGTTTTCTCCTCTCTTTGCTCTGACTCAGGGAAGTACAGGAAACAGGTTCAGAATGTGACTCCTTAAATTCATCCACTGGAAGGAAGCAGTCTCCTCCAGCAAGTCTTGAGATGTACCAGACACTTTCTCCTCAGAAAGTATCCCCGGAAGAATTCTCGTTGGAGGAATCATCTACAGGAGACTCCTCTTCTCTAACTGCAGATATTTCTAGGGGCTCTCCTGACTGTGTAGGCATGGCAGAAACTAAGAGCATGATCTTTAGTCCTGCAAGCAAAGTTTATAATGGAATCCTGGAGAAGTCCTGCAGCATGAACCAGCTTTCAACTGGGATCCCAGTCCCAAAGCCTCGGCACACCTCGTGTTCTTCAGCCAGCAGTGATAGTAAACCCAGCCATGAAGCTGCTTCTGTCCCTAGGATAAGTAGCATCCCACAGGACCTGTACCAAAATGGTGAAAAAAACAAAAAGCCATCGAAAATAAAAAGCCTCTTTAAGAAGAAGTGTAAGTGAGGTGGGCAGAAGAATAGTAATGTTATAAGAACTCTCTTTTTTAAATCTTTAGGAATGTAATTCCATTTGAGCATTCCAGATTGGATGCCCTAACGGAATGCTCTGTAGGTCAACTATATTTAAATGACTGTACTGTCAAAGGTCGTGCCAGCTGTCAATGAGAAATCATTAAAAAGTTCGGACAGTTTACATTCATTTCTGCCTATTTATTTCTTCTTTTTTTTTTTTAGTTTGTCTTTTTTAGTGTTGGGTTTTTTTATTATTTTGTTTTGTTGGGGGTTTTTTTAGTTTATTCATAAACCATTTTTAAGCCACTTTGGACTTCTGAGCTTTAATGGACTAGTAAGCCTTCCTGGGCTTGCCAAAGTTTCTTGTTTACCGGAGCATCTTCCTATCTTTCCGTAGAGCTAGGACATTTATCTACTGGACTTTAAGAAAAATAAAAGAAGTAGAACTAATTGAATTGCACTACTGTTTTACAGACTGGAAAAGTCTCTCTGCAAGTGAAACTGAAAGACTTGTATTTGACTGAGAAGATGAATCTTTTCACTTTTAGATCTTTTGGGGTTTTTAAGTAGAACTTAGGATTTCTAATTGACTTGATTTCTGGAAATGGAAATGCCATGCTTTTATTATGGGAAGCTTTGTTAGATGCATTTATTATTAGAATGGTTCAAGTCCTGCTGTAAAGATCATGTTTTTCCCAGGACTTTCACTGTGATTTTACTTCACTGCAGGCTGTATGACAAAAAAACAAACAAACAAACAAAAAAAAAAACCAACCAAAAACAACAACAAAAGAAGAAAAAAAAAAAAGGAAAAAAGTAATCTAACGAGAGAAGAGGCTCTTGGTTTCTTATGCAAATGATGGATATGAAACTTGACTGAGGACTGAAAATTACTTACCCTCTTAAAATGAGGAGGGGGGATAGTAGCTTTTGTTTACAGACTGACAGACAATGGACATTTGGTTTCCGAAAGTTTGTACTGTGGTAAAGATAATAAATTGGAAACATTATTGTGCTTGGGAATGTTCCAATTTTAGCTGATGCTTGTTTCAGATATGTTTCATAGATCCTGTTAATTGAAAGCTGTTGCAGGCTACATTGCTTATGCTCACTGCTGTGTATAAGTTATATTTTTTGGATTAGCTATTAATGTCTTAATGTTCTCCTTTTGTAAGATTTCATACACTTTATTTTTGTATAGTTTGAAGATTTAGCTGTTCAGACATGTCTGAAGTAAATGGTATAATTTTATAATGCATACTGTTATACTAACTCATAATTTTAGATATAAAGATACAAAGGTGAGACTCGACATGCTTCAGATAAAAGCAATTTTTATGTTAAGCTTTTATAGGGAGAGATGAAATTACTACGCGGTAACAAGGAAGCCTTCTTAGGGCAACAATAGGTAGTTGTTCAAAAACATCTTTTTATTTTTTTTAAACAGTTGGAGACAACAAATGTACTGCTTGAGCAACAGTGCCTTTTATTCAGTTTGTCTGAAAATATTAATACTGAGCAGGAATTTCTTTTGAGGTACATTCCAAAGAAATACTTCTTGCTCTAGTGAACACAAGCAATTTACCCAGTGATGACTAAATAGTTTCAGCTCTTCCATAGGAGTATTCTAGTTGCCTCAGTAACAGGTGCACTGCCAGGCACCTGTGATTAGGGGCTTGCTTCTTGCCAATATGTACATGCTGTACTGTATGAAAGAATTAATTCACTGACTGCCTAAATTTTTTTTCTAGTAAGGAGCCTTCAAAACCTGTAGGTAATTGAAATCAAGTGATACGTGTCTGTTCTATCATTTTCTATTTAGGTTCCACCATATATAACCAATGTGTTAGTTCAGTCCTCGAGAAGTGGTGGTGATGTTAACAGAAGCATTTACTGTGGCTAGTGAAATGGTCAAAAGAGGAGGGTTAGAAAATGGGATGGAGACCTTACATGTGCAAGTACCTTAAAAGTCCTGGTACATTGATTAATTCCTTAAGAGAACAGAAGGAATCCAGAATTTTGCTGTCTAACAAAGAATGCTTGTACATCATCTATACAGAAAAGTGTAGGAGGAATCAACTGTTTGATAAAGTTTGGAGAAGAGAAAAATTGGTGGAGTAGAAAATAATGAGAACATTATTCCATTATTCTCTGGATCATCAGATTGAACAGCTATAGCTGCAAAAAAGGTAACAATGGTCTTTTTGAACAAAGATTGTACACTCTGTACATTGTAGAAAAAAAAAAAGCAGCAATGCAAAAAGACTCGTGCCAGAGAATCACCTCAATGCTGAGCCTTCAGAGCTGTAGTTAAAAGCCTGATGAACATATGCAAAGGTAAAAAATACGTAAAAGTAGGGAACTTAATTTGCCTCCCAAACAGCACGGAGAAGACTACTACCAGAAAAATGTTCAATTTTGATGTTTGCACTTGAGAAGGCTATAGCAATAATTGAGTTTAAAGTAGGATCTGGGGCTGGATAGTAGATCTTGCAGTGTGAGGTTTGAGGAACTCTGTCTCTATCATTACCAAAGAAGATGAAGCAGCATTTTGATACTGGAGAGTAAATATTTACACATGGAAAAACATACCTGGTACTGAGGAGTGGGAGGACAGCACTATTTAATCCTGACATCAAAGTCAGGCAAGCTCAAATACTGAAAAGCCAAACCAGACAAATTCAGTTTTCTGTAGTAAGTATAACTAAAAATTGAAATAGAGGAGGTGTTGGACTCTTCATTGGCTGTGAGCTTAGGTGTTAAGTATATTTTTAAAATACACAATTTAACTGCCTTCTGGAAAAAAATATGTTACGGTGTTGTACAAATAAATCAGATGCAATTATCATAGTGATAGATTTTGGCTTCAAAATGCCAAACCCTTGGAGCACAAACTGCTCTCAACACTCAGTTTATCACCAGCTGTCCTGTGACTTTATAGCTGCTACTTAATAAATAAGCTACTTAATAACTAAAAGCTTAAGTTAATATGATCAGAAGTGGTGAGTATTGTATGTTGGAGCACAAACTGTAATTTTAAGTTCATAGAGTTGGGTTTTTTAATTATTTTAATAGACCCCTTGCACATCTTGCAACCTAAATTTGTCCACAGTCTAAGTGACTTGCATTGCTCCTATTACTGCTACTGTAGAAATGCTCGTCTTCAAACTGTTAGCATCCTTTTACTAAGGTATGTTGAGAGCACTGACTCTAAGGTGGATCCTCACTGGCAAACATCAAGTCCAGTCTTAATGTTGAAGTACTTGGCATATGTCAACGTCTCAGAAGTGAGACAATGTGCTTTAAAAGGTCCTCCGTTTTTCCTCCATTTGCTTAATGGCGTAACTTGAACTGGCTGGCAGTCAGTGAGTCCAGCCAGCGTTCCAACCACTAGGATTTCTGTAAGACATGTCATTCATTTGAGATAATCATCTAGTGTCATTGTCCTTAAATAGCTGAGGACTTCCTAAGCTCTAAACTCAGAATGGTTGTGTTCAGAGGTTGTTGGGGTTTTTTTTGAGCTTTTGTAGCTAAAATCCATGTTCTCTTTTAAATTCTCCAGTATTTTTCAGAAGATGAGGATCTTTGCTTTCTTAAATATTTTGTTAAGAGTCCTTTGTCAGGACTGCAGCCCCTTTGTGTAAACTGCCTAAAAGGCTTCTCCCTGAAGAGGTTACCATTTAAGTCTTTCACCTGTAAAAGGAAGAAGTGTCAAGTGGTTCTATATAAAGAAGAAGATAAAACCCCTAATTCTTCCAAAACTGAACACACCCAAAGCTTTCCACAATTCTTACTAAAGCTATGTGACACTTCTTTCCTAATAGTGTTAAAATTTTAGGAAAGGCATTTCTGGTTGCCATGGGGAATGCTGTTGACCAGCTTACAGTGGACTTTGACATTAAAACAGTTGATTCTTTTTCCCTGCTCAGTGATGGAATTTAAAATTGTTCATTGGCAATTTCAGGGCATGTCATATGTCAACTTTTCTTTCCTCACTTCACTGGTACCTAGGTAGCAGATTATCCTCCACTTTCTGATGGGCAATTTGCTGAAAGAGGGAAGATTCTCCATCATAGTCAAGGTAATAATGTTATGGTAAGAATACCGTTCCTCGTTTGGAAGCCTTGAAGATGGTGAAGCCAAGGATACTTGACTTCAGTTTTCTTATGATATTTATGGATGCCAGCTTGAGTTAGACATTAACTTACGACTCATTGAAAGCCTAAAAAGGTAAAATTAATTAGAAATTGACGCTTTCAAGATTTTGCCCTTTTGCTTCCCAATGTGTGGGAAAACAGCATGCACAGGAGAGAGATGAGCTCTAATTAGCATTTCTCATACCACCAGCTTCTAGAGCTTCAGGATAGTTTCATTCCATTTCCAAGATGCATTAAGGATTACTACCTTAATTTTATAATGTATGCAAAGAAGCATTTATTTTTCATTTACTTACAAGCAGAGGAGAAGAATGTAAATAAACTGAATACTTAAAAAAAAAAATTTTTTTTTTTTTGGAAGCCAAATAGAGGAATTACTGGTTCTTGGATCTCTTTACTATTTGCTTATCTCCTTGTACAATATGTTAAGTAGTGCGAACATGGTTTTCTAATCTGTTGCATTGACTAAAGTGATGCATTACTATCTCATGTTTGAAACACTGCTTGCTCTGAATTGCTGTAGGCATTTTAATCCTGGATGTTGCATCTTCATTGAATAACGGTTAAGCCTACTAAGGCTGTTTGATTCTAAGTGCTGGTAAACTTTTCTACTAGTGACTTAAACACAGATATTGGTATAACCAAAAAAGGCTTTCTCCAGTAGAGTTTGACTGCCTGACAGTGTGTAAATGTTTAGGTAACCATTCTGTGAGGCTTCAGTAGCAGTTCAACAGTGTCATACACATTTTCAACAGATAGCTTTTTCTTCCAGCTCTGTAGAGATGGTGCTGATCTGAAACTCCACTTAGTCCTCTCTTGCATAAACAGAATGCACTGATTCATATCAATTGTAACAATATTAACCTTTAAACTGTTATTCCCAGTTGCTCTTATATCTGACATTACTTAAGCAAGATGGCAGTACTTAGCAGTCCACTTCAGTCTTTCAGAAATAAAATGGACGTGTTACCTTTTTTCCTCTACAACTTTGAATCTCAAGTTCACCAAATTGTGTGTGTGTGTTCTGTGTGTTTAATGCTTCACTGAAATGAAAGTGGGAAGGTTGGTCTCGGCTTAGATGTTAACGAAAGCACATTTGAGCAGGGTAAAAAGAAATTCCTCTTGCTCATTGCAGAGGATGAAAAAGAGTTTCAGAGGTATTTCATCTACTTCTAAGTCAGAAGACTAAGGAATGCTCATGACTTACATTGCTGGAGATGAGAGGTACATTCAATCTCAAAGCTTTCACACCAGTAACTCTTTATCCAAGAAAAAAAACTTTCTTCTTTAGACATACTCTGCAGGGCATTACCTTGATATTTCTATTCCATTTTTGACCCAGCATTAAATTTGGTAGTTAAAGCACTAACTTAAGTGATTGCCAGACCTCAGAGCAGTTTCAGATAATGATTTCAGTAGCGTGTCTTAAAATCAGCTTTGGCTTAATATGTGCTAAAGACATCTGAATTAAGACTTTCTGCTTTACATTCCTTTTATTTTAATTCAACTCAGTTCTTTGTGATCCCTCCACTGTTAAAAAAATAAACAGGTACTGATAGTTGATTCATGTTCATGTTTAGAATACAGTATTTTTTTTTCAACTGAGAATTACTAATAGATAAGTGGTAGATAGTTGCTTTTTGAAGACTAGATCATGGTTGGATATTGTTGTAAAAACACTGCTGTACTTCAGTTGAACTAGGTACAGCACTGACTGGTGCAATTTGTGTATGTGTGGTAAAGTTACCCTTCTTAAATTCTCCTTTGTTTTCTATTTGTATCTTAACCTGATGCTGCACAATTATTTTCAGACTTGAATTCATTTAAACTTAAGGTCAGTATGTCCAGCTGTACAAAAGTCAGTCTTCAATTGTCAGCCATCAGTCCATTCTTACTGAAATGAATTAAAATCTTGAATGTTTGTACTAGCTTATTAGCTTGTTAGGTGGTAGAATGGGTTCCTGGAAGTCTTCAGGTGGACGACAGAGAACTTCTGAAGTGAACCAGGTAACCTGTGTTCTTTATCAGCTTTCAAATCCATCTCCCAATAAGACCGAGTCTCCCCAGGGGAATGTAGATGTACTTACTGCTTGGAACTTTGTAGTTAATTATATTTGGCTGTCTAATTCTAATAACTTGCATGTGCGCTATGCTTGCTTGCTTTTCAATAGCTGACAAAAGCTATAGGAGACCTTGGGGGTTTGTTTAAAAAAATTGCTGTTTAAAAAAAAAAAAAAGACTGGCAAGAGAAATCTGTCAGGCTGTGAACCGACTAGAACCAACAAAGATCCCAGCTTTTTGTCTAAAAAGAATTGTTTAAACAGTTCTTAATGAAATGAATTGGGTAGCATGTGTATTTTCACATTGTTCTCCTCCAAGCAACAAAAATAATTAAAATACCTACATTTCAGCAAGGCTATTTGGGAGATGTCTTGCCCTGGTTTTATTTTTAATTTAAATAACATTGAGTTGTAGTGAGTGTTCAGCATATTAATGTCTGACTTAAAAGACTAGCAGAATTTGAATGACTTGCATTGTTTTGTTTAATTACGGCTTTATAAAAATGTAGATATTTACATAAAGCCCATCATTGGATCTAGGTATGTTTCAATGACATAGCAAGAAGAGGACCAAGACAAGTAAATATGTCCACAGTTTAAATCTTTCTTAAGATGCTGTACTGTTCTGGGAAGAGATGTTGTTCTCCATGCAGATTCTGCTCTTCCTCTATTTGCTTTTAGCTTCTGTTTATTTTCATTAGTTGACCTAAATTAAGAAACAAAGCCCTTAGACTGACTAGTTTCTGTCTCTCTAATATATACACATTGTACTTCCTTTTAACCTCATCTACTGCATGTTAATGCTGTGCACAAATGCAGTTGGAGTATTTCTTTGGTGTTGTACAGCATGATGCATTGCATTCCCCTTTCTAGTTTACCTCCCATTAGCTATATACTGCTTTACAACTGGAAAAAAATGAGTTTTTGGGAATTGAGTCTGCATATAAAAATCTTTTTTTTTTTTCTGTGAGTCTTATAAGAAATGTCCTGCTTGGAGAGTCTCAGACAGTATTTTCCTGTGTTTATTCATGTTACTTTGCTTTATTTTATAAGTGGATATTGATTTCTGATGTGTTGTTACACTTAATGTTGAATAAATCTGACTTCCATTTCGAAAAGTGAAACTGTGTTAGTGAAAATGTTATGTAATGTTAATGCATTTTAGACTGTTCCCAGAGTATATAAACTTTTTTTTTTTAAACTTCGGATAAATTTTCTTTGTTCTTCTTAGGATTCTGGCCACTATTTCTTTGCTTCATGCCATTATTAAAGCTTGACAGCAAAATTACTGGGAAGGGAAAGGTGGAGACAGTTTTGTTTGGCAGCTAGGGTGCTACAATTAGGCTTGGAAATCCTGAGTCTTACTGCTTTTGCTTGAAAGACCCTTTCTGAGTTTAAGTTGCTTCATATTTTGAAGATTTGGGATTTTGGTTTTTTTTCTTCCGAACAAGGTGAAAAGCCTTTCCAAATGACTGTTGGAATAATGCATAGCCTTGTGATTTTGAGTGTGAGGATTAGTTTAAGAACCTGTGGCTCTCTACCAAAAAATCAAAAAAGTCCTTGCTATTGTTTAGTATTCCTTTTAACTTGTAGCAACTCTGAGAAAGAAGAAGCACTAGCTATACATCAAGAATAACTTTTTAAAAGTGGCTTCTCTTGTAACGAAAAGTCCTATCTATGCGGAAGTGACAAGATTGCAGTGAGATAAATGAGTGAGTAACATATACAGGTGTGGACCGTGGGATCAATGTGAATAGTGTTTAGAAAACTTATAGTACAAAATAAATTAGTTACTTTTTCCTCGGTAAAAACAGGATATTGGTAATTGAATATGCATATAAATTATTTTCAGTTGCAGTAGTCTACAGCCCTCTTCAGAAGCAATAACTTGGTGCGTGTGAGTTGGTCACTGGTTTCATTTCAGTTTGTCCTTACTGTTCTTGATTAAACAGTGTTGACTGTTTATCAATGGAAAAAGCATATAGGCTGGCAAAGCCTAAGTCAGCTCTGCATCCTCAGAGAGCTAAATACCTTTCTGTTGGGGACCTACTATTAATTTCTCATGCAAATTTTGGTTGAGCTATTATAGCATAGCTTATAAGAAATGTCTTATTTTACTGCAAGATTTGGCACCCAAGCAAGTGGAACACAGAGCATTCTAATCCCATGGGATATTACTGAGCTTTGGTAATTAACAACTTCAGCAAGCTGGTATTCAGTCGCTGAAGTCAGATATTCCCCCCCCCCCCCCCCCGATGAACTGCTTTTGATGACTATTGAATTAAAGTCCATTTCCTTACCCTGCCAAATTTAGGCTTTTAAACTGACAGTTTTACCAATTCCACTGGGTGATGGCATTGCTTGTGAAATTCTATAGCATCCTGCTTGCCCTCAGTGAGATGGAGAATGTGGAGTAGGGTTGAAATGGGACGGGTAATCTCTTGTAAGGTCCTTTGGGTGTTGAGCTGTTCCTAGGGTGCTTCTAGTTAAGCCAGTTCTGGGTCAGTTTCATAAAGGTCTCCCATACTCCCTATTCTTTTTGAGTGTGCTAAGTATCTGCTAACGTAGCTATACAGCGGAAGATATTTCTTTATTCAAGGAATATTCTGTATTTGAAGTAAAGTTTATCTGAGTTTCCTATCAGCTTAATGCTGCAGTACTTGTCTGCTTCAGTCCTGTTTATCTCCTACTTCTGTACTTAAAATTATCACTTTTTCCCCGGTGTTTCCAAAAGGAAGTTAAATGGCAAACTCATGAATCTAAAATATAAATATAGTTAAGTTCTAAAGGCTGTATTCTAAGAGGTTTGTCTGTACTCTAAGAGGCCTTATCTTTCAGCTAGGGGTGATAATATTCTGGAAGTAATTTCTGAAGCTCATGCTGGATTTCCATTTGTTCTGTATACTACTTGCAAAGCTACACATTCTCTAGTTTTTCTCATTGGTTTTATACAGAGGAGGCTTAGCAATAGGAAAATATTCCAGAAATTGTAAGTCACAATTACAGCATGTGGGTGAGGGCATGTGAATACATGTGTGGGTGAAAAAAGAGGCTGGGGACAGGGCCACAGGAGAAAGAGTATACCATTATTTGTTTGTACTCTGAAATGCGGGAGTCTGGAAGAATGATTGGAAAGATAAGGTATATATGAGGGAAGTTCGAACACAGACTATGTAATTGCTGAAGCACTCTTCCACTCCCCCCTCCCCGCCCCGCTCTCATGAAATATACCCTGTTTTTAAGATGTAGAGATAAAACCCTAAAGAGAATTGTGAATGAAAATGCTGCTTTGTGGGAAAAAAAAAAATCCGTCCTGCTTTCTGCTCAACCTATAGAATGTGTTAATCTTTTTGTAGCAATTTTAGATAAAATAATTTGAGAAAGATAAATAAAATATCAGAAATAACATTGTATCTCCAATGGTATGTCTGTTATCTACCAGGAATGCTCCAAGATGGATGACTACCCTAAATCTACAAGAAAAAAACTCCAACCACCAAACCCTGTGGTGTTTAAAGTGTTTTCTGGTTTTTAGTATGCTGTTGCCTAGTTAGAGCATATAATAGCCTGGATAACTGTAGTTTACGTTGCCAGAAATTTTGATTAATTTCTGTCTAGGGTGGAAGAAGCAGCGGAGACATAAGAAAGAAACACTGAGTTTTGATGAAAGTTGATAAAGTTAATGTATCACCAGTACCTAACAAGCAAAGGGCTTCTGAATGTGGACTTTTTCTAACGAGGTTCATGACACTTTAAAAAGTCCTTGCATTCATACGTCTAGGCATTGCTGAATTGTTCAGCCAAAGGTGTGCTTTAACTGTGTAGTTTCTGCTTTGATGTATGTCTTCAGGTTTGTAAACAGCAAAGCCTCCAAATTTAATATGTAGAAGTAAAAAAAAAAAAAACCTCAAGCTCGAAAACCTCAGCTGAGAAACTTCAAATAGGAAAGAATATATCCTTTTAAGGCAAGTTGTCTAGTGTAAAATAGCTAAATATAACAATCAGTTGTGTATCAGTGATCTTGATTTCTTTTGATAAGCTGCTCAACCCATCACTCCCAGTGCCTACCTCAAGAAGTTATGTTTTGTAGTAAATCTGACTTCTTTTTGTCTTGTGTAATGCAAAGAAAAGTTTCTGCAGTGCAATTTATGCCCTTAAGCGTACCTCTGCAACCTCCATTGTCTAAATCAGGCCTGGGGATACCTCTGCTGCTTTGCTGTTTTCAGTGTATCTCCTCACGTTACAGGCAAACCTAAGTTTTTTGGCAAGTTCAAAGTTTTTTACTGGAATTTTGTTCTGTTGAGCCTGGAATACTTCATTTCTGGCAGGTCTGGCCAGAGCTACTGGGCATTGCTAGGGATCACGTGTCTAACACAGCTCCTGTAGCTACTCGGTGCCATTTGTAATATTAGCCTTAGACAAGTATACTAGTTGAGGCTCTGCAGAGAGTGGAGAAAATTCTCATTCACCAAAATATTGAGGCTGCTTCTATCTAAATCATGCCAATATAAATTAAGAAAAAGCCTTGAAGGGGCTCTAGTTACTGCAGTCTTGAATCAGGTTATTTTCTTGAAAAGAAAAAATTAGTATTACTTTGTTCTTCAACATCCCAAAGTAGTGTGAATAAAGGAAAACATAGTAGTTCCTCCTGCAAAGGGCTACAAAAGAAAGTGTTCTTGACACAGCAGCCAAGAATTAAGAAGCGGAAAGGAGTAATATGCTTGCATAGCTGATGGGAACAGTGAAGGCATCTCAAGGCTCCATGTTAGATTTATTGGTATTTAACTTCATTAAAGATGGGAAAGACAGAATGTGTATAAGCAAGTGTAGAAGAGTGATTAGATGATCAGTTTTGATAAATGTATGTTAGAAATGTCAACTACTTTATCGTTAGAATGCTCTAGCTGTAATTTAGAACTCGGGAAAGAGACTTCGCAGCCCAATGTAGAATTTGGTGTTGAGCTGCTAATCAACTTGAACACACACGATGTCAGGATTGGAATTGGGTGTGTAGAAAATACAGTGATAAAGACATTTAAAGTATGGCCAGTTGTGCAACGTAATCATTAGCTGCCGTGATGCTAATTTCTCTTGTAAGAGCTAACTTTGCTCTTTTTGAATCAATCGTATTGAGAGATGTAGTGTACTCTTCAGCATTAGAGCAAGCTAAAGAGAAAACCAAACCGGGCTCCTCCACATGTGTGAAGACACTCTTGCTGTTCAGAGCCCTCATTAATAACATTGAATGGTAATAATTCAAGGATTATCTGGAGATCCTGTAATTTAAAAATAAAGGTCCTGCAGGAGTCCTGTGAAGGGGAGCTGCACAAAAGCAGAAACTCCTGGTGGCATTTTCTCAAAACACAGCTAAAGACCATATACTTTCCCATGACTTGCTCCTGAGTGTATAGCAGAGAATAAATTCCGCTGCTTATGCTCCCCCTGTTTTATCTAGAGCTATTGAAATTAAGTGTAAGATCCCCAATAACATGTACTCATTAATTCCTTTCTCTAGATTCTCTTAGATAGATATACCCTTTGCCGAACTCGGGAGGAATATTTGCCCCATGCTGCTTACCTGCTATACACATCTGTAGGTAGAAGGTGATGTATTTTGGTTCAGATGATCATCTTGTCTTTTTGGCTTCTGCCAGAGCTTTCAGTATTCCTGTGGAACCAAACTGTTCTGAGATTTGTATGGAAATAATTCAGCCTTCCTTGGCACTAATTCGCTGCAACTACAAAGGCTATTTTGGATTTGTATCTACTGTAGTTAAGAATTCTCAAGTGTCCTATTTTCCAGGGGAGCTCAGACAAACCTATTATCAAAGAGCTGTGATTGATTTTGTTGCATTACAACCAAACATTAATTTTCTTCTTTTGTTCCGGAGGGAGAAGGGGGCGTATGTTTTCCATCCCTTTAAAGATGCTCTTCATCTCCAAGCACTGTGTAAGCTGGCATATGTTAAATTTTGAACATCAGTGGAGAAAGCAGCACTGTAATTCACACATTTTGATTTGACAACTAGGTCACAAATATGCTAACGTTCAACTTGTTGGTTATTATTGCTGCTCCTTTTCACAAGGGAAAATTAGTATGCACATTAGAGGATGACTTCTCTACAAAGAATTATATAGGCAGGCGGCTCAATTTCTTAGCTGTTTGTGAAAAAGCCTTTTATTTCTTACTGTATTCCCTGTCTGGGAGAAGTCAAACATTCATTTGAACAGAAAGACTTGGAAATTAAACAAATAGTTCCCTCACTTTAAATGCAGCCTGAACTCTGAAACACTAGCTGTTTCCTCTTTTTTTTTCTTGAGGGTCTTGCAGCGGTGAATCATTGTTTTAGTGCTGTGTTCATGATATATCACATTCATAATTTGCCTACTGAAGACTTTAGGAGATCTGTGTGTCCTACCAGTGGATGCTTCTCCATGCAAGAAAAGAGGGGATTGTAGCAGCAAAGGACATGTGCTTTGATCAATACTCTACTGTAGGGTGTATTTGGAGCAATGAAGAATTTGGGGGAGAGAGAATAATAGGAAAGGCAGGAATTCAAAGATCGCATTGGTAACACTTTTCAGGAAAATACTGTTGGATTGTGACTCTATAATGGGAAGCCTCCTTGAATTTTTATAGCTTATAGGTATGGACACCAGATAGATTTACCAACACCTGTTTTTAAGTTGGTTTAAAATGGTATCCTGTAAATTTGAAACACTTAGTGCTCCACCAACTTGCCAACTTGAAGTTGTAGCTCATGCAAGTTACCTTGGGCGTTTCTTCCAAATTAAGCGTCTTCCAATAAGATTATTACTAATGTTTCTATTACATTTCTGCCCCCATCTCTGGTAGTATGATACGGTCAGCTGAAACTAGCAAATTCTTGCTAAGTCGTGCTGGAAGTGCAACCAAAACCTTAATTACTGAATTTTTATTTAAACTTTCCCTCCACAGCACTGTAGAATTGGATTGTAGAAATATATAGAAAATGGCTGTTGTGTATGAGACTCCACTTTGTGTATATAAGAATATAACTTACTATTGCATATACTCTGCACTACTGCAAATCATTTACCTGTCCTTAGTGAAAATGAGGTAGTGTGATGTTCTTTATTTTTGTTTTTCAGTGGTAAAACATAGCAATAATGTCTTGCTCACAACTGTCAAGAAGTTTGCTTCATGAACCTTTCTTTACACAGCCGTCTTCATCTTACATGGTGATGGGTGCTGTGCAAATATTCTACAAAACTACAGGTCTTTCAAAGCTGCTTTTAATGAACCAGTAGGACTTTGTTCTCTTCCATTTCAGCAGCCAGATAAAGCAGCCCCAGCTGAGCTTTCCCAGTGCACTCAAGTTAGTATTTGATTGCTCTGCCTAGACTGCTACTGATTGTGCTTTGTAGGTTTTGAGGGCCTTACCTGACAGGATGCAACCCAGAGCAGCTCAGCCACGTTCAGTCTAAATGAAATAGCTACTACCTAGCACAGCAATCTCCACAGTAATAACACAGGGGAAAAAAAAAACTCCTTAACAGAAAATTGACATTGTCTGCTTCAACCTCAACTTCAGCTAACTGTATGTGTTTTTATACATACATACATATGTATAATATAAATATACAGCTAAGGATCCATATAAATGCCCACTAGAGAGCAATGAATCTTCCAAGTGAAAAATTCTATTGTTTTGTCTATTATCACTTTGAAGTGAAAGATTTCTGTTGTTTTCTGGCCCTTCAAAGGCGAGTATCGACAAAGGTAGTACCTTTGGATCTTTGCTTTAATGAATACAAATAGTTAACATAATACATTTAGTTAAGCTTCAGACAGGAAGTTGAAATCTAGTTCTTATTGTCACTTATTTGCTTTGTGCCTTTTAATTAGACAGTTCAATTGTTCTGTAAAATAAAGGCAATAGTGACTGGCTTCCTGCAAGGGGTTGAATGAATGTTAAGCTTCTGTTAATTGAAAGTATTATTCTGAATTCTAGATATTATTAGTAATTCACCAGAATAAGGGATAAAACTCTTCTGAGAACTAAGCATTTTCTCTTGCAAAGAGAAGTCATGATTTTCAAAGCTACATGAAACTGCTCTGTCTTTTAGGATGCTCTAACCTATTCATTTTCGGGGGGGGGGGGGGGCGGCGGCGGCGGAAGTGAGTGGCAAGTAAAGTGAAAAGCCAGGAAAGGGTATAATATAAAAAGCAGGTTTGACCTTCCTTCATCTTAAACAGGGAGTTTCATAAAGTGACATGTTGGGGGGGGAGGAAAAGACACTAATGTACTGAGAATGTAAAGCGTAAGTGGTACGGAACCATCACAAAGACTTTCAACAGTGCTCTATATGTATTTCACATCTGTGTTGCTAGTTATTCTACAAACCTCTATAAATTAATGGAGTGCACACAAACAGGAGAGAGGAGTGTTCAGGCTTATCCTGTCATTGCTGCTCATTAGCTGAAGACATTAACGTATGTACTCTGCTAAAGCATAGTCCCTGTTTCTGGAGTTTGTGTTTCCTTTCCCGGAAAAATCTTGCAGCTTGACTTCATTGGAACTCAGCATGCTCAGTAAGCCCACCTAGCATTTCAAAACTATTCTGAGATCTTATTCTGGGTGAGATGACTGATGGCTTAACCTGCTGGTGGACTGCAGTTAGTGTACATTTCCTGAGAATGTCTAACAATCTCTGATCTCTTTCCATATGTTGATTTTGAAACATATTGGGGAACAGTCAGTTTCCTTTTTTTTTATTTTCACCTTATTCAGTCACCAGAACATGGATCACAGAATCACAGAACTTTTAAGATCAGAAGGAGCCTCTGGAGACTGTCTAATCCAACACTGCTGCTGAAGGCAGGGTCACCTACAGCAGGTTGCTCACAACTGTTCAGTTTGGTTTTGAATATCTCCACACATGGAGACTCCACAATGTCTCTCTGGGGAACCTGCACCAGTGTGTCATCAGTCTCAGCGTAAAAACAGTATTTTCTTTGAATGGAAATTGCTATTTGAATTTATGGCCATTACCTTGTGTCCTTTCACTGTGTACCACTGTGAAGTCTGGCTTAGTCTTGCTCTCATCAGGTATTGATACACATTGATAAGGTCCCCCTGAGCCTTCTCTTCTCCAACCTAAACAATCTCAGCTCTCTGAGCCACTCCTCAGATGTTCCTGTCCGCCAGTCATTTTCGCGGCCCTGTGCTGGAACTGCTCCAGTATGTCCATCTCTCTCATACCAGAGATGTAGGACTGGTCACAGCACTTACGCTGTGTATTAACATTTATCATGTCCCTGGCAATGCTCTTCCTAGTGCATCCTGGAAGATTGTTGGTCTTTGTTTCAAGGGTACTTTGCTTGACTCCTGTTCAATTTCTTGTCCACCAGGATCCCCTGGCCCTTCTCTGCAGAGCTGCTTTCCTTCCAGTTGCCCCCCAGCCTGTGCTGGCACGTGGGGTTATTTCTCCCCAAATACAGGACTTGAAATTTCCCTTTCCTGAACTTCATGAGGTTCCTGTTGGCTCATTTCTCCAGGCTGTTGAGGTCCTTTGGAATGGCAGCGCAGCCATCTGGTGTATCAGCCACTCCTCTCTGTTCATTTATCATCTGCAAACTTGCTGTTGGTGTGCTCTGTCCCATCTTCCAGTTCGTTAATGAAGAGGTTAAACGTACTGGCCCCAGGATCAGCCTCAGTTAGTGACTGGCCTCCAGCTGGGCTTTGTGCTGCTGATCACAACAACCAGTTTGAGCCTGGCATTTCAGCCAGTTTTCAATCCACTTCATTATCCACTTATCTAGTCTGTATTTCGTCAGTATATTTGTAAAAAAAGTTATGGGAGACTGTCAAAAGCCTTGCTAAAGTCAAGATAAACCATATTCACTGCTCTCTCCTCATCCGCTGAGCTCATCACTTTATTGTGGAAGGCTATTAGACTGTTCAGGCATGATTCATGCGTTGTAAGTTCATGCTGACTCATCACCTCCCTGTCCTTCACGTGCTTGGAAATGGCTTCCAGGATTATTTGTTCCATCACCTTGCCAGGGTTTGAGGTAAGGTCAGTTGGCCTGTAGTTCCTCAGATCTTCCTCCTTGCCCTTCTGGAAGATGTGACCCTTGCTATCTTCCAGTCATCAGGAACCTTCCTCAGTCACCATGACCTTTCAAAGATAATTGATAGTGGTCTCATAATGACATTGGCCAGCTCCCTCAGCACTTGTGGGTGCATCCCTTCTCTACTGACAGTAAGTTTTCCTTGCTTCAGACTTTTCCACTGATTTCAGGGACCTGAGATTCCTGAAAGGCAGATCTTGCCAGTAAGGACTGAAGCATAGAAGGCATTGAGTACTGCAACCTTATCCATGCTGGCTGTCGCCATATGCTGTGTGTCCCATTCAGCGGGCCCACACTGCCCCTAGTCTTCCTTAAGTTGTTGATATGCCTGAAGAAGACTGCCTTATTGCCCTTCATGTACCTCACTGGATTCAGCTTCAGATGGGCAGTACCTAAACCCCATCACTGCACCCTTAGACAGTGTCTCTGTATTCCTCCTGAATCACCTGTCCCTGCTGCCATCTCTTATGTTTCCTTTTGATAGCTGAGTTTTGTTCATCTGTGCAGGTGTCCTGCCAACTTTGCTTGACTTTCTGCACATTGGGATGGACAATTCTTGAGTTTGGAGGAGGTGATCCTTGAAAAAAGTCAAACAGCTGTCCTGAACCCCTCTTTTCTCCAGGACCATACTCCATGGATTCCTCCAAGCAGGTCCCTGAACAGGCCAAAGTCAGTGCTTACACAGTGTCAAGGCCTTCTCTGTTTCGCACTCTGCCCCCCACAGCGAGTAGGTTGGAGGTGGACAAGAAGCTGGAAGAGGACACCGCTGGGACAGCTGACCCCAACTGACCAAAGGGATATTCCATACCATACGACATTGTTCGACATTGTTCTCAGCAGTAAAACCGGGGAGGACTTAGTCAGGGGTTGCTGTTGCTTGGGGACTAAGCTGGGCATTGGTTGGCTGGTGGTAAGCGATTGCTTTTGCATATTTTTTTTTTGTTTTGTTGGGATTTTTTCCCCCTCTTTTTCCACCCCTTATTAAGCTGTCTTTATCTCAACCTACAAGTTTTCTCACTTTTGCCCTTCCAATTCTCTCCCTCATCCCTCCGTGGGGGGAGTGAGTGAGCGGCTGTGTGGGGCTGAGCTGCCTGTGGCGGTTAAATCACAACACCCCTGACCAGTTCTTTCTTTGTACGTATAAGGTCCAGCAGAGCATCTCCCCTTGTCGGCTGCTTGATCACTGGTATCAGAAAGTCATCATTAATGCACTCCTCAGTTGCTTGTGTTCTGCTGTGTTGTCCCTGCACCAGATATGGGGGTGCTCAAAGTCTGTATGAGGACCAGCGCCTGTGCATGTAAGGTTTCTTCAGTTGTCTGAAGAAGGTCACAAAAATCCAATACTTCCTTCTGATCAGGTAGTTGGTAGAAGACTACACTACAGCATTACCAATTTTGATCTGCCCATTGATTCTGACCCAAAAGCTGTCAGCTGGCTCATCACCCATCCCCAGGCAGGGCTCCATGCATCCCTGCAGTGCTTTCGCATCAAGGGCAACTCTACCTCCTCGCTGTCGTGCCCTGTATCCACCCACAGCAGCAGTTGAGTTGTGTGAGCTATCCCGCCGTGTTTCCGTGGTCCCAATGAGATCACAGCCCTGCAACTGCATGCAGACCTCTAAGACTTAATCTGTGTTCTGCACGCTGTCGGTGTTAGTGTGCGGGCACTTCAGAGAGGCGCTCAGTCATGCTGGCTTCCTGTTGATACCGTGACGGATACTATAAAGACCTATCACAACACAAAATGAACCAGTCATTGAAACTCTGAGGACACGTCCTTCAGGTGTGTTTCTGCATTAATGGAGATGAGAAGAAAGGAAGCAGTGGAGGACAACGAATGCTGGTTGCTGTGCCCTGCTCCCGAGATCCACTATGCCTGTTTACTCCCTGTTCCTAGCAATCGAAAGTGGTTTGCTCCCCAGGGAGCCAGAAATGATTAGTGCAGTACTGAGAAATGTGGTAAAGGTTGAGAGAGGAAAATGTCCTCTGACTTCTGGGGGGGAATGTCAAGTGAAAGAACGTGAGGAATAGGGTGTTTAGAGGAAATGTGGTACTTAAAGGACAAATGATTGCAAGTAGGGCAAGACTAGCAGATTTGAAAAGAAAGGTGAATGTACTCAGGGTTAGGAAGAGACCAGAATAAACAGAAATAATAATAGGACTGGGAAATTTTAGTAATATATAATCCCACAAATGACAAGAAAAAAAAGAATGGTCAGAAGAAACCAGTACTTTTTTTAAAGTATCCATGCTTCATAAATCATATAAAAACAAAATGCTCTGTTCTGAGTAATCCTTAACTTTCTTTGTCCTGGGATGTATGTAGGTCGATGTGATCTGAAATGGAACCAGAGTCATTGTGCTTTCAAGGGCTTGCTTCCCTATCCTTTGCTACAATGCCTTTCTTTCCTGCATCCCTTGGGTGTGATAATGGCATTCTGTGAATCGTAACAGCAGTGCAGAGCTTAATTAATGTTTGCAAAACACTTGGATCCTCAGATGAAGTGTGCTGTGTGCATCCAGTGCAACATATTACTGCCAATAAGCACAAGCTATTTTTAATTCCAGTAACAACTCATTCTTGATGCTCTTCCTATCACAAAAACAACTACATGAGGATGGCTGTGATGGGTTGTGCCAAGGTCCAGCTATCTCACTATCTAGTCTCCAGGAATAGCAGGTGTTTAAGGAAGAGAACTGCAAAAAAGACAGATGCTTTATCTGGCAAACCCTCCTGGCTTTTAGCAACAAATATTTTAAAGACACTGTGATCTGGAGGTTACATTCAGAACCTGCCTCTGAAGGGAATTTTTGTCTATGCCTTTTCAATCAGCGCTTGGTGAGCTGGGGGTTTAACCTTGCATACCCTCCATGGGGTGTTCTCTGTCTAAGAGAGAGAACCTGGAGGAAGAATATAGTATTTTTAGTCTGTTTAGTTGGAAGTAAATCTCTATCTACCACGATAACAAATGTATTGCAGTCACTAGAGGAAAAATTATGTGCTATTTGGTACTTTGACATAACTGCTCATGGAAGAGCTCAGCATATGTCCTTTCAACCCTCAGAATAGGATGATTTATTGCTTTAAATTTATCTGAATCTTTAAAGCCACAGATTCATATCCAAGGAGACATCAGTTCTTCACCCTTGTGAGCTGGAGAACTGGAGTTAGATGCATTAATTCGTATTACTAAGATGCTAAAACCTTAGCTTTTAGATAAATTAAACTAAAGATCATCAGCTCTCTGTAAGGAATTGCTTTGCCTTGCTATTACCTCACTTCTTCCCTCCCAGCTAACGGACAGTGTTTTACATATCAACTGGCAGCAGTTTTTTGGCCTCAGAAATAGAAATATTTGGAAATGTGATATATATATATCTATATGAGAGAGAGAGAGAGAGAGATATGAACTGGAACCATTTTTCTGTTAAATTGGGTTACGATTTCCTGATTTGCACAAATAGACCAATTCCTAATTTAAAACCTTGTTAAGGGAATTCTATCCCATTTGTATGGGGAGATGCATAACTACTTTGTGGAGTTTTGGAAATATGTGGAGATATGTGTAATGAAAGGGCCAATAAAAATGTAAATTATCTCAACTGTATTTATCATATATTTCACCTAGATCTCTGGCAATGCTGCTGATTTTGATAGCAAGCAGCCTACTAAATATTTTGTAGCATGATTTAAAAAAATGAATAAACCTATAATATTTGCATTTAATTATCTGCCACAGAAAATCTCTCTTCCATTTCGAATTAGTCAAGCAGATAGTGCATGTTCACCAAATCTTTTAATCTTGGTCCTGGATTTTACTCTAGGTGGCAGAATTGTTCTATCTACAGCACATGAAGAACAGATTAAGAAACAAAAAATGGTTAATGATGTATACCTCCCCAGTGTGAATAATTCTTGTTTCCTAAATCAGCTGCCTTATTTTTCCAACAGTGTCAAATTTATCAGTAAGGTAGAATTCATAAGCTGTGTTTTTTAAGGGGGGGGGGGAAGCCTTTCTTTATAAAAACTGCCTGGCTCAATTAGAAGCTGCAGAATATTTTGTAAAGTATGTTGCTATGAAACGCTGATGCTTGGAGCAACTTTTGGGGAATGTGTATGAACTGCCATGTGTGTATAGTTTCCTAGGAGGGGTTGAGGTTGGGGGAAGAGTTAATCTTTCCACCAGTGTTATGTCAAATTCTTTGCATATGGAGGAATTAAATTCTAACACAAAATGCATGTTAAACAGGGAGCTGGGGCACTTTAGACACGTTTGTAAGGAAACAACTCTTTTAGGCTAAAATACGTAGGGGTATGCTGAGCAAGCGTGGGTTCTATTGTAAGAGCCTAAAAAGATTGAGCTGGTCTGATGGTTACCTAGATTAACACTTTGACAAAAGCTCCACCCTAGATCCTCTAATTCAAATAATTTTGTTTTGGAACATTGGATATAATTTCTTTGTTACCGAATGTAATAAATTTTAAGCATAATCTCTTGTGTCCTTATGACAGTGTTTTTGAACTTCAGATTACGGGGAAAAAAAAAAGCAATAAATGCTTTCAGGAGAAGGGAGAATTAAATTAGACTCTTTTAGGAGATCAGACATTTGAAGTCTAGAAACTCTTTCTGGAGCTGTGGAGGGGAGAAGAGAATTCCAAAGATGTCTTTTTTTTTTTTCTCTTTCTCCAGCTTTAATGATGCCAGTTCTTCTGTTTAGTATGTTTTCATTGCCCACGTTGTTACACTCCCTGGCCATCCTTGGCCAGGATGTTATTGCTACTCCTAAATGAAAACTATTTGGGAAAAATCCTCTCACTGTGCTTATCATTTGTTCTAAATTTTGTAGCAGGTTTACTGTTGTGGAAGTTTTAAGCACTATTGCTTACTGCTACTCCAGAGACTGATGTTGCACTTCTTTGCAAGGTGGGAAGAGTTAGCTGGGCATATAGCTATAACTGTTGGAACACAAGGGAAAGAAACAGTAAGTTTTCTTTCAAAATTTTGCTACATTTGACCAAAAACTTTCTACATTTTTAGTAAAGCATCTATAGCATTGGCTTCCAAACCTCTCCTCAAAGTTGGAAAAAGTGTATTTTTTTTTCTTTTTTCCTCCTTCTCACAGAAAGTAGAATTGTTGACTAAATGCTTGCCTTTGGTTTGTGGACTATCTAGACTTTTTTTTCCCCTCTAGGATTGGCTTATTGCAGTATTTTGAGTTGAAAGCACCCTTTACTCACACTGAGTATAACTGTCCTCCCTGAAGGATTCTTTGAAATAAAATAGAGCCACTTTGTAAATGCGGGCAGTGTCAATTCTCTACACAAGCATGCATACAGTCCTTGCCTGAGCACACCAGAAGCAAGAATAGAAGGTGGAAGACTCCCATGGCAATTTATCCATGGATATTTTTGAACTGCGTTTTTACTTGATTTCACTTAACTTCACTCAGAAGTTTGTAAGGGTTTGTGAGAGTATGTAGGGGTATGTCACACTGCTGACAAAGGGTGTGGAGAACGTAGGAACGTTTATTTCTGTAAGATTATCTGGTCAAGGGCCTTGTCAAATGTGATGAAAAGGAGAAGGGGGAAGCAATAACCAGAATACAGGGACACAGACCTGATGGACAAACATAATGGGTCGAAGACAAGAAACAAACAAAAATTGATGGGCTATCAGGAAACTGCAGGCAAACTGGGACTTTGCAGCTGATAAGGCTGCAAACCTGAGCATCCGGCATGCTGCAGGGGGTCAGTGGTACTGCACAAACTGATGGGGGAACGTGCAGGGGAAGGGGACTGGGGAGGACTGAAGCGGGCATAGACAAGAAGGGGTATAAAAGGGGTTGCTCGCTTGTAAAACAGGGCTGGTCAACACGTTCGTCTGCCTGAGCCCTGCGCCTGATCACCACAGTCTGTCCAATCTTCTGATTAAATCCTTTCTTAACGATCTCTCGGTGTACTCTCATTCTGTGTCCCACGTCTGTCTGAGTGCCGCAAGGACGAGGAGCCAGCTGCGGGGGTGCTGCTGAGATTGGATGTGGGGCCGCTGGGGTCAGACGGGGGTGTGGGCCCCCCTGGCCTGTGGAGGCAGCTACTGGAGCCAGTGCGTCTCTGTGCCGCCCACTGGGGCGGGTGGGGGCCTGGGCCCTGCCACTGGGGCGGGAGCAGCGTGAGTGAGGGGCTCGGCGCCGGCGGCTGTAGCGGGACTGTGGGTCACAGTGTATCCGCTAGCAAGCCTCAAGCAGGACCAGCCGGCGAGTAGGAGGCCTGACGGGCGGGTAAGAGGGCCCAGGATCTGGGCAGGGGTGCTGGAGGGACAGAGCAGCTGTGCCGGTACTCGGGAGATCCACAAACCTGCGTGTGCTTGTGAACCTAGAGAGCGGCCTGCGTGCGTGCGCGCGCGTGTGTGCGCCTTCGCCAGTGACCTCCTGCCTCTCCCAGCTGAAGAGGAGGAGGGCCCTTGCCTGCCTGGGCTTGTGTTTTATGCCAGTCCTGGAGGCGGGCGCTGTTGAAGACAGCGCCTCGTCTGCGGCAGCCTCTGCGCCCGGCCGCGTCGGTGTCCTGTGCGTCCGTGTGCCCGTGTCTCTGGGACACGCGCGCAGCTTCGCCACCGGCTGAACGTGCAAACGGGAAAGCAGCGGCAGCCGCAGCCCTCGGGCTGGGCGGAGACCGCGGGGACGGCCGGGGCTCCAGGAGGGTCCTGGGTGGGAGCTGCTGCCGGTGGCCGCTGCTGCCAGCTCCCTTAACAAACTCCGTTTGTTCTAGAAAAAATTAAATGATAGGAAAACCATGCTGCTGAGAGTTTTTTAACTGTGAAAAGCAAAAGAAAGTTTGAATAACTAAAGTTTTTAATGTAAAAGTTTCAGGAAATATGAATATTTGAATTTATGGAAAAACTGTCAGTCAGCTTGGCTTAAAGACTCTTAAATATCTTTAAACAAGAATGAAAGAATACGTCCCCTATTTTTGAGCTTCAGCTTTATGTATGTATAAATCCTCAGAGCCTACAAGTTTAGCATTTCTATAGACTATAAAAGCAGCTTTTTATTGACTAAAACTGGTATGAATTTGTACTCTTACTGCTTCTAAAAAAAATAAATCAACCCGGTTACTGAATAAAATTGAAGACTGCCTTCAATTGCTCAATTTGTTTGTAAGAAATCTGTTGTGTTTACTTTACGAAACTGTAATCGGTGATACATATTTGTGGGAATATTTTGACTCTCGAGGGATTTTGGCACTCTGCATGCTAACTAGTGCTACCGCAACATAACCATTTATCATTAGGGAGTCTTGAAGGTCCACACCATTAATGCTGCTATGCACTACTTGATATGACAAGACTGGTGTTTCTATAGATTACTCATACCCTGTTGTCAATGGGAAAGGTCATACAAAACTGAATTCTGTTTAATGTTATCATATTTCTTAATTTGTATTTTCTTAATTTTAAACAAAATACTTTCTTCTTCATGTAGGACAACTGAACGAATCCTCTTTAGCTCGTAACTGCAATTCTTGTGCTGTTCTATTTTGGGAGAATAGGTTTATCTTATTACTTCTCTATAAAACTATTCAGAGGTCACCTTTTGCAACATCATTTTTCTTCTAGCTTGCTCTAGTCACCATGAGGAGATTCTGTTCTCTGTGAAGTGGGAAGCTCTATGCTAATATTGTTTAATGTGTTTTCCACAGGGGTTTGCTCTCAAGTAACATAAAGTGATGTTCGGGAGGTGAGGGTTACTACCTTTGTAGCTGCTCTCTGTACTAGAAGAATGTCATACTTTTATATCTTTTTAATGTTAATGAAGCTATCTTACAAAAGGTTTTTGACTTTGCGTTTTATCCCGGAGAAAGCATAAGCGAAACCTTTACACCCACCACTTTACCAAGTATTGCACACAATTTTATTTATGTGAGTTGCAAACAGTATCGGTATGTATTGCACCCTTATTAACATGGCATTAAGAAAAACTGTCTTTGCTTCTCTCTGAGATGTCAGTTTGCGTGCTTTGACCTTCCTCTGTATCAATGTTCCCCTCGTTTTCCTTTAGCAGTATCGTTTCAGTGTTTTACTACTCAAACACAGTGACTGAAACGATTTGCCTTGCCTCTTGAAACCCGTGTGCTGTACTTATGCCTGCCCGCCTTGGTGAGCCGCCTTGCTGCTGCGGAGCCCATCGGGGGAAAGCCCGGCGAGGGCTGTTTCCAGAAGCTAAAGCTGGCGGCCCCGTGGGGCTGCTGTGGTTCCACTGAGAAAACCTGGAGACAACTTAGTAAAAAATAGTTGCTCAAATATTTTGCCTTTTAATCAAAAAAGAGAAGTCAATTTTCAGAGGGTTTTTTTTTTTATTCTCAATTCGAGGCTTTTCTCCAAGGAAAACATATTTTAACAGAAGCGCAGGCCATTTTAGGGAATGGTTGTACCATTATATGTGGTATGACCTGCATAGGAAAGAGAGGTGCGAGAAATCTGTGATTGCATCAGAATACTTGAGGACACGCAATATAACGATTTGTAGGTCTGATGATTTTAGACCTACAAAGAGCCTTTGAAGGAAGTTCTATTACCAGCTGACAGGCAGAAAAAATAATTTAAAGTTGAGTAGTTCTCAAAATATTATCTGAGGAAAGATATATAGTCTATGCTGCATCTCAAATCCAGTTATTAAAAGGGAATATTACAGTACAGTAAATGCTGAAAATGAAGTAAATGCTGAACCCCCACGCATTAATGGGGGTTACTCAGAATAAAGATAAATAGTTTGGAATTAAAAGATGTTTCAATGGAGTTTGAAGCATGCTGGAATATTGCTTCGTGATTAATTGTAACATTTCATCATTGTTGGATTACCTAAAATGTGTCCCTAGCTAAAGTTACCTTATAGCTTTGCCCTTAAAATGTGCTATTTATGGAACATTAACTCTCCTTACGTTTCGAAGGAGCAGAGAGTCTGGTCTTCCTGCTGCAGCCACTGGCAATCTGACAAGTCTTTTCTTCATGTAAGGCACTCCTGAGAATCAGACAGTTGTTCTGCTAGCGTTGCCTGTCCTTCTCCCATGCAATGGAGATACTGCCTAGACCCTGAATGTCTGATTTGCCCGAGTATTTTTGGCCTGAAGTGTTTTTCTCTATCTGGGAGAAAAGCGAGCAAGTGGTCTCTGCTTGCATTTTAAGGGACAGTTTTCTTTAAAGAGAAGCGAGAATAGGGTTTATTCCATATTACAGGGACACAGTTTATCAATTTACAGGAAGGTAAAGCTGAGAAAACCAGCTTGCAGGGGTGAATAATGAACGGAGTCTTAAGGTATAGCTGGTATATTCTTATCCTCATAAGGAGGAGAGGAGTTAAGGGATTTGCTTTAAAAGTGCTAACTGTGATTCCTTGACTGACGTAAGAGATCATTTAACTTCAGCCTAGACCCAGCAAAGTATCAGGTTTTTGGAGGAGGATCACTTCACAGCTAATAAAGATTCAACCTGCTACTTCAAAATCCATGCAGATGCATCATTCATCTATTTCTGAAGAATGATTAACACTAAACATTATTAATGATTGAAAATGGCAAAGTTGAGATTGGGTAGGTGTACACTTTGGAAGCTGAAGGATCATGAAAAAGAAGAGGATTATTGTGTCAACAGGGGATTGGAGATCCTTGAACAGACTGGATCCACTTACATACTGGATTTTCAGGAGTTACAGAATTTTCATTTTTTGAAAAAAGAGGCAATTCAAGTGAAGATGCTACCTGAAAAACTAAACAGTTTTAAAATTTTACTTCTCACAACAGATTTTTCCTGACCAAGAGAGGCATTGTGCTGGCAGCTTCACTTAACAGAATTGTAATGATGAGTGTTTAAAATCTAATTCAAGGGAAAACTACTTCTCTTGATTTGCTTAAAAATGAACTTCTGGGGTGGAGGGATAATGGGGAGAAACAGCAAATTATATGGAAAAAAGACTATTCCATCTTTAATCATGCTTAGCCACATAAAACTCTTATCAGAGCAGACTCTCTGGCTGCAGGGAGTAATTTGTGGCTTTTTTTTTTCTGCAAAGAGCACAAGAATGGGATTTTTAAAGTTTGTTCAATATGCTAAAATTCTCTCCATTACATGTTGAAATAGATTTTTAACCTTCTCTTGATGTAGCTCAACACCAATTTGCTTGTATTTCAGTAGGTTTCTTAGCATTTCTAATGTCTGCTGAGTAATACATATGAATACCTGACGTTTTACATGAAGAGGCCTATGTTAGTTCTTGAATCAACATGGAAAAAAAACCCCAGACATTTCAAGATCTGATTACAAAAATAATTTCCATGCCCTTCGTCTGAACAGATTCTTAAAATACAATATTTATTCGTCGTAATTGGAGTGGAAGATTTTAGACAGCGAAGAAGCCTATCTTTCCTAATATTTAGGATGGCTGAACTTGTCTCAGGCTCCTCCATTTCTGGCAATGAGGCTCTGCCTGCTCTTCTGCAGACCTAGATTTGCTATTTTGTTAATTTTTCTTTTGTAGGCTTCAGGGTTTTTCCTCCTTTCACATTCTTCCTCCTCTGTAACGGTTGCTGGAATGGGGAAGGTAGAAGTGGGGGAGATTGAAAGCAGCCTGGTGTAAGCCCCAAAAGCAGCCTACCTGGCACGGGTAACTCTGGTTTCTGTGGGTCTGCGTGTCTCAAATGAAATTCCTGAAGCAGCACACGCGGTCGGTCGCACAGCGCAGGGGTGTACGTACTGCATGGGGGATGACTTACGCCCGCAGGGGGGTGAGCGTCTTTGGAGAGACTATACAGGTCATATACACAGAAAAGAGAATATACCAGTTACCTAGCGCAGCTACCATGTTTGTAGCTTGGTAATGTATTTTCAATGTCACACATGCTTTTTCAGAATTTTTTTCTTCCTTTTTAAGCGTCAGATCCTATTACTTCTAAAAGTCAGGTCGTGTTTTAGACATCGCCTTCACTCTTTTGCGTGCATATGTATATGAGAATATACTTACATGCGTTCTCACGATTTCTAGATATTATCTTTGAAAATTTTGGGGGCTACAAGTCTGTATTCATTGCCTTAATCCCAATTTTTGCAATGTTACTTCTATAACTGGGAATGCTGTTTAACCTGCAGTTCTTTGTTTTTATCGGTTATGATAACCAGAAAACCAGCAACAGGGAGAACAGAATACGTGCGTGAGAAAAGGGTCTAACGTGTTCTTCAACCTCCTGCAAAGGGCAAGCAATCATCTGTAAAGACTCCCTTCTCCTGTAGACCAAGAATTTGGACACCAACACTTGTGGTGAGGTTGTACCCTAGTCATACCTAGTCAGTACTGGAGCATATTTTAAAGCATTGTTTTAAGGTACTGCTCTGTCACACCGTGCCAGGAGTATAAATACTCCGGTGGGGAGAGGGAGGGAACAACGAAAACTATTTCCTGCTTTACACACTGAAACCTTCCTAAAATTTGTTGTTGTGGTGTTTTGGGGTTTTTTTTTGCTTAGTATTGCACACATGATTTTTATGCAATTAAACCTTATTGTCTAAATTAGAAATCCTTCTTTTTTAATTATTTGTGAGAAGGAAGGGAATCTAGCTTGTCTACAAAGAGAACTCCAGTGCTGTTCCCAGCCAGACTTTCGTGTACTCTGTTCATCCATGTGATACCTCAAAATTAGCTTGTTTAAAAGCAGCGAGAATAAATAACTTTTGGTTTTGACTTAATCTAAGTGGTATTTACTCATGTGACTCTGAACTGGGAACATGAAATTTGCCTGAAGATTTTCAATAGCTCCCTTCTGAGGAGTACATCAGCCTGTGGTCAGAGCAGAACACTGCAGCCAATGTCATTTTCTGGTGACACCAGAGTTACTTTATTTCACTCTGTTAGAAAAGCTCAGAGGCTGTGACTGCAACTACTCCTTATTATTTGGAAAGACTCTTTGGAGTTCTGGAGACTCTGCTCTATTATTGTTAATTAAAAAAAAATCTCCTCACTCAGTATAACCTATTTTAAAAAAAAAAAAAAAAAAAGGCTTATGCTAAGCATATTAAAGAAGGCATTAAACACTGCCTGTGGCATTGTTCCCCAACATTGCTGGCCTGGGGGCAGCGATACTGAATGAATCATGTGCTGCAGGCGTATTGTACTTTGTTCCTCCCTTCAGCTTGAATTCGACTTTTTAATTTCCTCTGGTTGTGAGCAGTGTTGGAGGGTATCATGGGCAAACAGTGCTCATGAGAGGTAGGGATGGAGGGCTGGCCTACAGTGCATCTCCCTTTGCTGCCTCTTATCTGTCACATTTGTGCTGCTCATTATGGAATTATTCCCCGAGTTAACTAAAGTCTACGAAAAGTTTCATAAACTTCTCGAAAACTCAGCTGACAGAAAAGCACATACTGTGTTCGAGACCTGTGGTATGATGATGTTACTAATGCACACAAGGGGGCACAGTTATGCTTTCCCATGCAATTTTAATGTCTTAATCTATAACATCTCAGGAAATTAAGCAAACATTCTCCTGTTCTCTGAAAATACTGGAGTGTTTAGTACAATAATATATTAAGCTGTTCAAATTCTGAGTTGGCATTTCTAAGATGTTAAACTATAGTTCAAACCCCATCTCTCTAAACAATTGCTACAAAAAATAGATTTTGGATCTTCAAAATATATGAATAGAGCCTATCTAGTGTAGGTATTGCATATTAACACTTGCACTTTAACTGTGAGTTATGTGATCAGCTCTGAATTGTTGGTTTTCATCCACATTAAACAGTTACAGCTGATTCTGATAGCCCAGCTTTCCTTCCTCATGGGTTAATTTAATAATCTGTATCACCTTAACTGTCTTATCATCATTTTATGTAGTTTTGTATTTACATAGATCAAAATATCCACTTTTTCTCAGGTTCTTTGCTTTAGAAAAACCCAAATCTAAGCCAGCACAACTCTTCATAGTCTGATGCATGAATGCTGAAATGTTTCTATCATGAACGCTTTGGAAAGCTTGTGTCCTGTTAATGTTGGCCATAATTTATATGGTGTATTGGGTGAAACTGGAGCTACTAACATTTTTACTTATTTTCCGTGCAAAAATCTGCTCCCCTAGGAAACATTAGGGACTTGATCGTGTTTGTGATACCTGAGGCCAGATTAGATGTAGTTTCTAGTTTAGACTCAATGATGCCTACATCTTGCAAATGTTAAGCTAATTCAACCCCAAATAATGGAAAATAAATAATAAAAATTGCATGGAATTTCATCTTCATCCAAAAATTCAAGGATGGCTACTTCATGAGCTTCATTTACTTGTTTTCTGCCTTCACTAGAGAGTTGGTTCAGATAGGAACAGATTTAGGCATGAAAATTTGATCCTAGGTCCTGAAGTTTTTAGACAGGGACTTCAGTATATATTTTTTTTTTTTTTTTTTGGCTAATTCCTATTGTCCTCAATGCTATATCTTGTTTTCCAAATAACAGCAAAGTAAAGTGAGATTTTTCACATGCACTGAAGAAAAGCAGTTGTGCCTGAATTGTCTCTGTGGCAATTTATACAAGTATGCAATTATTATCTTAAATGCTCGTAAGTAGGCCTCAATCATGTTGGAGTGCAAACACAAAGCAATAATTAGTCCTCATCTGAGAGATGCTATAAGTTAAATGGACCTGATGAGGATACAAGAAAAGTAAGCAACATAGTGGTGGCAAGTGTTCATGTTAATGTCATGATTATTTAAATGATAGGATTTAGTTAAAGTTCTGCTGAATTGAAATTCAAGAAAAGGCAGCAGGTGTGTGTTTGGGGTCCTGTTCTTTTACAGTCATCAAGGAGAATTCTAAATATGTTATGGTCAGGAAGATGAACCTTTCGCTAAAACACTGAAGTGTGGAAATGTGGTGGGGGGGGCGAGAGCATCCCCTTGTGCTGGGCTGCCTCTGTTTCCAGCAGTTACGTGTGCGTACAAGGGTGTACTGTTGTTTTAGAGAGCTGCACGTTTCGGGAGTCTGAGCCTCCCAGAAGGTGGCCAGAAAACTTGCACTGTAAAACCAATTGGACCACTGAAACCAGTAGGAAAGATTGTGTAAGCTAGGCCCGACATATGCTGTTGAAACAGTATCTTACCACTCTTTGTGTTTTTTGGAGGCTGTCCCGAACATTTCTTGGGACACCTAGACCCTGGCCAGCTATGTAGCTTCACCTAGTGGACATCATCTTACTGAAGGCCAGCAGGAACCATTTCCCCTTACCCTTGCTTTGCTTGGGAAAATAGGTCTGTATTTCACTTGAAAATGAACTGGAATACCTTTCTGTGAACCTGCTACAGAGGACTATTTCTGCCTATATTTGGAAATGGCAATGCACAGTACAGAGTTTTGTTGCCCTGGAAAGGTCAAGACTTTGGTTTAAAAGCAAAACACTTTTGCCAATATAGCTGGTGTAAAACAAGCTTGGATTCAAAGACGTTTGAGAACCTAGGGCCTGCTGGGTCCCAAATGCTTTGCCGATACAGTGCTGTAGTATTGACTTAGCATAAAAGTGCTTATACGTGCTTTGGCACAGGCATAAGCTTTTACGGTATGTGAGGTCTAACTGGAAAACATTATCATTGTAGGAGACAATTATTTATATTACATATTACTTTATATGTAAATTAATATTATGCAAGATCTAAGCATTTTATGCATATAACTAATTTTCAATATATACACACATGCATATACTTGTCAGTGCAATGATACGAATTATAGGCCAACTGTGCCTGTCTGATCTTACAACCTTACAGTATTCTCTGGTGTAACACTTCATGTATTCTGATGATGTGAATTTCAGCAATAATGTCTGTATTTCTTTCGAGAATGCCTCTGCAGAGCTCTGTAAGAAAGTCTGTAGATACTGAACTTACACTAGCCTACTGCAAAAGGTCACCATTAATTTTTAGGGAATATTTGAAATAAATTTTACAAAAATCTAGACATACCTATGCTATTATGACTGTACAGCAGCAAAAAAAAACCCCATAAAATCAACAGGTATCATTTTGAACAGTAGATAGACATTTCTAATTCCTTTGCATGCAGCGAGTTTTCAATATAGGCTGTGGCATAGTGGAGTTAGCGGCCTAATTTTCCGGACTGCTGAAGATAAAGCCTCTTTTCTGTTGTTGAGCAAGTAACTTTTATATCACAAAGATGCTTGCAGTTTCATGGCGAGAATCTTTGTGAGGGGAAAATGGTTAACTGATTTCCATCTGTGATCAATATGAAGCTGACACAAAGTCTTTGCTTTAGCAGTTCCAATGGAGGTGATGAGCTGCTAGATGAAGGGTTTATACTGGTGTTATTTTTGCTCCTTTACTTATGTATTATGTGTATGTGATGTAAAAGGGACTTGAATGTTTTCTTTGTTTCTTCCTCTCTGCCTACAGGAGCTTGCAAGATTAATTTTTGGTGCATGACAGAGTGTCTCCAGCTCTGAAGACTCTTTAGTCACAGAGAATCCAAGCGTTGTCTCCCAAAGACTGCGTGTAGGTTGATGTTGTTGCCTGAACAACACCAGCTGAAGATTTTTTTTTTATTATTCATTAAATGAATGCCTATACTTTTTGCCTATACTTTTTGTTGAATCTGAGATTATCTCTGAAATGATCTTTATGTATCATGAATAACCACATTCACAGCTTGGGAAGAATGTAGGGGCAAATTCTCATTAGCCATAATAAAAAGTAGTCAGATAAAGAAAAAAGCCATTCCCAGATGGGCTGTGATTTCTAACACTACAGTCAAGCACAATGAACATGCAGATCAAAAATAAATATGGGTTGTAGCTGTTTATGGAAATACAGCTAGGAAGGAGCTATAAGGAGCTAGGTTTAGAGGTAATAGTGTATAGCAATCTCTAACTTACAGTTGAGGGGACAAAAATATCTTGGGGACAACAGATATTCCTCGCTTCCAAAAAGACTTTTCTTTTTTTCTAGTCAAAGGTTTTATGAGAAAAATACCTCACCTTGGAACAGTAGTATGTTGTGATATGCCTTAGTGCGAAGAAAAGCTAGGAGGGGTTAAGGCAACTTCTCTAGATGGAGTTGAGGGAAGCTGTTGTGTCTGATCAAGAAATGATCAAAGGGGAATGATTTCTAGAGATGTAAGCTTTCCTTTTCTCTGCTACTAAGTCTAAGAATGCCTACATTGTCTGGTTTCTGAGAAATATAAGTCTGGATGTGTTGTTAAAACTGATTTTGCTAGTGTTCACTGATCTTATTGATCTTTTTAGATAGCCTCACATGCTGTACAGAGTAATGCTAGAAACAACCTTCAGCAAAAGCTAGAAGAGACCATCTGAAATGATGGAAGTAGAAGTTTTACCTGGTGACTCTGCACTTAATGGAAAAACTTTCCTTTTACTAAAGTCCTGTCCTGTCTACATGATTGCTGGCTGTAATAACAGAGTATCTTAATATTTAATCTGCTTTCCTCATAGAATCTGTGAAGTACAGAATGATGTTTTATCCACTTATAGATTTGGGGGGGTCAGTAAGGGAAACAAGTTGCTTAATATTTTTGAGCATCTCACTTCAAGGTCCTTGCTCAGGACGATAGCAATTTGATTCTCTGGCGAGGCAGAGGTCTCCCAGGTTTCATCAAATTCTTGACATACATGAATGGAAGTGTTGGAATTAATATCTTTTTGGGTTCCATCCCAGAACAGCTTTCATAAAGCCAACAAGACTGGCGTGCCTTGTGTGGATGGCTTTCTGTGAATGTAAAAATGGTAGTTTTCAGCAGTTTTCAAACTGGCTGATGCTGATATTGTAGTGGGTCTGGCAAACATTTAGGAAATATTTCCTTTAACGGTAAGCCTATCTCCAGCAATGAGCTAGGACTTGGGAAATTAGCTCTATAGGTTTGTCCTTGAATTGCAATCTTACCTTGCCATCTAATTTACTCTATTTGTTACTCTATGTTTCTATCTTTAAAGTGGTTTTAGTATCTTTCCTACTGGATGTTCTGAAGATTGGCACATGTATACTGCCTGGAGGCTTTCAGATGAACAGCAAAATGGAATTGCAAAGGTTACTAGTTCTACTGTTTGCTGGCAATCTAGAAAGTGCTTGTATTCCTAAGGGTTAATACAAAAATAAATTTAGCTTAGCACAGTTGTCAGCCAATTTAAGGTGAAGATTTCAGAGATTAGTTCTGACAATCCTGTGGAACACACCATATGTCATCTTTTGAAAACTGAAGACAGTATTCCTTCTGGTCTTTGTTACGAACTTAATGAGGTTAGAGAAATGTCCTCTGTCTTTTACAAGACACAAGGGTAGAAGGCCTTGATTTGAAAAATACTGATCAACAATGTAGCTTTAGTGAGAAAACAAATTGAATTATGCTGCTGGTTTTGTTCCTATGGTGCCTCTCAATAAAAGTTTCATCACAAAATGATTTAATTGAAATTGCTCATAAAAATCACAATTTGTTACAAGCCAGAGTGGAATCCAGTAGGGATGACTGACTGCTCGTTTTGAGTTTGCTTACCGTGTTTTAGGATAGCTAAGCCTGATGGGGTAAACTAATAGCTATAACAAAGGTGTAGGAGCTCTTGGCTGCAGAGCTCTTTCTGGGTGGGGATCATTGGAGGAATGAGCCACAATCTTCCTCTGTCTGAAAGAATTGACGTGCCGTAATGCCAGCATCCCCCTGGCCAATTACAGTGTGATGATGTTTTCATTGTTTCACTGCTCCAAATATAATGAATGTTGCTGCTATGACAGAGAAATAGTCTTTAATATGAGAAAAGAAACTGGAAATAAATTGTGCATCCAGCTGCCTTGCTGGCTGTATTTTTTGCTATCTGAGTCTCTTAAATGACAACTTGAAGGCCACCTCGTTGCTGCGCTATCTGCTCTGATCATTTTGGGTATATGTATCTCTTTCATCTATTGAATAGTTAGCCAAAAATGCTTCTAAGTAAAGTTTTCAATATTAGAAGATCCTGAAAACTGAACCTTTAAGTTTTGACTGCTGTTATTCTGTAGTTGTTATTCTGTACACCAAATTGGAGTCAAATGTTTGTATTTTATATCTATCTATAGCAAGTTACAGTTGAGAAATACTTGTAGAGATTTTCCTTCTGTTTTTAATAAAAATTGCCTTATTTTAAACAAAAAACTTCCACATTTTCTGCTATCCATTTGATCTCTCATTTTTTAATCAAACCTAAATTTTGAAATATAGGATTTAGGGATCATGCTAGGTTCTTCTTTTTAATTTAAAACTAAACCAGGAAAATAAAGGAGAGCTCATCACATATTTTTTCTTTCACTGTTGAAAGTATTTCAAGCAACTGAAATGAGAAATATGTCATAAAGGAAACCAAGGTGATGTTAGAAATGAAGTACTTTCTTGAGACTGTCTAGGATTTAGATCAAGAGATTGGAAGTTTTTCTGACTTTGCTATTGATTTGCTAGGTTATGGTGTTTAACTTCTCTGTGTGTTTCTGCTGTCGCTCTTATCTCGTCAGATTTTGTTACACTTTGCATCCATATGTTTTTATTAACTGATATGTGGAGGGAGGGGAAAAGTAAATAACGTGCCAAGGGAGACACTGACTCCTTACTTATCTGAATACTATCAAACTATAAGAAATCTTACTTTCTGGAAAGAGTAATAACCTGCAGAATACAACTGATAATTCTAAATGGATTGAAGTCAGCATATATTTAAGGTGAATGATCAAAAGAGCCAAGTGGCACAAAGCACAAATGGGATATGAGAAACAGTAATAATGAAGGCAATTAGTTTACTTTCTCTGAGAGAACAAGATGCTTGCTGCCAACTGAATATCAAATTGCTTGGCAGCTGGGGACAGTGCATGAGGGGGCAGGAGCAGAGTGGTGAATTGGCAGCGGCTATCCTTTTCTCTATTTCCCAAAGAGGTTCTGGGGCTGGAGCAGATGGGAGAAGGACATCCCTTCCTGGACAAGCAGGGCTGACCTGCCTTCCAGGACAGAGGGGACCTGCACTGGTGAGCTGAAACTTGCTGCAGGCAGCTCTTCTCAGGGGGTTCTCCTGGAAGTGCCTCCAGCCCAGCCCTCGGAGATGACTTAGTACTTTCCTAAAAGCCAGAATATCAGGATGCCTTTAAGTCTGATGAGTTTTTGACAAAGTGAATGAAGTGGGGAGGGCTTGGTGAGTAGAGATGGACGTCTTCCAGAACGTGAGATTCCAATGTCTGATTTCTACATTGAAAATGTAGCTCAGGGTGGTGGCTAAGTCTGCCTGTGATGTGAAACAGAAAGTAAGAAAACTGATGTACCTGCTGAACTGAGGAAAGATAGAAGGCTAGAAATGGTGCCCTGTGGCTGTTGGCCTGTAGGAATGGATTACTAATAGTTGAATATCAATGGAACTTAAATTCTGTGACGAAACTGTCCTTGGACAGCTTTGTAGAAAATAGATTTGGGTCTTAAAAGGCAACTAGATTAAGTCGTCCTCTCACGCTCCAGAAGCTAGCCTGTGATGGAAACTCTTCTCATTGAGGAAAGCTACTATGAACAGCTTTGGTTTTTGCTGGTAACGCTGCTGATAGTAAAGTATGAGTGCAAGGTAGTTTTTTTTCTTAAAAAAAAAATTTACTATACCTTTATGGTGAAATCACTCATAAATTACAAAGTTCAGAGCCTTCCTAGCCTAGTTTTAGGAGTTTCAAGTAAATGAAGTACATATGACCTACACCTGCTTAACAGAAACCTTTTCTTATGTGGAATTGTTATCCAAATTAAAAGTACTTCTTTGTACATTTTGTACAGAAAAAGCAGGAACAGAGAGATGAGCCTTTGCTTTCACAGCATGCATATGATTTATCAGGCATTGCATTCTTTCCCCGGGGGAAGGTAGGTCAGCTGAAGCATGCAGTGGGGGATGTAAGGTTTGGGTTTTTTTTTTTATTGCCTCCTTTCTGTTACCTGCAAGAGATGTTTTGCACACATGTGTCAAGATAGTTGTCGTTAAGACTGCTTTAGAATTAGCACTATTAAAAGCAAACTATGGGATTTAAAATTTGTATGTTGCTAGGATAAGTTCTCTGTTGTGGTAAAAAATTATAAATTATTTTCACAGAAAAGACAAATGCATGAAAATACTTGTTACTGTGAGAGACGACAGTTCTATGGTATTATATTTCGAAAAGCTGCCAAAAAAATACCGTATGAATAACTAGCAATGCTCTGAAATGTCTAGTGCTATGCCTGCAAATTGCTCCTTGGCATGAAATGTGTTTTGCAGCTGTTGTAAAGGTACATCAAAGCCTGGGCTGGGGGAAAATTCAAACTGGCGGGCAAAGAAGAAAGTCCTGGGTGCAAATAGTTGATCTGCCCGAAGTGAGATGAAGCCAAATATTGTTTGCTCTGCATTGTCTGACAGAAGCATTGAGCAAAAAGTACACGCACGCCAAATTCGCTGCTTGCATAAACAAGCTGAATGTCACTGAAGTCAGCTGTTTGCACCAAGAGTGAATTTGCCTTCCAGGTTTTAAATGATTCTTTCATCCTTTAATGTCAGAACATAAAACAACGTTCATTACAGGGTCTAAATTAACTAATTATACAAGTTTCCTGTTTCTCGCTGTAGAGGTGGGGGGGGAAGCTCCTTGTTCTACTGAGGAGCCTCCTGCCCTGGTTTGCATCGCTTGGATCTGGCACAGGGAAGTTCTCTGTGGAGCCGCTCGGGGGGAGGTGGACAGAAAGGGTAGGGGTCCTTGCCCAAATGTCAGGAGATACCACTGGCAAGGCCCACGGCGGGGGTCAAACTGGAGAACGCGAACGAGCCGCGAGGCTGCAGCAGGTGAGGTGAGGAAGCGCTTTAGTTCCCTCTTTCTTGACTGGATCAGACTTGAGGCCCTTGAGTGCTGCTTCTCACCACCTGTGTACCTGTTATAGCCCTTAGCTCTGCCCTGTGTATTCAGATCAGCCCTAGATATATTTTGAATTGACTGCTGTAAGGCCTTCCCTAATTTTGCTTGTCTTTTAGCCCTGTTGCGTGGGTGGAGGGGTGATGTTGGGAGCCTACGCGGGGGCTCAGTTTGGGGTCCGTCAGAAGTAGCGCTGCTGCCACCCACCGCCAGCTTCCCCTCCCTTCCCTGCTCCTGTCCTGCTGTCCTGCAAGCAGTGGAGGTAGATGAACAGGGAGATCACTTGTAAGTAGCTAATACTCTGCAGGATGCATCCTGATACAAGGGACTTGATCCTCACCAGGTATAGAAATGTGCTGGTAATTGAAATGTTTTACTATTCAAATCCCTAAGTATTGATACTAACCCATTAACTTAATTTACAAGCAAAGAGAATAGTTTTGCCTGATAACAATGGCATAATATACTATCCACATCTGTTAGTAAGGTCCTCTGGGAGCTTTTCTCTATTTAACTCTCTCTCTGAAATCATCTTGCTTTCACTGTTGTTGGCTTTTATTTGATTACCCATCTTCCAACGAGGGCAGAAATTAGCTTTTTTTTCTTTTGCTGGTTCTGTTTTAAGTGACTTGATGTTCTTGAAGGACTGATTGTTTAAAATAAAATAATATTAAAAAAACCCTCCGTCCCCAAAATAATTAAACTATTTAGGATGGACAAATGGCATTTAAAAGCTTGTTGGTTTATTTTCCATCTGGCCATCTGCAGAAGAAAAATGTGATTCTTATTACTTTTTGAACATGGTCAATTTTCTACAGAAATTTTTTAATTTATACAATTCTATATTTTGCACAGGCAAAATGAAACATTTTGCTTCAGAAAAATAATTCATAGTTGAAATGTTTTGGCATGATTCCACTTAATCTTGTTCTTCTCAGCTGCCTCACGGGAACTAGAGGTAACTCATGAGCTAGATTGCCTTGCTTTGCTCTGCCCTCCATGTTGCCATGTCCTCCAGGAGGGAAAACCAATAACAAAAAATATTGGAAATACCTATGATGCTGGGAAAACCTCTTTTTCTGATTGGCTTGACTCTGTTTCTTAACCTTTTATTACTACTTTTACTGATTATTGGTGTACTCTGTGCTTTACAAAACATATGACAAAGACCGTGCTGTGTGGCTCTTATAAAATATCTGACTGAAAAAGCAGAATGAATGAAGCTTAGTAAAAGTTCACAGACTTAGTCCCCCACAATCACGTGTTTAAGCAAGCTGAGTTTTTAGGAAGGATTTGAATGAGAAGTAATAGTTTGATAGCTGTGGAGTGCTAACGAGGGGAGCAGCAGTTTTTTATTTGCCTGACAACAAAAATTTAAGCTCCTGAGCGAAAACTTGGCATCGGGACAGAAGTCATCATTTATTTGAAACTGATTCTGTATAAAGTTAATATGTTTGTTCTAATGATTTAGCTTCAGTAAAAGGCATAAATTATCTGGCAGATGAGGAGCTTTTGCAACATTAAATAGCGAAGGTTACTGTCTATACGCTGCTTTCCTCCGACCTGTTAGCAGAGCCGCTATGGGTGCTCCGTTTAATGTGTCAAGGCAGATTCCCATGTCAGTGCTGCCCTAGAAACAACAAAACCTGCTTGTGGAACCTGGAATAGGACTTTGAGGAACAGGCAATTATCCTCTGATTTGGGATGAATGCCCCTCCAGAGCCACTGCGGAACATGCTGGTGCCACGGGTCTGAACTCCTGATGCTTCCATGAAGGAAGCTGTAGCTTTTTAACTAGGAATGGTACCAATACAAATACCACAGCAATGCCTGAAGAAGCAAGAGACTTAATAGGTGGGGATGAAAAAGTTGGTTATATGAACTTTGTGTTTTGCCTTTGTAACTTCCTTTACTGTCTTAGAATTTCTGTTTATGAGCATATTTAAATGCCTCAAATTTTTGTATATAAATGAAGATAAAATTAATTCCATACCTCTCATGCAGGTACTGTGGGGAAAACTACTTGAAAGACTGAAGTGGTCCATTTAATGGTAAGTGTGGTGTATTAGAAATGACTCATGGTGAACACAGTCATTAGAAAAAAGCTAAACCACCCCCCCATTTACTACTCTGTTTCTGCAAGTTTTTTGCATTTGCGCATAAATCACATGGAGGCAGTCCTACTACTGGTTTCTAAATGGCACTTTTTATTCCATGTATATAGACTTCCATGCTTAGGTGTCTGATCCAAAGCTTACTAATAACAATGGAAAGACTGTTGTTGCGTTTGAAATTGTTTGGATCAGGCCCTTAATGTGATCTACTCTAATGAAAGAAAATATTAAACTATGTGGAACAATGAAATTTTGAAAACCGTGTTGTCTGTCAGTAGGTTACTTCTTGAGCTATGTATCTTGATTTTCAGACCGCTACAGTCAATGTGTTTATTTTTCTACAGGCTACCATTAAAACAGCTGTATTTCCCAACTGTTTTTTACTGCAAAGTGATATAAGAGAGCTTTAAATTTTTGTTACTGGAGAAGGAGGCAGGACTGCTGCGAAGAGGGCAGGGAGACAACCATCAGAATTTCACATAGAAAATATGAAATTAATTTGATAAATAACAGAGAAGTCTGGGACTTTGATCACTATATTTTCTGAATGGAATCTCTCTGGAGCACGTTCATCTTCTTTGGCTTTATTTTAAAAGTAATACTGTAAATTTTGGGAGAAACTAGAGGTATAACTTCCAGATCAATGGTATTTTGTAAGGAAGTTGCATTCTATTTAATATGTATAGTTGGATTTTTCTAAACCAATTCAATCTAAATACCTTGTAGGTCTTAAAGTTTCATTTCCATCTGCGTTGATTGCTTTAGTAGATCTTTGGATAAATGTCTAAAGAGCTTGGAAGGCAGAATAAGTATTTGATCCATCCAAATCTTCAGCTTCCTCTCAGAGAAAGATCAGGTTATGAACAAATACTATTTTTACTGCTGCTTTCACGTGTATGAATATTACTGAAAAGACATCTATAATAATGTTCAAGGAGAATGGGTGTCGCATCTATTATGCAAGTATTATAATGTTTCTAAACCAGATAAAAGTAATGTACTCAATAGACACTACAAAATGAACTCCAATCTAATTGCTCTCAACACTATATTATATCACTCCCATTTGCACCTTGCTAATGATTTCAAATGTTCAAACAAGCCATTTTTAAACTGATCAAAGTCTATTGCAGTTCTAACGCTGATTCATTTCACCATCTAATCAGGTCTCTGACAAATTCCTAAGTACTCATTTCCTTGGAAGTAATTTGCAAGTGGTGCTACTCAGGGTATTATGAATTGGTGCAACATCCAGCTGCTTGTTAAGAGATACAGCGTGAAGCCTGTGTTTAGAAGAGCATAAAGGATAAGCTCACTTGGTCAAATATGTTTTTCATGTTATGACGATAGAGCAGACTTCGCACGTATCCTTGAATGTGGCTTTGCACCTGGTTCTTCATGTCTTTTGTAGATGTATAGCTGTTATAGCATCTCAGGATATGAATGCCTTTAGCATTCTTGCTCTTTGAAACGATTGACCACACTGAGGCTTGTTCAGAGGAGGGTCGAGATGAGGCAAGCGTTTCTCTGGCATTGTCCTGTCCATATATGTGACAGATGTATGAAGATGATGTAGGAAGGTCTGGCTTTACTGGACAGGAAGCAGTTTCTGTGTTTGCATATTTCCAAACCTTCTAAGACTATCGCTAACTAAAATTCTCTTGGGCTTCCATCATCCCTTGTGCCAGAACCTCACAGCTACCATTTATTTTTCCAAATACTGCACTTGCACTAAAGTCTCGGGGAGTTCCTTCTCACCCTGCCTGCAAGTTGTGCTCAGGCTGTCTCTTACAAAGCAGCATCTTGGACAACAGCTTTGGGTTTTGCAACGTGTTCCTGAAGGAGTGTTTATTTGTTCCCTTGTCTAAGTGGACTGTCTCGTGGCTAGTGATTGCCATGGATCACACATCTGTCTTTTAATAGAAACATGGCGTTAGTTTGTATACAGTAAAAACCTATTAACTTGACCATGGAGGTAACTAGAATTGTAAGGCTCTGGTAACCTTCAGTTTGTACTGATGTTATTTCATCACCTCTTCTTTGTCTTTTACGTTGCATTTCCCTCCAGAGAAGGCTGTTTAGTTATGCATGTTGAGGAATTTGCAATATTAAGCTGGATGATGTTGTACAGATTAATGAATTTCCAATAATTTGATATTGCTGTTTTTCCAAGGAAGCTTCAAGTACACTTTTATTTTAGTTTACGTTTGTTCATTGTAATATTTAAAGTTGGAAATAATTGCTTTTCGTATTCATTTTGCTGATTTTATTTGTCAATGCAATCTCCAGCATTTTAATCGGTCTGAAATAAAAATCTGCTCATTGCACTTACCCGTCCTTTGTAAGTTTGCAGTAGGGACTTTACTGATGTCAAAGCTGAGCTGACATCAGCAAAGTAGTGTTTGCTAGCCTGCCACTTCTGCTCAGGAAACACTAATCAATTAGACTAGAACCACTTAGGATGCCTACATGCAAAATCACCACTTGTTTAATTTAAGAGACAAAATTCTATCCACAGGTAAGGATAGATACTGTGTTAGCTAATGACTTGTATGCATTGACTGTAACACTGCAGAATTTTTCCCTTAGTAATCTTTTTTAAAAATACTTAGAATTGTGAGGAGATTGCTAACTAGATAATAATGGTCTTTACACATCAAGTTAAGTCCAAGTATGTCACATTGTTTACTTTGATTTAGGAATGCTTTAAACATCAAGCTTCATAAAATAACACCCCTCAAATCTGAAGACCTCAAAGAACTTTGCAGATACAAATTATTTAGATAGAAATAAACTTAAGTGAGGGAGGATTTAGATTAGAAAATGCCTTTAAAAAGGAAACAAAAAACCTGCAAATGGGCTCTAATTTTGTTGTATCAGTTGACAAGGTGGTTAAAATGTCTCACAAAAAGTACAGAAAATTGCACGAAAAACCAGTGGAACTGTTTTTTCTCTGTATCTCTGCATCTCTGTAAGTCAGGACCTCTGCCCACCTTCATCCTGGTTCCCACATGCACACACACTTCGGTGAGTGTTTGAGAGTTCCCTCGCATGGGGAAGTAAGCACCATCCAGGACAGAGACTTTCACACAAATCTTGTGATATTTATCTTGTAGAATTAGGGAGGGCACCATTCCTTTGCTACTTTGAGATACTATTGGGTCTTGGATATAATGGGCAGATGCCTGTTATCAGCAAGGGTTTGTTAGTCTTGCTGCACCAAAACCAGACGCAGGATTGGAGTGTAGCCTGCTTCAAGGGGCTGAGCCAGAGGAGGAAAATTTTGTTGGGAATGTGGATGGATCTTGACCATCAGCTGTAGGTGTAAAGTTGTGAGTTTCTGTTCATGAGCTGCTTAAAAGGAGGTTTTAAGACTTTCTGCAGAACAAAAAATTTGGAGCTGTCTGCATTAAGATTTGTCCTGTGGAGAAAAGGTTTATTCTCTCCTTCAGGAGAGAAAATTCTGGTGCTTTTAGTTTAATCTTTTATCTTCTCCGCCAGTAGAATGTGTCTAGAAGACTTGCAACGTTTGAGAGTTGCATTCGCCCAGCACTTTGCTCCAAACTGCTCCACTGGAAACACCAAATAGCAGGCTAGGTTGGATGCACACGTGTGCCTTGCACTGTGGCACTGTGAATAATTATCTTGAAAAGACAGCATGATTTCATTAAAGAATTATTAGAGCTCAAAACATCTAAAAGATATTTTGAGGATCCTCCTTTCAAACCTAGTACTTTGACATCAAGTTCCATCTTAGCTTTTGTACAAACACATCCTACCAAAATTAGTGTGAGGGAAACTAATATTTAATAATAAATTACATGAAAGAATGTCTAATTGTGAAATGGAGCTCAAAAAAATATTTGACCCCCAAATTGAGCACCGGGTTTCCAACTTTACCCACAGAATTTTGGGAGATTTCACAATCATTCTCCATAGCTGCAGTACTTTCTCGAACAGGAATAAAAGATACCTGAGAAAGAGTTGTTACATAGTGCAGGCCTAAATAACATTTAATTTTAAAATATGGAAATGAAAGAACTACAGATTTGGTGTAAATGAACTGGTGAGATGACTGAAAATACAGCTACATATTCACATATGTATTTAAATACTGTCTATTTCCAGTGAAATCTATAAGTGAAATACTGAAGTATTTGATGAGCACCAGTAGGGTAAAGGCTGATTTTTTTTTTTTTTAAATGATGAATCCAGTGCCACATTGAGTGGTAAGTGGTGTGATTACTAACATTTCCTGTGTGTGCCTTTTCTAGCCATAAAATCTCAAAATATTGTGAATTATATTTACACTTAAAATGAAATAGATTTGACTCTTGGCAAAAAAGAGGCTGCATAGATGTGAAATAGTATACTAATGGTAGCTCCAGTCACAAAATGGTTTTGTGGACAAGCTGCCCTAAGCCTATTATGAGAAGAGCTACAGCAAGTTGTTATGGTAACTGGAGCTGTACAGTAACAGGGTAGGATTAAATACTTGATTTTTTTCCCCGTGCAGACTTTTGTGAAGCATTGTTTTCCACATACAAAGAAGAAAAAACATTTCAGAAGAAAATTAATGAGGAAATAGCCCAGTCGAATGTTTGTGTAAATTGGCTGTTGTACTTTCATGAAAGGCCTTGCCCCTCATAAATGACAGGTCTTTCCTCCTTTCAGGCGGAGATGAATATATTTAATTCACTGAAAGTCGATGTTTGTTTTGGTTGGATGTTTTTAATACACTGTTGCTTTTTGCTATTCCAGTTTTATTATTTCTGGTATGGTGATTCTTTTATTGTTTCCGTAGTTTTGCTTAGGGGGTATTTGCATCATGAAATTTTGTGTCTCTGGGAAATCGTGCTTATATTGCAATACCACTGCAACAGGCAGCCTGGAAGTTGGAAGGACTCAGAAAAGTGGTGGGCATGACTGATGGGACAGTGGCTACTACCTCCGTCCTTCTTCCAGAGCCCATGGCAACTGTGCGGCACTCTAGTTATTCTAGATTCTCTTTGATAATGATATCTTTCTTTCATAGCTGAAAACTTGCTTCAACCATGTTTAACACTGATGTAAACGTATTTTTCTATGATCATTTTCAGTACGAGTCATTTGTTTGACTCCTGCTTTTGTGTGTAGGTGTGTAAGACTGCTTGTTATCACTACGTTGTGCCTGTTGCATCTCTTTCATGTGTATTTATGCATTATTTTTGAAGGAGATGTAATTTTTTTCAGCAGTATATCACAACGTTTGATGAGCTCCTAGTATGTCCTTTGTCTTGTGAGAATTTTGGTTGCTTTTGCTTCATGAAGCATCTTATTTTTTTAATTTATTTTGCAGAATAATTATGCTGACAAACTGTACAGTGCTTTTATCAGAGTTCTGACCCTGGCTATCTGAGGCTCTTTTGCAATTAAAAAGCTTACTAATATGTTGCTACAAATGCTGAAGTCTCTAGAGTTTAGGTTGCTAAACAGGCTCCACAAATTGCCTTGAACCCACTGGTTACCAACTCAGTTGGATTAGAACTGGTCAATTTTATCATGGGTATTTTTTTCTAAAGCACTTTCCTCTTCACATTTGCAGTCCACTTGAATTATAGCACTGCTCAGAAATAAGAGTTAAACTTTACTGGCCATCAAAGCAATCCTCTGGTACCCTAGTAGACTCTCTCCTCTTTGCAGTTAAAAGCTGTAGCTATATAAACCGCTACAAATCAAAGATTGAGTCAACGTCTTGCAAAAGTAAAAGGGGTCTCCATTACGTTGATATTTCTTATGTTTTTTTCTTGTAATGAATTCCCCTCTTCAGATGCATAAATTTAAGCATATGCCACTTAAAAATTTAGGCTTGCTGATCAGGGAACATAAAACAGTGTGTATATAATATGCCAAGAAATAAGAAAAGAATAATGTGAAAGACCGAATTGTAGAACTTTTGTCTCAAAGACTGCTTATCTGAGCGAGGGTTCCTTTGGCTGCTGAATATGGTAAGAATGGCTGTAAGGCCACAGAGATCTCCGGTTGGCAAGGTGTGAAAGACTGACTTGTAGATCTGGGCGAGGATTCCTTTGGCTGCTGAGAACAGCTCAAGGTGTGAAAGATCTCCGGCTGGCACGTGCTTGGACGGTCAAGACTCAGGAATGCAGAGACGTGTCGTTGCCATGGAAACTGCAGCCCTCGAACGAGAATAAAAGGGACTGCCAAGAGGACCCCGGTGCGATTGCCGACCCCGCCGAAACACCGCGGACCCCGGAGCGACCGCCCATCGCCAGACACCGAGAGACATGGACCCCCGGGACGCCGCGGATCCATGGCGGTGACTATTCCTGCAACTCTATCCTGAATACCTGCTTGACTTCTGTCTTTTTACTCTATTCTATCCTATCGCTACTAATTTTCTACTTTTGATATTAAAAGTTGCTGGTTTGGGTATACGGCATTTGACCTCGTTTTGTGTCTTAATCTCGCTCTTGGGATCATATTGAAACCTCCCCCGGCATTGGATCGGGACATTCCCGACATCGGATCGGGACAAATAACAATGTAGATTGCAAGATATCATCCTGATAGAGAATGATAAAATATGCATAGTTCAGATGACAATAACACAAATAAAATGCAACATTTTACAGAAGTGAACCACAGCTCCTGACATAGCTCTGGCACTAGCATGCGAGTGGTGATTATTCAAATGTCTCCATGATTCATTCAGTTTGTATTGATGCACATAATCCTAGAGGAGACCTGTGAGAGCTAATGCATTTTGGTTCTGTGGCTGTCCATTGATAGCACAAAACAGCAAAGAAGTGGAAAGTCATTTTCATGATATTAATAATGGGGTTACAGAATCAGGTCGTTTAAAAGAATGGTGCTGACTCAGCTGTAGTAGTGCAGGGTTGAATATAGAGATTAATTCTTGAGCATGCTACATAAAAATCCGCTGCTGGATATCTCATTGCACTAAAGCATATTTCCTCCTTTGTAGGAAATATTTAAAATGACAGCAGTTGATTTGATGCCTTCCCTGCTGCTAGGAATTCTTTTATAACATCAGAGCTCTTTCTGCTGAGGTATTTACCTTTACCCTGTCAGAGGGGGCTTGCCTTTCTCCCTCCTCCTTTCCAGGAACTGAAATTGGTTCCTTCTTTTATAATTCCCTGAAGGTCAGTGAAAGTCTGAGGGGATCGTAACTGCTCTGCATGAATAGCCGTCTCAGCCAACGAATCTTCTTAAAATCAGTGATGAGAGGGAGCAAACATTTCCTTTTTGTGAAAGGACATCTTCGCAGATGTCACTGGAGGCAGCTCATGTCTGGCTCTTGCTACCTTAGGTAGTTCTAGTGTTAGACATCTGTGCTTTTATTTTGCTTTTTTTTATGACTAGGCCAATAAGCTTAGCAGATATGCTGAAAGGTGATTCTTGCACAAGTTCCTTTGCGAGAGAGAAAAGAAAAAATGTTGCCATTGATACGTTTTTTTTTTAAGGTGCGAGTTACAAATGCACCACATAACAATTTTGTTCCCTATGTTTAAAAAATATAAGGAAAAAAAGATGTTTAAGTCCAAATGCTTAAAAGGAACCTTTACTTGGTTGTGTGGTGGTGTGTTTTTATTTTTGTGTGGAGTTCTTGGGGGCAGGCTTAAAGAAGTAGGGAAATAATTTTTGTAGCTTTGCAATGTAGTGTTTCTGCATTAGTGATATTTTTGCTTCCTTTGGAGAGATCAGGAAAAGCCTATTTTTCTTTTGTGGAACTATAAAATTAAAACTGAGTTAAACTCACATTTGTCCCTTTGTTATTTCTTTTTAACATTGCATTTTTCTGATCCTAATTTATGTTTAAGTAATATATTACTTATAACCAAAGTAAATAAGAAAATATGTAACACAATCTAGATAAAAATATTGCAGTATTAAATGGGGTCAGTTCATGAGATTTGTGGTTTGAGCTTGCTGATGACCAGGAAAAAAAATGAAAGGAGAGACCATTAGTGAAAAATATTAGGAACATCATCTAGTAATTAGATGTGAATATTTCTGAGATTCTGTAACAACGCTGGAAGCTAAGAGACTTATTTTCCTCCCTAGCATCTTGGGTGGTAAATAATTGGGCTACTTTGGCCTGCCTGCACTTGAAAGTAAAGCTCATATTTTCTTGCTGAAAGTTGTTTCCACACTTTGTGTTTTAAAATAGGTCAGATGCGTGCCATCCCCTTTGGCTCTGTATTAAGTCATATCACATAGCTGCAACTCACTGTCTTCTTCGAAGGTTGCAGTTTGCTGTCTGGGAATACAGGTTTTGGCTGGGAGGATTAATTCTTACTGAGAGTGCAGCATGATAGTCTCGCTCCCACAAGGACTTGTTCCACAAGTATCATGTTAAGGTTCCTTCCCAAATACCGAGATATTTTTTGGGTAGGATTTGGATGGGGGGGTTGTGATAAAGCCTTTGATGTTGATTCAAATTATCTGCCTCTTTCGTTGCTCTTGCCAGGTTGGATTTGTACCTTGGTGCAATGCTAAGCATGGCCCCTGATGTCCTGCTGATGCCCAGCCCATAGCGACCCCAAATACTCCCCGTTCAACTTCACTGGCCTCGCTCGCCCCTTGGCGTTTCTCCTCCGGGTGCAGGTCTCGCCTGCTCCTCTAGCTGTATTCGAGGGGGTTAACGCCGTCATCTGCCTTGCTGACTAGCTCCTGCAGTCGAAAAAGAGTGAAATGCAAGCACTTTTGAAAGGCTTCTGCTCTGTATCGCTAATGTCCAGATCGTAACCATGGACCTGCTGCCCTGAGGGCTGTCACAGGTCCACGTGCAGCCAAGGGGGAAGGGAAGGCAAGAGCCTTGAGAATCTGTACTTCCCAGTCTTGGTCAGGTTTTTGAAATGAGATTCACTCATGAATTGATCATAATTTTATGAAAAACATAGTTGAATGTTAAAATACTACTGTGTCAGCCTGCACTAGGCTTCTGCTGAACTAAACGGGGGTTGTGTTCTATTGAATACTGAGATATGTGAGATTTGACTGCGTCTGGGACAGTTGTTATCATATTTGTCTGTGCTGAAGGACTGGAAATTGGTATATTGCCTCAAAGTTTGCACAGGTGGGAGAATGACATGGAAGGGTGAGTCATATCCATTTGAAATGGGAAAGGGGGCTAAAAAGCATTGGTTTAATGTTTGTTTTGCCTGCTGGTGTGACTCCATTTTTAACCACTTTATTATTCTCTGTAGTTATTTTTTCGCAAAGACATTTGCCAAGGATTAGCTTTTGTTTGGTTGCAAATATTGTATGGCAGCTGGAAGCCTTTTTATGCGGCTTTCAAAAGCTGAGAAACTGGTTGTCAATGTGTGAAAAGTTCTTTGCTGGTACTGTAAACTGCCTTTCATTAGGATCTTGTATATTTAATGATTGCTAGCCCAATGGGGCATGTAGAATTTCCTGCTGTGGTCTTCTGTACAAATTTATTGGAGAAAGACGTTGGAAAATGTTGCTGGTGTGCAACAATGCATGGAAAACATTCGCATTTGTGTAAAAGTGATGGAAATCCTCAGGAACAGTTGCTAGATTAAAACAAAGCCAAAACCTTTGTGATTCTAGATGAGTTATCTGCACACAAATATTGGCAGGTAGGATAGATGTTAGGTTTTATCACTGCCTCTGGGCAGCCAGAAAACTTTCAAATCCAGGATTAAACTCTTTTTCTTTTGGAAGAGAAAAGTAAAATATTGTTTTCTCATTTGTTTGCATGCATGTGCAAAATTAGAGAACAGCAACTATAAATTTGATGATACAATTTACAAATAGAAGTCCATCTTTCAACTCTTACATGAAATTTTGAGATGTGCTGTCTGTCATAGATCTTGTCCCAGCTTCTCTCTGTTTTGAGAAGTTTGTGACTTGTCAGAGTCTGTGATTTTTTTGTTTGTTGCCATATTGGAAAGGCATGGGTCTCTCAATGCAGATGTCAAAACAACCAGTGAACTAGATGCATTGGATCAAATAGGTCTGACTGAGGAAAATATGATATAGCTCAGGCTAGAGGGGAGCTGACACAGTTCTAAACTAAAGTTGCTTGGGTGGTTTTCTGAAGTCAAAATGTCCAGGGATAAAAAGGCAATTTTTAGACCAGTGACTGGAAAGGAAGTGACTGACACAAGAGATGCAAGAAGGAGATCCTATGTTGGCCTCAGCTTTAGATGGTATTTGAGGGCCACTTTGCAGGCCAGACACTACTGCTCTTGCTGAGCTAGAGTATAAACAGTAGAATATATATTAAAAATACATTCCGCATTTTAATTTCTAGCATTTCAGTTTGATAATGAAATTGTGTCTGTGGTTATTCTGTCAATGTGTCCGCTTTATATTTTAGTTGTAAATACAGAACTTGTATTTATTTGCTCCAAGACAAACACTAGTTTCAAGACCACTATGCTTCTGCTATCTGATGTCTCACGTGGCTCAATCCTCTCCAGAGGGTCAGTCCTCTTCCAGACCTACTTAAAGTTTACATGGAGATATTACGAAGATCCATTAGGATGGCATAGTTGACTGTGATATTATGCAACCTGACAATATTTAGAAAGAGCTGAGCTAAGACAGGAGCAATGTAATGCATGACAGAGCGCATTGTTCAGTCGTGTAAGGTGATATGATTCCCATCAAAACGATCCAGAGGTGGGTGCTGAAAGCACAACTATACGGAATGTAAACAAGACTCATGCAAGGGTTTTAGTGGAGACCTGAACTGTGCTTTGAGGTATTTTCGGCCACAGTACAGTATTCTCTGTGGGGAGAATGAATTCTCTGTGTGACTTCTTGCGTAATAGCATCTGAAAGACCCTCTACCATTTCCTGTACTGTCCTGTCCAGCAGATGATGTCTTAGCCACAGCTTTGAAGTCTACAGCAATACAGCATGTTTAAACGTGAAACCCAGTGACTTAGGGAGTTTTAATTCAGAACAGAGCCATGTTTCAATTAAGTAAATACATAATTTACTTATTGAGAGGGTCTGTCAATGGGCCACCAAGATGGAGTACAGGGCACGCGCCCTTTGAGGGAGCTGGGCTTGCTTAGAGTCACGTAGAGACTAAGGAGTGATCTAGTAGATGTCTACAACTACTTTAAGAGGGGGAGTCATGAAAATGAGAGTACCAAATATGCCTCAGAAGGTGCAGATGATGTAACAAGGGGCAATGGCCACAATTTCTGCATGGGGAGGGTCAGGTTAGCCATCCTTTCTTCCCAGGAGTGCAGCGCAGCATCCAGGCAGGTGACCATCTTTGGGGGTTTTCTACGGATGACCTGATTCAGTGTTGCTGATAATCCCGCTTGGAGGGCAAGACTGGACTGGAGGGCTTCAGAAGTCTCGTACAAACAACATTTCAGTGATTCTGTTCCCAGTCTACTTGACCCAAATTGAACCCCCCAAGACCTTGAAGGTGCTTAAAAGCTGAGTCCATTCAGCATGCCACCAAGTGCAAGTTTCAGAAGAAAGCCTTCAGACATAGACACTTTGGGTCTCCAGGTAAGTGTTGCTCTTCAGTGTGAAAGCAGAGTTTTTTAAATTATCTCCTATAGGAACCGCAGTGGGAGTTGCTGCTTCAAATGGAAAGTATACTTTCTTGACCTTGACTTCTCTAATATAAGCACACAGCAGCATGTATATATTTATGCAGGGAAAAACAATCCTACCAGATCCTACTTTGCATATGTAATTTGGTTACAGGGAAGAGAATGAGAGAACAAGCTGCTTGTGGCAAATATAAATAAATTAATTCATTACTGCATAGCACTTCTTGCTGTGGCATGATAGGGTGTTTTCAAATCTTGAAGTACAAAGTCGTCTTATCTTGGTTTGACCAGATGGACTAATGATCTTTTGGGTCCTATTATCTATGATCTGATGACATTTTAAAATATTTGGAATCTGCACTAGACAAATTTTAAATACACCACTAAAAGACGCATATAAGAATGCTGTTGGTTATTTTCTCTGCTTTTTTTTTGTTGTGATTCGTACTGTATGAATGTAAAAAAGTGATTCCTGATAAGTCTCTGTGAAGGCAGTACTGATGTAGAAACTCAAGCAGAGAGACAAAGCCACTTGCCATGGACCACACAGCAAGTCAGATGCTTCTTTCTCTTAATTAATTCTGATGATAAAATGGATGTGAAATCAATTCTTACACTGATCTGGAACAGCTGTTGAAGATCTTTTAACAGAACCCAAGTAGGAATAATGTCAAGCCAAAATAGCTCTCTAAGTAACTAGACACAAATTAATAAAACCCCAAGATGTAGGGTCATAGTATGAACTCTGATTTAATCCCAAAGAGAAGAGAAATCTGAGAGGAATTAAAATATTATTGATGTGTGTGTGCAGTGTTTTCTGTTTAGGAATTTATATTCTTCTCATCAGTGTAAATGCTAAATATCTAGACAGGCAAGATTGAAGTGTTTTCTGTGGGGGAGGGATGGGGAAAGCATTAGAAACCATGCCACAGATGACGCTGCCCTAATTATAAGGACATTTTGTCACGGAGATTTGCCAGTTGGATACATTTATTGATCCTCAATTGTTTTGGGGTTTATATGTGATAGTGATGACTGAAGGACTCTCTTAATTTTTTTTTTTTTTTTTAATTGTGCAGCTGAAAACGTTGTAACAGTTTATTTCCATTTGACTTCCATACTGCAGTACAATTTCTTTCCAGGAAAGCTCTGCAGAAGAAATTAGCTTATCACAATATATCACAAAAGACAGGTAGATCCCTGTACATCAGGAGTAATATTCAAGCATCTGAGAAACAAGCTCTTCCGTACCACTGCAGTGTTAAGATTATCAGGGAGTGAAAAGCAGAGCTCATTTCGGATGTACCCTGTTTGGGAAGGGAGGGAGAAGTCTGTGGTTCAGGCAAAAGTCAGGTAACCAAAAGATCAGGTAATTTCAGATTTTTCATGTAATTCTTGACGGGCTTTTTGGGAAGTCGTATCTCTCTATTTTTGTGATTAAAAAAGGGATAATGCCTCTTTTCTCTTCCTTTCGCGTGTCACAGAGCACTGGTGATTTGTTCACCCCCGAGGAAAACACGAACTGTTACGATGATGTAAAATGCTATGTCTGCATGTGGTCAAATAACTGCAGTTTTCAGCAGTATCTATTGCTGCTGACTTTGATGCAGCCAGCTGTAACTGTATGGATGGATCTCAGGCCCTGACACCCTGTTCCAAAGCCTCAGGAGAGGTAAATCTGTTCCTTAAGTTTTCTTTTCCTAAATCTAAACAGAGTCATAGGGTCTAACCCTTTCTTGCTGAGTAGAGAAAGGAAGGTCTGGAGTCTGGGTGTCCTCTGCGGGGCTGACGATGGCCCCCGGGCAGGGTCCGAGCCCGCTGTGTTGGACTGATGGCACTGCAAGTGTCCTGGCAGGTGGGAGCCGGTGCCGAGAGCTGATACCGGAGTGCTGCAGCCTCCATAACGAGATCTCCTCTGTCACAGCTGTGTGGGTTAGAAGGCTAGAAAGGACTAGTACTGCTTCTCACATTACATCAATCTAGGACCTTACTGGATTCACTTTTACTAATTCACAATCCCAGAGATGCAGAATCCACTTCAGCCACTAAAATTTGATGAAATCGACAGGAGGGAGGTAATGAAATGTTTTCACATGAAATAAAATCTGCCAGAATATTCTCTGTGCTCAACCCTGGCACTGCTTTGTTAGGCTGGGATATTTCCTTAAAGGTGCACTAGGGGGCACTTTAAGACTGATTAAGGGAAGCAGAAAACTTTGCAGCACTAATTCCACATCATCATGAGCAGAGTAAACAGTCTGGTGCAAAACAAAATATAAAAAAAACATAAGCAATTAAATATGTATTTAGCAGCAAGTGTGATTCGATTCCTGTTTTTCCCCCAGCAACTGCACTTGCTGAAAGTGGACATGCAACTGAAAATTACATTCTTGTTCTAAACAGATTGTATCATTGTCGTCTTGTTCTTCTAAATAAATGGACTTTGCTTTTCAGCATCTAGCCAAACACAGGATCAGATGCTATATTTTTTCGCTAATCAGCCTCTGTCTCTACAGCTATCTGTGATGGTAGGGTTGCAATTTTTTCGTTTCTTCATAGGAACTGTTGAAATTTCTGTTCTCCAACATTCTTGTTTATTTTATTTCTTTAGCTGGTTTTATCTGACTTAAGCCCATCCAGAACTAAAGTTCTGTTCCAGGACAGCCCTCTAGAGTGTCTCCTGAGCATCAGAAACTGCTTTTGCTGCCACGTTAATGTCCATTCTCCTGCCAGGAATATATGTTTGCCAAAGTGTTTGAATTCTGTAATGATTTGTCTTGTTAAGCACATTAGAATGACATAATAATCATAACTCCTAATTCTAACAGAGTTTTTCCTTCCCAATAGTTTAAGAAAGCTTAGAAGTAATCAGATTAATCTGATAGATGCAGATAAATTAACAGAAGCATAGCTTTGTTATCCATTTCTTTCCACAAAATGACAGACCATCCTTTTGCTAAAAATTTGATTTCATAGTCTCCATAAGCTATATAAACTGTGAAAGGTAGGTAAAAATGACCCATTCAGTTCTCTGCAACAGGAAAGTGTATAGTACATAGCTGAGATGACTTGATGTCTTGCAACAACCATAGATTTATACTGGTTAGTATATAAAATAGCCAGACAATAAATGCAAACCTATTTTTTAATTTCATTTGTGGGCTACATTGTCACTCTTTGCTTTTTTCCCTGCCTCTACTGTCCATATGACTACAGTTCACTGTTTCTGATACCGATGCTTTTGCTTATTTTAAGAAGTTGGTAGAACTGTTCAGCATTACTGGATGCACTCTTTTTTTGTCAGGAAATACTATCTTGTTGAAGCTGAAACATTTTGTGGCAACAATGATTTTAATAAAACTTTGTCAGGAAGGTGTCTCAGCATCAGGAATATTGAGATAGTGCTAAAAATATGTTCACCCCAGAACAGCTAACAGCCAGTCATTGAGGATGAGTGTTGCTTTTAGTTTGGTACTTACGCTGTACAGGGGTTTCTATACAGCCCCTATGTAAAGGGGTTCATTACTATTCCTACCTCAAGTGCCATCCCAACCTGTTATATAAAATTGTTCTAAGAAAAGTCTGAAAAAGTTAGACAACGAATGTGAACAGAGAGCTCTGCAGGCACGACCCAGGGGCTGCTTTCAGCTGCAGTATCTGCACAGTCAGATGCTTGCTCTGAGCCAACTCCACCCTGAAGCTTTCAGACCCGTTAGTGTGCAGCTATGCCTCCAATAAAATGTCCTGCTCCTCGGGTGGACATCTAGGCACGGGCAGAGCTGTGTGCTAATGGGGCTGCTGGGTGCTGAGCTGGGGTGGGCTCACAGCCAGCTGCCTTGGAGCACAAGCGGGGCCCACACGTGGCTGCTTTCTCTGAGCACAGAGGAGGCATATCTTTACAGTAAATGGAAGAGTGTGTAACTGGAAATCGATAGGTTGAACTTAGCAGATGAGAAATGAGGTCTAATTGGTGATTAAACAACACGGGTGGTTGAAACAATTAGATGTCGGTCCATTTACCTCTCTCCTTTCTGGAGGAAAGCTAGACTGAAGAGCTTGAATTTCATAGCTCCTGCCACATCCTGGGATCCCTCCAGATACTTCTGGGCTTTGGTTAACCTGGGCTTGGGAGAGAGACAGAGACTGATCAGACAGTTGGAGTAAGAAGGGATCCTACAGGATATTTTGGTTAACGGGCCTCAGTTGTCTGAAATTAATGTCTTGCTCTTATAGGCTCCCCGACCCCCGCCGTGACTGATTGTTAGCCAGGTACGACTGCGTCTTCTGAAACATTGTGATGTGAACCTTTGAACAAAGATGCAGGTAGATGTTTCTTAGGTGATGGTAAAAGTGGTGTAAGTTTACAAGGTTGCTGCCTCTTTGGCAGCTCTATAGTCTGCTCCTTTTCTTTGTCTGTCCATGGATGATTTATGTGTTAGAGAATATCTTTCCAGTGGTATTGAATTAACTATGCCTTGTGCCAATATATGAGTTAGTTTTAAACTTTCTATTTCAAATATAGTTATTAATATTGCTCTGGAAGCGTAGGTCTTAGTAGGGGTTACCAAAGGGTCTTGAGAATGCTTCTCAAGTAGGTCTTCCAGTCTGCACTGAGCTGCTGTGATTACACCGCCACCAAGAACTATCTAGTTAGTTTAAAGCTAGCTTTGGTGTGTCTGTGCCAACAGTAGTGGTATCACACGTTGCTGTCCATGTGTGTGGGTATGTGTATATATACATCATATAACTGTAACACGTGGTGGTATAAGATTCACAAACAGGTATTATATGTTCTAACTTTTTGTAGGTGCTTCTTATTTTGTCTTGTTCTTTTTTGTTCTTAAAATTAACCTCATTCATCCCACAGAATACCTTGCTTTCTTAAAAAGTACTTCTCTTAACATTGTAATCATCCTGTGCAACGTGCTTGGTGATAGAAAAGATTCCCTCATAAAACAAACAACCCCCCATCTAGAAATACCTCCTTTTAGATTTCAAGTTCTTTTTTGCTTATTTTTCTGTTTTCCATAAAATGTTAAAAAATGATAATGGTTATCATCTGCTAAGAAGCTAAAGCTAAGAACCTTAGAACTCTGATTTATTTTAGTGCTTGCTATTGTAAAGGCATAGTAAAGTCATATTAGCCCCATAGACTTTTTTTTGCTTAACATATTCCACTGAATTAGCCCATAAGGCATTGACTGGGATTCTGGAGACCAAACTTTTAAGTCCCTGCATTGTTTAATTCAGAGCAGGAGAATGAACCTCCATCTCTGCTTTCCTTTGAAGGTGCCAGAGTCAATGGGTTAGTCTGAAGTGGGATTTTATTTTTTGGGGCTTTTTTTTTTGAATGATTTCTGGTTCAAACCAGTGTGAAATAAAAAAAACCTGAAAACTAGAAATATTTTGCAAACTAGACAGCCATTTTTGTTTATCCCTGATTCTAGTGAATATGTTTTCAATCTTCTTAATTCTTTTGTTAGCAAGAACAGTCTTGTATGTAATCAGAGTGGAGAAACGATGCAAAAATACTGCAAAAATATTCCAGCACAGAAAACCTTCCTGGGGAGTTTCCTCATCTCTGCTGTTATATTATGAACTCATTAGATTTTTTTTTTTGGTGACGTTTGAAACTGTCAGTGGCAAATTACTGTAAATCAGAGTAATTCTTCCTGTGCATTCCACTACCAGCAAATATAGCTTTGAATCCATAGCGAATTATAATGCCTCTGTTATCGCTTAGGCTTTTTAACTAAAAGAATCTACTCCATCAGCGGGTCCCAATGTTTCTGGCGCAGTGTGGCATACAACTGTTCCTACAGTACTCCAGGGCTTATAGGTCATGATCCTCTTCTGTTATGAATGTGAATGCACTCTTGTAATATAACTAAAACAGATGAGTGTTCCCATCAAGATACCAGAAGTGTACACGTGACGTGATGAGAGGTTCCTGCACTTTGGTCACATGTTTGGATCACAGAACCACAGACTTGTTGAGGTGGGAGGGGACATCTGGAGATCGTCCAGTCCAGCGCCCCTGCTCCAAGCAGTGTCAATTAGAGCAGGTTGCTTAGGGTTGTGTCAAATCTGATTTTGAATATCTCAAGGACCAAGACTCCACAACCTCCCTGGGCAATCTATTCCGACGTTTAATCTCCCTCACAGTAAAAATTTTGTTTTTCTTTCTTTTTTTTGTGATGGTTAAATGGTATTTAATGTATTTGAACTCGTGGCTGGTACCACTGCAAAGAGTCTATCTCCACCTTCTTTACTCACACCATCAGGTGTGAGCCCTCTTTTCTCCAGGTTGAAGAGTCACAGCTCTCAGCCTTTCCTCACAGGAGAAGTGCTCCAGTCCCTTAATTGTCTTCATGGCCCTTAAATGGACTTGCTCCAGTAAGTCCATGTCTCTCTTGTACTGGGGATTCCAGGACTGGACCCAGCACTCAATGGCTTCACCAGTGCTGAGTGAAGGAGAAGAATCACCCCTCTCAGCCTGCTGGCAACACTCATCCTAACACAAACCAGGAGACTGCTGGCTGCCTTTGCCACAAGGGCACATTGCTGGCTGATAGTCAACTTGTCCATCCCTCCTCTGCAGAGTCCATCTCTGCAGAGCTGCTTTCAAGCCAGTTGGCCCCCAGCCTGTGCTGGTGCATGGGGTTATTCCTTCCCAGATGCAGGACTTCTGCCCTTCCCTCTTCATGACCTTCCTGTTGGCTCATTTCTCCAGGCTGTTGAAGTCCCTCTGAATGACAGCACAACCATCTGGTGTACCAGCCACTCGTCCCCATTCACGTGCACTCAGGCCCATGTTCCAGGTCATTAATGAACATATTAACCAACACTGGTGCCAGTATCAACCCCAGAGATACACCATTAGTGATTGGTCTCAGCTGGACCTTGTGCTGCTGATCACAACCCTTTGAGCCTGGCATTTCAGCTAGTTTTCAATCCACCTTACTGCCCACTAATCTCGTCTGTATTTCATCAATATCTCTATGAGAAAGTTATGGGAGAAAGTGTCAAAAGCCTTGCTAAAGTCAAGATAAAAATATCCACTCTCCTCCCCACATCCACTGAGCTACTGATTTCATCATAAAAGGCTATTAGGTTGATCAGACCCGACTTCTGTTTTATAAATGCATGCTGATTATTCCCTCCCTGTCTTTCATATTTTTGGAAATAGCTTCCAAGGTTACTTGCTCCATTACCTTCCCAGGGATCGAGGTGAGGCTCACTGCCCTGTAGATTCCCTGCCAGATTCAGCTCCAGATGGGTTTTGGTGTACCTAACCCCATCACTACACACTTGGACAGTGTCTCTGTATTCCTCCTGGGTCATCTGTCCCTGCTGCCATCTCTTATTATTCTTTTTGATAGTTGAGTTTTTCAGGAGCTCCCTGCCAAACTTTCTTGACTTTCTGCACTTTGGGATGGACCTTTCTTGAGCTTGGAGGAAGTTATCCTTGAAAAATCAAACAGCTCACCAGGATCCTTCTTTTCAGTGTCATAGTCCATGTGATTGTTCCACGCAGGCCCCTGAACAAGCCATAGTCTGCTCTCCTGAATTCCAGGGCTGTGATCCTGCTATTTGCCTTTTTCCTTTCTCCATGGATCCTGAACTCCACATCTCATGGTCACTGCAGCCAAGGCTGTCCTCAACCTTCACACCCCCTATCAGCTTTTCCTTGTTTGTAAGTATAAGGTCCAACAGAGCATCTCCCTTTGTTGGCTGCTTGATCACTGGTGTCAGGAAGTCATCTTCAATGCACACCTGAAACATCCTCGATTGCTTGTGCACTGCTGTATTGTCCCTCCAGCAGATATCGGGGTGGTCAAAGTCTGCATGAGGACCAGGGCCTGTATATGTGAGGCTTATTCCAGCTGTCTGAAGAAAACCACAAAATCCAATATTTCCTCTTGATCAGGTGGTTGGTAGCAGACATTCACCACAACTTTACTGATTTTGGTCTGCCCAATGATTCTGACCCATAAGCTGTCAGCTGGCTCATCACCCATCTGCCGTTCTCACATCAAGGGCAACTGCCCCTCCTCGCCATCTTGGCCTTCCTAATGGTGGATCCATCTGGATCCACTGTCACCTTCCTAATAAGCCTGTATCCACCCATTGCAGCACTCGAGTTGAGTGAGCTACCCCACCGTGTCTGCATGATCCAAATGAGGTTGTAGCCCTGTAACTGCACACAGACGTTTAATTACTCCTGCCTGTTCCCCATGCTGCAAACATTGGTGTACAGGCACTTCAGTGAGGCACCAGTTTACTGATTTCTGAGAAAACATATGCAATCCTTTTGGCACTTCATTTGTATGCATAGACTTGTGGTGGCCCCTTCAGTCCAGTTCCATTGATTGAGGTGTCTCCTGTCCACATACTTTACTTGCATACTTTACTTGCCATCCCCATCCATCACTTCCTTGCTGTATTGAGTGTTGCCATCTCTCCTGGCCCCTTTGTTCCTAGTTTGTTCTCATAACCAGGCTGGCCAGCCTGTTGGCAAAGATCCTTTTGCTCCACTTGGTTGGGTGGATCCTGTCTCTTCCAAGCAGTCCTCAATCATCAAAGAGGATGCCAGGGCTAGTTGCTCCAGTCACTGGTGGGGATTGTGCCCTATGTCATGTCACTGCTGCTGTGTAGGCACATATAAAGATTTTTTTACCCCCTTCTGCACAAACTGCTGCACTCTAGGCCTCTCTCTAGTACCTGCTGAAACGGTGCTTGACCCTTCCTAATCTCCTGATTAGGGCTAGAACACCCTTTGATCATGAACAGCTGCCAGATCTTGTTAAAAGCTGCTAGAGCTTGCTAGAAGCTGCAGCCTCCTGTAACTGTCCTTTCCTGGCAGCTGTAGGAACCTTGATGTGCCTCAGAGAGTTCCCAGGAGTCCTCCAGCAATCCCAGGAGTTCAGGAAGATCTAGAAGCAGAGCCCAGAACCTGCTGTGCAAGCTGCTGCGTCTGAATTTAACACTGAGGAGGTTAGCTAGAAGCAGTTTGTAATTGCCTGTTTGAGGCATTTATTTCCCCTCCTGCCTGTGCCTAAGGAGCCCCTGACTGACAGACAGCAAGTGGAGAGGTAGATGAATTGTACTTGTGCACTACCTCTGAACCAAGGCTGTAGGTTGACTGCCTCTTTTATATTTATTATATACAAAAGGATAGGACATGGAATGAAAGCCTTCCTTTGATTTTTGTCTGCAGTTGACTAGGTTTTTTTAATCTTTTCTGCATGTTTCAAGTTGCTCAGAAACAGCCTGCTCTGGATTTAAGAAAACCAGCAATATACCTAATATCGTAGATGGCAGCAGACTCTGCCTACTGCTGACACTTTGTACTGTTTTGTCATCATAAGTACAATGGAGGAGCACTCTTGTTGTTAAAACTTTTCTTTCCATCTGCTCATTCTGACTTTAAGCATAAGCCTGCTTAACACAAAGGGAAGGCATCCTATCTAGCAAGGAGAGGTTCAGGAGAGTTCACTGTAAACAAACTGATGAGATGAATGTAAACAGGAGCAGCGTGTTCTACTGCAGATGGCTACCCCTCCCTCCTGCCTTATAATTCCCATGTTCATAATGAAATATTTTCATTCCTTAGAATCCTATAATGAAATGTGAGTTAGCAAGAAATGGATTTTTTGAAAATCGGGTTGAATTCTTCATCTGCTGCCAGTCATAATGGATGACTGAAGAATTAAAACCCTGACTTCATAGCTGACCTTGCTTTGGGAAGGAGGTTGGTCTAGATTACCTCCTTCCAACCTGAATTTTCTTGTGATTTCATGAATTATCTCCTGTATGAGATGCTACAGCAATATTTTTCAATATAGCAGTTTGGTATTTGACTGTACCAGTACAGATCTTAGCACTGCTATCAAAAAGCGTATCTTACCTAATTTCTAACCCTTCTGTTGTGTTTCTTCCATAAATTGTTACTGGATGAATGAAGGAATTTGTGATGTACTCTATTTCTATCTAGAAGCTAATGTTCAACTACTTTAAAGATGGTGAGGGGGCTGGAGCACTTGCCCTGCGAGGAGAGACTGAGGGAACTGGGCTTGTTCAACCTGGAGAAGAGATGGCTTTGGGAACACCTAACAGCAGCTCCCAGACGAGGAGGTCATCAAGAAGATGGAGCCAGGCTCCAGGAATCTGACCTCAGAGTTGGCCCTGCTTTGAGCAGAACATTGGACTAGAGACCTCCTGAGGTCCTTTCCAAGCTGAATTATCCTATGATCCTCACATAACAGGCTCTACATGTGTTCAGAAGATCGTAATTCCTATTATGAAACCTCCAAGCTTAGCACCGCCCCTTGGTAAGGATGTAAGGCTCAGGGCTCAGCATTCCTTCCCCCCCCCCCCCCCAAAAAAAAAAAACAACCTGGCAGTAATATGAATTTAATTAGGCTTGAATCCTTGGGTATCATGTTTCTTACCCTCCTGATTGTGGGAGGAGAGTTGACCATTGTAATCTATGCAGTGATTTGGAGAGAAGTTTGTGGAGAGAATCCAGTGGAAGGATGACTTGCAGTTGATAAATTCAAGGGAGATGATGATTTTTACCACTTTTGGCCCAAGCTAGACCTCTCATCTTCTGATGGTGTGGTCTCTCAGTTTAGTTCCTAACTGGATATTCTGGTTCCTCCCTCTGTCTTTTTTCATTTCATGTGTCAGGCTGTGGTGAGGGGAGGAGGGCAATAACTCTCACCCTGAAATTGATGTGTTGCTCATGCAAGGAGTGATTAGTAGCATAGCTTTTAATTTCTGATCTTCCTGCATCTCTGGATTTCTTGCTTGCTTTTTAAACATGATTCAGACTTAAAGGATTTCTCTGTAGCTGTGATAGCTAGAGCTGCGCTTTTTTCTTTCCCCCGCCCCAGAAGATGAGATTCCATAGAACTGGAATAAAGCTGCAAAATTGTGCAGGATCCATGCATGATATACGTGATCAAGGATTATGCCTAATTTGAACTCTCTCTCTGTTTTCTTTACCCCCATTACTCAACACCTATTCCCCTTGTTATATCAGCGAAATACTGAAGTTTCACACTGCTGTTGCTGATGTTGACTTGCAGATATGCGCAGTCGATACTCAGTCTGCTGAAAAGCTGGTGGAATCACTTTGAATTGATACCATTGAGCAGCTGATCTTCAGCTTTCCTTCTTGCTTTTCAATCTATTTCTAGGCTAAGTGGTTCAGAGAAACCAGAGCGGCTGCTTCTCAGAGGAGAAGGGTTAGCACAAAGGTATCAGTTGCCCTCCCTGTCCTCTGCTATGATCCATACATTTATTTTGTTTAAATGGTACCTAACATCTACCACGGTGCAGGGTCTAGGAGAAGCTGTTGCTTTTGTGGGTAGGGGAAATAGCTTGTGCTCCAGACTGTATTTCCTTGCTCCATCCAAGCCCAGATGGTGAGATGACTGGCAGAGCTGCAGGCCTGTCTCTTCATATCACTGAAATGTAATCTCTGCCTTGCTGCTTTCATTTCTGGGTGAAGCCCGGGCTATTGGTTTTGCAGTGTTGGAACTGCCTGCATATATTTGGAGATACAACTGGGGCTTTATTATTATTGTGGTGCCTTCTCATCTTTGTTAATGATCCCTGTAGTGATGAAAAAAAAAAGGAAGAAAGTTTGCTCTCTTCTGAGAGTCTTCAAAGATGGGACATCAGACTGGATATTAGCAACTATACCTCCTTTTGATTTAAAGGAATATTTATAGGATTGCAATGAGCAGGTTTTGCAAACTGCAAGCATAGAAAAAAGCATTTTTACCTACAGAAATGCATATTAGTACACACAGCTTTCCTTCCAGATGAGTTCTAGGACATCTGTATGTTGTGCCTTTGTCTGAGAGGAGCCTCTCAGTTGCCCTGAATTTCTCAAAGCCAAGCTGGTTATGTTGTTCTTTCAGTCTTCAGTGGCTTTGACTTCCAGTTACTAAAAACTGATATACAATAAAGGAATATTCTAAATCACATTTATTCTTAAATCTAAAGTGAAGTGTTGCAAGCTAAAGATTTGTTTTTATTCTTTCACATTTATAATTAAAGAGGCCTCTTTCTAGTTCTAGGAACTTATAAAAATTAAAACATTTTTTGATAAAAGGAAGAAAGGTTTTAAATGGATGAAATACCTCAACATATCAATATTCTCTCTCTGTCATACCAAAAAGTTGTCGCCTATTGTACTAACTCTGAAGAGCTTTGCAGATATTTTCTATAACTCTTTTATTTAAGCCTGGGTTCATTTTGAAATGATACCAAAAAGTTGACTGAATAGAGGCAAAGCAAGGATTTAATGAATAGCCTATTGCAGTAGATGTCAGAAAGTTTATGCAATCTTATTTCCCCTTGCCCCTTAAATATGTGTGTAAATACATGTATATCTCACCCCCCTTTCCACTGGCTTGTCCAAAAATCCTTGCATCCCAACCTCCAACTTCTTCATCGTGGATTGCAGCAATTCATGTTTCTTTCCTCTCCCACATCCTCAGGAACTCTTCAACACGGGCTCTGATAGAGCCAGCTCTCTCCCTTGTCTTTGATTCCTGTTACTTCAAAATAACAGTAAACTTTTGACGTGAAAGAGAAAATTTCAGGAGGAAGAGAGGTGGATAAGGCAGAGAGGGATAGGAGAGAAGATACAAAGCTTGCATGACACTTTCCTGGGACTTTTCCTTGGAAGTTTTCCAGCATAATCAGCCTGAGAGCTACTCCCTAAAGGTCTAACTACGAAGTAAAATGTAGGTGTAATTGTAGCATATGAAGAATAAAATGAATATATTTATATCTCTCCTGCTACGTATGCAACAACACAGGGGCTAATAACTAAAAACCAAACTCTCTGGGTGTTGAAAGTATGTGGTTGCCAATCTGTCACTGCATCTCCATTGCTGTATTACGGTGCATATTGAAGCTAGCACAAAGATACCCACGTACATTTCATTCTCTGATGTAAACTATCCTACGAAACTGGAGACCTTGGCTTAACTTCTCCTTGCTGCCAAATTAATGGTAAAGGATATGATATTCCAGTAGTTCACCTCTCCACCCATTCTGTCCCATAAATGGGAATTTACCCTTACTAAGACTGTAATCCTAGGGAATCTGATAGGAGGAAGTCTTGGTCTGACTGACTTTACCATATGTTTTTGGAAATGCTCAACATCTACTTGGTCCCTTGGCCCCATGAAGTGCTGCACACTTTGGAAAATTCCCCTCTAAGACCAATTTGCCTTACACACACAATTGAATTCTGCCCAGTGCACAAAAGTGCATTCCTAATCACATGGCAAATATTTGGAAACCTTCTTATCTCACAAATTACAGATCAATCATAAAGAGTTCTGGAGACGTCGTGGTGCCCTGCTTCTCTTGTGTGCGAGTCATTAACTACAAGAGTGGATTGTAAGTCATTCTGGACTCCTCCTTTGATACAAAAAGTTTGTGACTCTTTTGGAACCTCCTCTTTAGTATTTTGAGAATTTCTGAAGTGTTTGATTTGGTTGTTCTGACTTCAAGATATTTTCGAGCCTTTTTACATAGTGAAGACCTGTTGTTGGCATAATAACTCATGGAATTGCTGAGTGTCAATTAAAAGTAAACATTACAATTAAAGCTAGTTAGGCAGAAATCAGCTAAAAGATCAAAAACAATACTTAGCTTACCAAATTAAACTGTAGAATGTTGTATCTGGGAAGATAAGTTAGATTGCTTTATTTTTGAACAAGATACTGTTTCTACAAAATACTTCTCATATAATTTACAATTCTTATTTTTAATCTTTCCCCAAGAGGCTGGCTTGAAGTTTATTGTACTGTGTTTTCTAGTGCACTCATAATTTCAGATCTATTTTATTTCTTCCTCTTATCCTTTTTTGTTTTAGTGTTTCCCACAAAGATGTATTCAGGTTGGAAAACTTATTTTATTTTGACTTTTTTTTTTGTACTGCTGCTTCAAATGGCTCTTCATATGCTTTTACTTCTTTGTTAATTGTATTTTATTTTCACCTGTTTAAAGCTATTTCCCTGAGAAGTTTGGAGGGTTAAGCTTTTGTTCAACAACAAAGAATTCAAGTCTCAAGTTCAGATTGTAACTAGTTGCATGTGTGTGTGTATAACAAGCTTGAGACTATGCTCAGATCCCCTGACCTTTTTTATCTTTCAAGGGGGAATAACTTGAGCTTGCATTTCTACAAGGTGTCTGAATCTAACATGTTTATTTGGCATCACATTTACTGCAAATATTAACATTTCTTTAAAATTCTGTGCGATTACTCAATTCAGTGCTTTAATTTTTACTGATATCTATAGTCTTTACATATAAAAAAACCCTTTTAGATGTCTTTTTCAGTTGAAATTGAAATATCTTTAAATGTAGTTGGAAATATTTTCCACTGCACTGGCAGATCATGGTACTCCGACTTGGGCACAAATGAAGTGACAGCAGCAGTATCAGTAAAATGACCCTGTGCAAAACCATCTGAATAAATGCTAGAGCAAATATCCTGCCTGTGTTCTAAGTTCATATTGTTTTTAAATGCTACATATCTTAGTAACTCAGAGATGGAAGAAAATATTCCAGATAAATTATTAGGCATTTTTTAAAGATGCCTAAGGAACTATGGGCTATACTTTGCTCTCAATAGCATGGATGTAAACTGGTTATGGTAGAGCACATCAGAGTCTTTCAGGGCGTATTTTTGTTTTATTATAATGGAAAGACATGCCATTTATAAAGCATTATGATTAGCGTAATTTTTAAAATTGTTTTTTTTAGGTCCCTGTTGTGCAATTGGTTTCTGTAAGTCATAACTGAGTTTTTTTAGCAAGCTCCAACACCTACCACTAATTTCCTAAGTGTGCTTAAGCCAATCAAATGATAAGTTAATATCTAATTTTAGAGCTAACCCAGAAATATTTTTGCATTCACTTTCCTTTTAGTAACTATAATATGGCTTTAATATACTCTGTACAGTTCCTCTGATCTATCATGGATGATGCATTTCTGACAATCCTCTTTTGACCCGTGCTGTGATCGTAAGTGTTAGTAGGTTGCAGGACACTTTTGTGGCTATACTCTGCAAAGCAGCACTGCTTTTTACAAATGCATTAAACATTAATACAGACAAATGTGAAGTTTTATAGTGCAGAAGCTTTATTTGCTTGGACATGTATTTATTTTTTATTAATAATTTTTACCATACCACACATTTCTCTTTAGAATTTGAACTCTGAAAATGATTCCTTGGACTCAGTAAATGTTATTTCATTTAAAACCAAGGGAACAAATGAAAATCACTCAGATTTACATTTCAGTGAAATCTCATAAGTAATGCATGAACTGTGTTTCAGAACTGACTTGTACAGGGCCTTAAGTACCTTGTAGCACTCATCACCTTCCATAAGAAAACTGCGGAGAAGAGAAATTCTTCCCCCTTTCTTTTCCAAACCACAGAAAATCTGGAAGAATGGTGATGGAGGCAATCATTGGTCAAAAAAATATCCAAAATGCTTATTTTTAATTATCAGGGAATGTCCTGATTTAGTTAGTTGTTACTAACTATGGCACATCACAGAAAATACTTGTATTCTTGATGCATGATGTGCAAAAGTCACTGTGAGGACTTTTCAGTATGAGTTTAATATGAATGGATAAGTCCCCTACCAAGAAACCTGCTGATGGAAACAACCACACCATCTCAGAGCACTTACAAAAACTTCTTTCTAAAGCTCCTCAGGTATTTTTCTTTGCTCTGTGAGGATTTGGGATTCTGACTGCAGTTTTAAAATGATTGTTTCATCTGATATGAAAATGGTTTTTCCCCTAAGCCTACAATAATGCACTCTCTGTCTGTCTATTGCTATCTGAAACTTATTCCTAAAGCATGACCTGCTTTTTAAATAAATAAACCCTTCCCATCATCTACTACTACACATCCTTTGGCATATTAACATAATAGTATGTATCACAGCTGACCTTTATTATGCTATATAATCCTGCTGAATAGGATCTTAAGTAACTTCAATACTTTTCATTCAAATATAACTCCTCTCTTGTATAACATGTACTAGGTTGCCAGTATAAGTTCTCATGTGCATAAATCTACTGCAAGGTTATAAAAACCTAAAAGAAATGCCAAATCATAATTAATGAACAATGTGTGCACATAGATGCAGTATGAAGAGGAGAGAAATTAAAGATTTCAATGACAACTCTAAGCAGCTGCTGTTGACATTAGAAATTCAAGGATTAAAATGATATCTGCATTGAAATGCTAACAAGTATGATGATTTAGACAGTGTGCCCTGTTTCTAATTATTATGCATAGCTTGCATATAACATAAGTAGTTGTAACCTTTGTGTGAAGAGCAAAGTCAGGAAATGTTAATCCATGGGGAAACCATCACTCCTCTCCAACATCCATATAGAAACTCTAGCTCAAATGATTGCTCTTGTTCTCCAGTCCAGGGGAAAAAACATCCTCTTTGCAGTTAAATATCCCCTTTTATGCTGTGTGTGCATTAGTCAAATTGATTTCCATGACAGTTCTCCAGGCTAAGTTGTATAACACTGTCATTCAGTGCATCTGCAAAGGGAGCTGTAAGGGGGAAAAATAAGAAATGTTAGAAGAAAGACCCTCTGAAAACCTGGAAGTAGCAGCTTTATCAAAGCTGGCAAGACTTGAGACTGGAGAGCCCACATACAACTTGTCTGGAAAGTAAGTGTCTGGTGGGAAGGCCAGATTTTGATTTTATACTTCACTTGGAGCTCTGTTCTTCCTTCTCTCCTAGAGATGGGCTGGTCACCTGGCTGAGGCTAGTTGTTGGGTGGGCAGGAAAGGACTGCTGTAGAAGGGTATGGTATCTACATCACCAAAGGCTTCTTAAGACCACTTTTGGCAAAGATCTGTCTATAATGCTTATGCACAGGTCCTGCCTTCTCAGGTCTATTCTGGCTACCTTTTGAATGACTCCATAGCAGTCATTCCTTGCCACTTCTGTAACATGAATTATATGAAGTGGTTTCATCTGAAGAAAAACAAATACTGTCATATTGTTGGAGTGCTAGGGCTAGATACTATTCAGGAGAGAAACAGCATGTGACTGATCACAAAGTGCAAGCAAATTCTTTCAGAGAGTAGACATCACTATTTGATAGTCTGATCCTGATCCTCAAAGGTGTTGTGCTTTTCTTGTTCCCAGCTTCATGGTTACTTCACTAAGTGAATATCTGTTTATATTTGAAAGGATTTAGTCAGCTTCAAGTAAGTGACGACTGCTTGCCCTGATTTTCATATTTCTGCTCAAGAACTTGTGATTTATTTTTTTTTTACGCACATCAATGCATACTGTTGCCATCACAAGTTTTTTGCAGTTGAATAGTTTCTTCTCACTTGGATCCATCCTGCCGACTCCTTTTTTAAGTATTGCACTGCTTTGGCCTCTCAGTCATCCCTCTCCAACAAAAACAGAGAATGTTAAAGAACGAAATACTTATATTTGGAAATTTTTTTGTTCTTTAATATTCTCTTGTATTTTGTGTATCTCTTATGTATTTTACACATACACTCTTCAGTGCATGGTCTATCTGCAGTTGTACAATGCAGAGGTCTTGTCAATGATAAACAGCTAACAAATAGTGTCCTCACAAATAGTGTCCTCACACTTAAAGTCTGTAATGTTCCCCAAACAACAAGATTTTGATTACTGAGCCATTTCCAGCCATTTCCGGCCATTTCCAATCTTTCAAATTCTGCTCCAAATTCCATTGCACACTCAACTGCAATACAAATACTTTTAGCTGATGGGAAAATACTAAGATTCCTCTTAACTTTCTAGGCAAAAAATGAAGCTTCACAGAGGTAATTTGATCTTCTGAAAACAAAGTGTAAGATAGGTCTGAAATCTTTGTTTCAAATTTGCGTGTGTTCACCCATCCCCAATTTCCCAGTTTTTGGCTACGCTACAGAACTTCATGGTTATTCTTTTGTGGGAAAATATATATTGAGTTTGGGCTCAGATCATTCCCAGAGTCTTATAGAAGAAAGAATAGTTTACATTTCCTTAGAACAGCTCACGGCAATAACTAGACCCTAGCAATAAACCTCATTTATATTCAAGAAGGTAAAACATATACAGCAGCAATAACAAAGAAAAATCGATGGAAATAAAAGTGAGTATCAAAGCTTCACAATACAGGTGCAGACATAGAAAGAACTGTTTCTATCTTAGTCATATTAGGTATGATCTGAGCAAACAAAAGGCCTCTTGAGAACTAACCTCAAAAACTACAGGCACTAGAATAAGGACGTGAAGGCTTTGATCCCTACACAGCTACTTGGGATTTGAGCGGACATGATGGCTACCAGGGTGAGCTAAATCTGCAGTATGGAAATGCTGAGCTTTGGGGAGAAAGAAGTGTGTTTGAGGAAAAGAAACTCTTATAGCTCAGCTTATATTACAGTGTATCCTGTATTTTAAAAGCATATCAATAACTCAGGGACTGAATCTGTAGCTGTACTAGCAAAATCAATGTTGTGTCTTCAAACAGAACAGGATGAAAATTATGTCTTTACAAGGCAGAAAAATAAACACACATTAAAGAAATTCAGGATTCTGGCATTTTTCATCAGGTTTTATTCCTAGCTGTTACTTTGTCTCTTCATAAACTGTTTCCTGAAATTGTATTTTAATCATTCATCATATTTTTCCACCTGATCTTTCAGACCAGGCTGTGGTTATGGATTTTTTTTTTCTTAAAGCCATTTTATTAGTGGCTTTTTTTTTTTCATTAAATTGAGCACCAAAAAGTATGTTTTACATATTTATGTATACATTCTCAATCTCAAAACATGCAGATGGTTGTCTCCTTTAAAAAAAAAAAAAAATTGCTCTTGGGGTGGACTTCATATGTTAAATTTCAGCTTGTAGTAAATTTTTACAGTTGATTTACAAAACTCTGGGAAATGGTGGGGTGGGTTATCACAGAAATGCTAATACAACCCTAACTCCAGCAGTGATGTTGTAATATAAACATCATTAAGTTTCCATTCTCACGGAATGCTTCGTGTACAGAATATTTACATTTATAGTACTATAGTGTATCTTACAGTATCCCTCCAGGTAACAGTGAAATGATAGTTTCATGAGGAAAATTATGTGACATTATTTTAATATACCCATGCTGATTTAAGCTCAGAGAAGCTCAGGAGCAGGATTGTCATAATACTTCCCTATATTAGCCTGGAAAGTATTCAGCCCCTTTTAACTGTTAGTTTAGTAGTTGCTCGAGAATGACGAGAATTCGGAGGACTATTTATCCCTCTGGCTTCTGCAGTAATTATATTATAATGGATAGGTTTTTTGTTAAAATAAATCTAATATTCAGATTTGCTTTGTATGAGGTTCAAATATGAAAGTTTTTTTTCAATGTATTTTTGCTACCTGTTTGAATATTTACTGATTTACCTATATAGGTTTTATACTAGGTGTCATTTACCCTCAAATGCCAGTGGATAATTGCTTTGCATTCTAACCGTAGCAGGAAAAATTGTAAAGCGGAAATCATTACACTGTTTGGAAGGAGATAATTAGAACTACACCCTTTTCTTGGTCTTATTTTAAGAATGGCAATGAACAGAAAAAAAAAAAAGAAAAACCTTTGAAAAAGAGATTGTGATCTTTTGTCACTGAGGATGGACATTAAGGAGGAAGGAACTATTGATGAAGGCAAAGAAAGACTGAGACTTACCAAAGTCAGTAAGGGGCAATGAAAGTTTGTGTGAAATCACTTGCAGCATTTGAGCCTGGTGAACTATTCTCTAGCATTTATGTTCATACTGACTAGCACGGTAGTGTTATTTCTATTTTGTTTTATTCCCTGAAGATGAAGACACTTATGTTTTTGAAAATACAAGGGGATTTGCCTGAACAGAGTCAGAAGCAAATTTTATATACGTTACTGAATGTCTTTCAGATATTTTGAATGTAGAGATTAATGTTGGGTCTGATTTTCAAGGGTTGGTGCCAGGACTGAACCTGCAAGACTGCACAAGAGGATGTATGTGCATGTGTTGTTTACATGATGCAGGTTAACTAAACAGACAAACGAGTTATTCATAACAATTCCTCATGTCACTAAATAAATGTTATAAAGCGGTACCTTAGGTATGAGTGTTCTGAAATAAAGTATTTCCATCAAGGTGTAATGGTCCAGGTAGGGGTCCCCTATCTATGAAAAGGTAGCATCTTTTGTCCCCAGAATGCACGTAGAAAGGCAACTACAGATTGCCTCTAATAGTGAAGAAAGGACCATGGTGAATCTTTTCCTCTGAAAATGCATTTGGGCTAAGGTTTTTCCCAGAATATATCTGAAAAGCTATTCCGTAGCATTCCACTGCAAAATTAATTTACTGGATTTATGATTGTATCCCTGCAGAGCTTTGTTTGATCCAAAACACACAGCAGCTACCAAGTACTCTTCTGTAGAGTGCATGCAGCTATAAGAGAATGACATTTGAGTTAATTAGTCTGTGGAAATACTGTTAGAGAGAGAGAGACTAATGTTGAGGACTTGACAGATTCTACTTGCTTTCTGAAAATACTTTCGTGACAACAGATTCCAGCAACAGGCATCAGTACCAGGAAACACCTTGCTAATCTCTTCCGTTGTGTTTCTCTGCATTCAAAGAGCAATCACACATTTTCTGTAGGAATGACTCACATTTTAAATTAAGGACAACAAAATAAGAACAAAAATAAAGCTCCATCAGAGAGAAAGAGTGCATTTGTTTTTTCTTCACAGCCTTCACTGAAATGAAATCAAAATGACTGCTAGTCTCTGTAGACTACTCCAGCTTTTTAGAAGCTTAGCTCATGGCAACAGCCACTGGATATATAGGTATCTAATTGCAGTTATGTTTACAGTTGTGTATAGATGTTTTCCACTTCAATGAGATTTTCTCTAAGTATTGTCGCCCATGACTTCTCCTCTCAGGGTACTGAACCTTGAGATTGTTTCCTTAACTCTGCCCTATCCTGGTGAGGGCACTATCCTTCACTGAGAGGATGTAGGACTACCTATGTGAGGAGCATGACCAGCATTTTACTTTAGAGGATGTAGGCTGTTACTGTTATAGGAGGTGGAGCTACTCCTGAGTGTACGGGAAGTGTGTTTGGTGGGGTTGGGAGGTTATAGTCATTAGAATAATTTCAGAGCTCTGATCTTGCTCTTAGATGTGGAGATTGTCAGCCAGCTGTCAAAAATGACTGAATTAAGTATCAAAACAAAAATAGCTGAACTGAGAAATTATTCTAATCTTATTGCTCAGTCGCTTACTTTATTGTGATTAAGCTTTGTCATTTAAAATACGGAATAAAATGGTACATCTTTCCACCGACACACACATTTAAGTTGCATGATCCTCTGCGACTAGTAGCTTACACCATCAATTTCATACAGCCTGTAACTCAACCAGAAACACTATGCTGGTAAACACTTGTCACTTCAACAATTTTTGAAAAAAGTTTTATTTCTGTAATCTCAAAGGCAGATAAGTATCCAGTCCTTAATGGGGAGAAAAGTGTTAAAATTCAGACATATGTGGAACTTCAAGAAATTATCTATGATAGAGGAACTTTGCTGAACAAATTGAGAAAGTGGGTGTGAGGATACCTGTAAACATAGCCATTGTCATGTATTTTAACCTATTTTTATGCTGCTGAATGTGTACACTTACAATGTGTCCTGGGCAGGCTTTTGATCTTATGTTGGAAGAAAGGAAGAACTGGTCTTGGGCAGGGAAGAAGCATGACACACTCCAGTAGGCTCCCCATTGATCACCGAGGCTCCGTAGATGTGGATTTTTTGGAAGAACCTGCCCCGACACACGATAAAATTAATCATTAGAAAGAGCAAGCCAAAGGCCTCCAGAGCAAGAGCAGTCCATGTTCAGACAGTGTTAGGCATTAGATGGTTAAGAGGTAGTGAGAGAATCCAGATTCTGAGTGTTCACCTTATGATCTCCACAAATGGGACCTGTGAGAATGCTGGTTGTCATATTTTGGGAAGTAGGCTTGCCAGCAGTAAGGGGTAGTTCTGAATGGCAGTATTACATATTCAGGACCAATGATCCTTGACTGGATCTTTTTGTCTCTCTGTGTAATTAAAGATTCTGCACTTATCATGTAGGTTGATTTTATACTCCGCATCTTTGCACTCGCATAGAAGAGAGACGGTTTTCTGCAGTGGAGTAGAAGGATGCACTGGATCTGTGATGGGCTATCAGGTTGCTAGGGCATTGCAGGTGGAGGTAGTTAATTATTTTAAAAGTGTAACTGGCCAGGAATGCATCCCTGGTGCTTTGTTGCAGTGATACTCACAGAGTGCCCTTTTCCAGGGGCGCTCGTGAATTAACTGGGCCCTTTGGAAGTCGCTACCTTGCGAGTTGTATCAATTCATATCTAATAAGTTGTTTCTTTTTTTTCCTCATAACTGACAGAAAACCAATCAAACAGAAACTTTGTATCTGAGACATAATTTCCTTCCTCTCCTCACTGCTTTCTAGGTACTCGTTGACTTTTCTGTCTCTTCAGGTAGTGCCCACAGCAATACGGTCCACATTTTTCCTTGCTTGTCTTACTATCCACCAGCCTTCACCAAATACAATTGTGAAATAAGAGGTTTTGAGAAAAGATTTTAATTGCTAACATGGAATCTCCTTTCAGGCCTCTCTGTGTTCATTTCTCTTGCTAGAGAAATTTCTCAAAGGGGAGGAAGGGAAAGAATATTTGGTCTCAGTTTCCAGTGCCCAGCACATGAAAGGTAAGACAACTACTTTACTTAATTCTTCACGTGAAGTCTATTAACCGCAGTGGTCTTTTCAAAGTCATGAAGTTGTATTCTGATAAAGCCAATTAGCATGCCATTTTGTGGAATGTGTTTTCTGGTTTGGAGTTTGTTTTTTTTTTCTTTTTTCTTTTTTTTTTTCCTGTAAGATGACATTGTTCCTTAGCTGGTGGCGTTTTGTCTGTTTGGGTTTTTGGTTTGGTTTTCTTATAAAAATATATAATAAAGAGTTTGGAATAATTAGAGAACAGAAATAAATCTGAGCTGAAAAAACTATCTTGAACGTTTCAGTGTCAGTATTTTCATTTCCCAAGGGCACTTAAGCTCTGAAAGAACAAAGTAAATGTCTGGCTGTGGTGAACTCATACTCAAAAGCAATGAGTTGAAATCCTTTTACTTACACTGTTGAATATCAGTGGAACTTTATACAACACTGTACAGGTAAGAATTGATTGTCATGACTGTTTCTTAGCATCTTTTGCAAGAAGCTTAACATTTTGATGGGGTAGCCTCTTGCACTTAGTATTCTAATGCTATCTTGGTGGATTTGGCAAACTGCTAAAACCAAATTTCCCCAAAAAGAAAGGATAGGACTCCATAGGAAATGGATCTGACTTCATCTGCTGTCCTCTCTCTGTTTATACTTCACTTTGTCTTTCACAACAAAGGCAAAGTTGATACTTTTTACAAGTTTGGGAAGGTATTTGCTATTCTGGAGACAATCTGAAATCTTTGGAATGACTTTTTAAGAAGCATAGTATTTGACTATGAAAATGAAATGTGTACCTTACTTCTTAAACAAATTCTTCTAAACTACTTGTTATGTCTCTGTCAACAAAATGCTTACATGTGAGCTCAACTCTGGTTCAAAGCATAGCTAGTATTATGTGGAGGCATACTAAATGGAAGAGAGAGAGAACAGAGGTGTAAGTTTTGTCAAAAATATCATCAGAGGTTATCTCATGTTTGAAATTGAGAGAGAGGGAGGGGGGAGAAAGAGGCATTTGTCACACAATAGCTATCAGCCTAGTGAAGAGGGCACTGACCTTTGGGATTGAGGATCCTGCTTCAAATTCTAGCCCTAGAACAGGCTTGCAAGCTAAATTTTGAAACTGAGTCATCTTTTTATTTTTCTGCTATAGACTTTCTTGTGTTTCTTAAAATGTGATTGGAAAATTGTGCAAGGATGAACTACTACATGTAGACTTTCCTTTGCATATCACCTCAACCAATTGCAAAAGTACTGCAATGGGCGAAAGGCTCCACCCTCAAATGAAAGAATATAGCAGCTGGTTTTGCACAACGCGCAGAAGCATTTTCTGTGTGTATGGCAGAGACGTCTGGGATCTTCCTGCCTATTATCGTCAGAGCACTGTAGATACCACCCGGGTAGAATACTATGTTTTTAGATCTTCCATTTTATCTGTGTATCTGTGAGGCTCTCCCCCTCCCTCCCCCCGGAAGGTTTCATAAGCTCCTCAACACTGCTATTGCTGTTCCTTCCACTTCCAAGTGGCACTTCATCACAAATGGCATTCAATATACTATGTTTTGAGCACTGTGAAGGCTAATATTAGAGAAGACCATGGATTTTATACCCAGCAGCAATGTTCTCAGTTATTATGATGGTAGAGGCATGTACAATACATTTCTAAGTACTTCAGAGACTAAAGCTGACCCTTTCTGGGATAACTTACTGAAAGGTCTCTCTAGTGTCAGTTTGTCAGCGTAGTTTTCTTTCTGAAACCTGTAATTGAGAATAGGTAAAAAAAAAGTGCATTTTGTAGGAACTCCTATAGAAATGCAAGTACTAAACTGAAGGTAGCAGTGAGCAAGGTTGGAATTGCTAGGGGAAGATGACTTGAGAATAAATTGATTTTAAAACCAGCAGTTTTATAGCTCCCTTCCTCAAGATAATAAAGACTTGGTGCAGGTTACAAAAATTCTATCATAGCAATAAAAGCTTTATAAAAATATTTGAAAACATCTTATTTTTATAGAAATATAGCTGTGTAAAGTCTAGTGCCAAGTGAAACATCTAATGCTAGTTTAGACGTAACATCCAACTAACATTGCTGTCAGTGCAATGCACATACCCCAAACAGGTTCATATTTTGGATCTGTGCATAGTTTTACTTAGGTCTAACTCCATATCCAGGTAAGTAAACACGTATTGCCTTGGAGTCTGCAGGCATTTTTGTATATTTTTGGGAAATGGAGTATTGTTATCTGCCATTAGTCCTGGATTAGAAATTATTTCCTCACTCTTGTGTTCTCTTTTGCCTTTGTTGATCAAATGTGTTCAACATGATTTTCATACATAAAGTAATACACGTACAGTGGAATCCCCTACTACTCATGCTTACAGTTTAGTGGGGATGTAGAAAACTCAAATTTAAGTGCCTACTCTGGCCTTCCAGCAACAGCCTGAATCTCCGTTTCCCACATTGTAGGCAATGACTCTAACCCTAGATCTCCTGGTGTCTTTGGGATGGAAGAGTATTTCTGTCTCCATGGTTATGATCAGAAATGTTATTCCAGATATGAAAAATATTTCTTTTTTCTTGCTCATCTTTGAAGGGGTTCTCTGTGAAAAAAGAAAACTGTTTTTGTGTATTCAGTCAAGATTGGTTTCTGCTAAAATGCAGAAGTCGGTCAGTATGCTAGTAATATTGAAATTCTTGTTTGTCCGCTTGCTTGTTAACTTCAGCAATAACTTTGTGGTAGCAAAGTGTCAGCTGTGTTCTGAATATATCTCAACACCCAACAAACCTTAGTGAACTTCACCACTCTCTGTTACACAATATATTTTTACAAGCATTTTACATCCTCCCTGCCCAGAGGAGGGAGAGTCTAAAATTAGACTCCTAAATTGCTAGGGAGGTTGGGATTTTCAGAACCTTCAAGTGACTCATAATCAATTCTTATTAAATTAATTCAGACTTCTACATTTTTAATACAGGTGAGAACGCTTTCAAACACTGGGCAGTATGCCAATAAATAACACCACTGCTTATGGATGCTTTTGTGGTAGAAGAAAGACTACTAAGAGCACAATACGTTATTAACTTATGAAAAGTAGGAAAAAATGTAGTAAGAGAAAGATAAGGCAAAATGCCCTCTCTTACAGACCATTATGCTCAGTGTCAATAGACTACATACCATATAAACAAATAGGTGTTAGATACTAAAATAAAATGGATTTTCATGGAAAAGTGAGTACCCCATTTTACCTTGCACCTTTGAAAAAATTTCCAACACCATTGTAAGATAGCATCCAAAACCTCTTTAGCGGAATAAACTGAAAATAAACTACATTAATTCAGTAGTGGGGCTTCTGACAGCCATAGAACAGGGAAATGTTTGTTGGTCTTTTTTTTTTTTTTTTTTTTTTTTTTTAATATTTTAAGACCAATGAAAGAGTTATGGAAATGTCACCTTCAATTCAGAAAATAACATGTGTTCCTCTGAATCCCGCCATTTCTTGCTGAGGTTAGTTAGTTATAAGGCAGAAGCAGACTACTAAGTTGCTCTACTTTAGTGTTACTATTTTGGTTTTCTTTACTCAAGGTGTTTTTCATGTCTGATAATAAATGGACCTTTTTCATACTTTCTCAAGGGAATGGATGCTTTCTGTGCTTTGCTGATATTGTGGAAATGTAGATGGGAGTTAGCCATTTAGTGGGATTTGCCCATCGTAAGTTTCGCATCATGTTAGGTGAAACAGTGAATCTCTAAGCATTAGGAGTTGTGTACTTTGAAATTACGCCTCTGGGTTTTTTTTGTCTGGGTTTTTTCAAAAAGTCATCTTTTGTACCTGATAGATGTTTTTATATTTTTTATATTAGAATAGCACAACGCTAGTGACTACTACACGAAAATTATTTAACTATAATTTATTCAATATTACAGAAACCCTCCAACTATGGTGGTGATGTGTTTTCTGTATTCTTCAACCCTTAAATTTTAGAAGAGATGAATTTGCACCTCTAATTTTGCTTAAGAGCCTAATATTCTATAACTGAAGGCATTCTCTGTACTTTCTATTGTATTTAGCTTATCTTTTCAGAATGCCATGATGGTCATGCTTACCAGTTCAGTAGGCAGACACTTGCTGGAGGTGACTGGGTGTTTCTGACCACAGATAATGAATTGAAGAAACTTTAATCCATGGGCAGTTGCTCGAATTCTGTATCAAGTGGATTGCTGCTGAAGCTGTGTCTTTCATGCACTGCGAACCACATAGAAGGACCCTTTGAATAACTTGTGTACAAGTGATTGCCTACAGTATAGCTACTTAGCAGAAGGCCAAGGCTTGCTTTCATGTTTAATTGTACTGAGAAATTGCAGGATTTCTTTCCAGTCAATTCCATCACTTCTAGAAAAAACTTGTCTGTCTTTTAGGGGAAAATGGGGAAGATGGGGGAGATGCATATAAACACTAGAGTGATTTTGCCTTCAGAGTGGTGAAAAGTGGGCAGGTACTGCAGAAGGGTACTTGCCCATAAAAACTGAACAAACCTGTATCAAAGCTTTTTGTATAAAAATAGTATAGAAGAAATATCAGGAAGGGGCCAAGCTGACCTTGGAATAAAATTAGACTCTGAAAACTATCTATTCTCAAATAGCTGCTTGAATTCTGTCAACTGTTTTGCTCTCAGACCGTTTTCCAGTTGATGGGCATCAGTAACACAAAAGGCATTGTCAGAATTGATTGTAATTGCCCCTTGTTAACAGTCTCAATAAAAAGACAGACACTGAATGTGCCTTAGGACTAGGTATCTCTTCTCTCCAAAGGTGGCCATCTCAGTAGATGCTGAAGAGTAATAATTTGCTGATTATGTGTGCGCTATCTGATGTGATGAACAGAGTGCCTTAGGCTGCAGCTCCATAAGATGGTAAATCTGGCTTTTGAGTGGAGAGCAACAAATAAAAAATTGCTCAAATGCAAAGCAAAGCACAGAAATAGTATTAAGCTCACTCTGCCGTCTCAGCAGTTCTTGTTCAGTTATTTAGCGTCTGTCCTCCCACAGCAGGCATAGATTTGGAATAAGCATTGTATTGCTTGCTGTGTGGGTGGCTGGGGAAATATGTAATTGTGTGCTTGCACTTGATCCAGATCACATTTGTTCTGCCAGCAGGCCAGACAATACATATATTAAGTATCGATAAATGTTGAACCATGGCTTCAAATGTCCAAGACTCTTTCTCCAAAGTACTGAATTTAAAGTTTAGTAGGTTTTGTTTCATTTATATGAAATAGCAGGAGGTATTTTGGACTCAGTAGCTGACTTCTCTTGCTATATATCTTTCCTGTAGACAAGGCTGATGAAGCTTCAATTAAAAATGGAATTTTGACTGTTTAAATTTTTAGATTTTTTTCAACATTTTTATTTTTCACACCTTTCTAATTTCAGGGAAATTTATCTTCCCCCCCCCCCCCAAAAAAAGTGTTTCTCATAGAGTTTTGAATTTTCCTTCTTCTAAAAGTAAAATTGAAGGCATCTCAGGAAAGGAATTAAAATGGAAAGACTCTTCCTTCCCTCTGCCTTGCACAAAATGTGGCAAAACATTGAGGAAAAACCCTACTTAGCATACCTTTGGTCCAAGACCATTTTCAGCAGAAATAAGTACCCTTTAAGAAAGTTTCTGTAAAACAACTTTATTTATAAGCTCTAATTGTTGTGTCTTCTGAAATGTTTCAAGCAGGTGTAATTCTTTTGGTAATGCATGCTTTTTTAGGACCAGAAAGTCCTGAGATCAAATCCACTGTCCTGGATATGGTCTATTATGACCGTTGGTGAAAGAGCAAAATGGAATACCACAGCACAGTTTAGGATGTAATCCAGCAGTACCAGTTCAGCCAGATATTGCGTGAAATCCTACCATAAGACTGCTCTGGCATTCTTCAGACATTTTTTGAGAAATCCAGGCCAATAGCCCTTATCTCAAGGAAAATGTTGTAGTGTATATAACTGCTGCTTGCATAAGGGCTGCTGTTTTGCTTATGCAGCCAATGAGCCATTAGTTCTTGATTCTTCAGTCTGTAAACGCCTTTGGAATACGGCTGCTTGTACTGTGCTGTTCTCTTTAGTAGTTTCAAGATCAGCCTTTGTTCCTGGGAGATGATAAATGAAAAAAACCCAAACAAAACAACAAATCAAACCCAACTATATTTACATTGTTGGATTTGTTTTTAGCATTTCCTGGGATGGTGGAGGTTGAAACTTGCCACTGGTTCTGGAGTTTTCATTTTTTACCCTTGCTCTGATCTCCTTTCTCCAAAGTGACTCAACATCATCAAAAAATATGGTTACAAAATTTCTTGATCTTGGGAGATATATGATTAATATATACTACAGCAAAATGCTGCTAGGATACTACTATGTATCCTACCTTATTAAGTGTAATAATCACATGAAAAAGTTACTGTTCTCCCATTTGGATTTAAAAAGTAGAAAGTATCTAGTGATATTTAAGAAACATGGTGAAATGCAGCCTAGAATATGAAGAATAAAGTTATTCAGATTTTACAGGCAAAACCAGTCTCCTTCCAGATGGTGTTGATGTAACAGGCCAATTAATTTGATAAAAAGGTGCATCGTTTGTAAGGTGAAATACTTAGGTTGAGGCAATTGTGCCAATGGAAAAATTGCAGTTTCAAGGAGCTGTGCACAAATGCTGTTTCAGCATATCACTAATTAGCATGCTACCCCAGGCTGTCCCAAATTAATCTCTTCTGCTGTATGTACTGTATACCGCTAGTAATCATGATTGATTACTGAACAGAATTGTTGCAGAACCACTGCTGGAACAGAACGGAGAATTTTGCTGTACGCGTTCTGTTAGCAATGTAATACTGAAAAGCGTGGTCTGGAGTTAGGGCAGACTTTAGTGACTAATGGAGCTTGATTAGAAGCTGTAGAATTTTCTTTTAATTGTTTTGTTTTCTTTTCAATGTTAAGGTGTGACCTTTCAAAGTTTCACGAAAAAGCAGCGAGAACCATATGTGTACACACTAATAGGAAATGCTCAAAATGTTAGGGCATTCACTGCAAATGATCCTACATGAATTTGTCTCAATTCATTCTAATTACAGACTTGGACTTCAGTCATCTGAGTGCCTTTACTGCCATGCTCTGTTTCTAGGGATGCATTTCCCTTGTTGGGGCTGTTCCATTTTGAATAACTAATCAAACTTCCATTGAACAAGTATGCTAACATCAATTTCTTGCATTTTAAAGTGCTCTAATCACTGTCATACAAACTCAGGCTGCCTCTTGATGTGGTTAAATGAATTTTCATTTTTATAGAGTAGAACAGATCCAAGAAGGAGTTTGAGAGATCTACCTCAAAGTAGCTAACTGGCTGTTCGGCAAAGGAACTAACCTCATGTGGGAAACTCTGGCTGAAATCCCTGGTCTGAAGAGGATATAAAAGACTTGCAGCCAGGCAAGAATGGCCAAGCCTTTTAGCCACTGATTATTTTAGAGCTGGACTTTCCAAGAAGCAACTCCTTCTGGAAAAGAAGCAGCATTACATGATTAAAAATTTTGTTCAGTGTTTTAGAACCCACCATGAAACCTAGTAACTCCAAACCATTTTTCCTTTGCTCTCGCACGCAAAACCAAATGAAAATATTTTCACAGGAATCTTCCTTTACAATCCTAATTAATATTTCTGACTTTTTTTTTTTGCACAGCTCTCTACCAATTTTACAAAACAGTAATATCAATAAAAAAACCTGTGTACAACAAAAATGCAGCCATGACCTCATTTTGTATATTAGTGTATGTTAGTAACCATTCATTTCCTAGATTTTGTTGTGAGCTCTGAGCAAAAATATGCCAAGGAGTATAGGTATTTCTTGTACTTGCAACTCCTATTGTGTGCTCTCACAAAGGGCAAACAGAACTTGCCCCTAATTGCTTGCATATGTGTAATTGCAATAGATTTTGGCTACCCTTTTGTCCTTCCCTGCTGTACCTCTGTGGTAATAAAGCCCAGGAGGGATGCATAAATTAGCTTGTAGCTTGTACAACATTATGGTATCCTAATGTATGAAACAGCAGAAACTTACCATTTTTAGCCTTTCTGTTACTCTGTGAAGTGCGAAGCATCTAAATGTTCTTCTCACATATGTCTGGGATAGTTCTACTGTGCTTTACATATCGATCAGGCTGGTTTCTGTAGTGCCTTGCTGAGGGGAGTGAATACACTGGGACATGCCAGAATAATGAGTAACTCATGAGTTATGAGATTTGTTACATCTGTGGGTTGATTCCGGCATCACCCACCCTCTTCCCTATGCCTTTGTTTTCTTCTCTGGTGAAATGAAATCTGTTACTTTGGCTTGTCCATCTTGAAGAATAATTAGAAATGTACTGGAAAATATTCAGGAATTAACCTCCAATGATAAAGTTTCAACTTCAGGTAGAATCTACTCACTATATATATCATTTGGTGAGAGTGTAAAAATTGCTATGATCCATAGTAAGGACTGATCAGCAAGGAAAGCCAAAAAAAAAAACCAAGAGCAAATTCAAGATACTATTTGAATTGTTGTTTTTGTGGAGATTCTATACGAACAGGATACCATATTTGCCTCTGACTTCTGTTTTGGCCATGGAACATTGCTTCCGTGGAAGCTTTAAGGGACAGAATACTTACCATTCACCCATCAGCACCGTGGACTGTTCTTATTCCTGCATTGTTTTCCCTCTCTCTTTGAAGATACTTGGGGAGCTTTAGCTGAAACAGTGCAAGAAAGAAACATCTAAGTGTGGACCCAGTTGAAATGGTGAGAAGCAGATGTAGGCCTACACTTCTTCTGTCATGAGATTAGGTATGGCTGATGGGACATCAGTAGGCTAGGAAAAAAGTTCTGTGGAGCCTCAGATGACCACTATATGGCTTGTTTTAGATGGAAGTTGAAGAGCAGGAGTAGGTAGTAGAAAAGGATGGAAGAAAGGAGTGTGCAGGCTAAAGAAAAGCTCAAATAAGTGTCAAGTCATGGAGATTTGAAGGAAAGGCAAAAACTTGCACAAGTACCTTGTAAGCCAGTTCACAGGGAAGCTCCAATCTGTCTAGCGCTAAGAAAGCTAGGACAAAATCCTTGTGCCAAACATGCTTAACTGCAATACATAAGGCAACGTGGCATTGTGATGTGGGCTGTGTGAGAGAACTTGCCCCGCATATAGCAGAGTAGCTTAGCCAGCTGCATAAATTTTGTTTTCTTCATTATATAAGATGTCCTCTTTTTTTTTGTTTTATTTTCATTTTTAAAGTTAATTTACTCCTCATTCACCACTTCTGCAACTGTTTGTTGCCTGAATATTGACGAGTAATGTAGGAAACATTATGCATGCAGAGGAAGGCAGCTGACATTAAACTTTGCACAAGGAAAACTGTTCCACTTCAATACTCTACACCATATTATGTAGCAGACCAGCTACTTCAGCTCCACAGGAAAAAACTGTGTAGTAGTTACTCCTCCTAGGCAATAGACCTATCATATGCCCATAATTAGATCTGGTCTTTTGTATTTGCTATTTAATCAAAGATAGAAATATGTGGTAATTTTGCAATAAATTAAGAACACTTCACTTTGGAATGTGCAGACTAATCTTACCCTATTTTTTACAATAACATTGCAAGCTTCTTAGGCTTTAAAAAGGTGGATCTTTTTTGTGAAGACTAGATGACATTTTAAGCAGTTTCCATACTTTCAGGGAGTGGGATTATGAGCTTTTATTTTCTAAGTGTAAAAATCACACAAAAGGAGGGGAAAATAAAGACCTCATAAGGCAACGCATAATGATTGTCAGTGAATATCTATAGACACATGAGTGAGAGGATGATGGATAGGGGACGCCAAGGTCCTAGTTTGTGAATGACATGCTGCCTTGAATGAGTAATTCGCATACCAGATAGCAGCCTCAGCTATGAAGTTAGTTAGTAACTAAATTGTGAAGGGGAGGTGGAATTAGGACATGCATCAGGTGCTTGTAAAAGGTCTGGCAGGGCTCCAATGATTTGCTGACTTCTAAGGGAGATGCACGTAGGTCTTAGTGGCAGGAAGATTTCATCCTAGGATCAGTAATGCTTCATTTATCAGTCAAAATGTTGTCTGGTCCTGATGTACTTGCCTAATTAGAACAGATCTGGGAAAAGTATTTACTTCAAAACCAAAACAAAAAATGCTCCCCACACCCCACCCTCCTTATGCAAAAAAATTGTATGATAGTCAGAACGGGTATTAGAAAGGTAGTTCAGACAAGGGGTTACCCAAGGAAAAATCATAGCTCAACAATGTGACGAGCAAATGACAGAATAATAGCCAGGGAAAGGTTTGGCAGCAGTAGAAAGCAACGTGGAGGTAGCTGTAATTCTCATGGCTTCGCTACCTCTTGCTCATTTAAGAACATTCAATAGCCATGTAAGTAGTAGTATATGTTGTAAACTATTTTTTAATAATTTTTGTATTTTTGAAGTCACTCTGGTTTGTGGGAAATGCACATGCCCAATAATTATGTATAGCAGATGTAAAATGAGTGCTTATTTTATCCAAAGTGAACAAAGCTGGTATTTCACTATCTGAGTATCTCTAGTTAACAGATAATGTCAATGGAATAGGATGTTATCACAGGATAATGGTCTCCTGCTGCTTGATAAGTGCTGAGTCGAAACCACAATGTTTATTTTCAAGGCAGGGGACATTGATCCTGTGACAACTTTCTATTTCAATGACATTCTTGCTATTACATTAGATTGATGCACTTATGACCGTTTTGTTTAACGGGTATTAGTTTAGTAAAGCGACAGCTGCTTATTGTGTGCCTATTCAATACACTAGCTACACTCTGACTGGCTTCAAGAAAAGAACTTGTGTGATAAGCATAAAAGGTATAGATTTTTTTTTTAAAAAGGGGACTCTGCTCCTATGAATGAGGTGCTTAAACTTTTATTTTATTTTTTTTAATCTCTGTTACAAAAAAGATTGTTTATTTTGCAGGATTGCCTTTTGATGTAATTCTGAGCAACAAGAATTTCTTCTTGGAAAAAAAAAAGATAAACTAAGAATGAACATTGTTTTGCAAAACCTGATCCACTGAATATTTCAGCCTTTCAGCTGGGAGCTTTTCCCAGGTGAAAACTGGTAATTTGTTCTTTGGAGAACAAACAAATAACAAAAATGCTTTCAGTACTGGAATTACTATTTTACTACTCTGGAGCAGACTATGTAACACATTAAAAACAGAGAGCAGATTAATTCCCAAGTGTAAAACATCCTTTTACTGTAAAACACTTTCACTGCAAGCCATGGAGTAACGTTCTAGCATGCACTCTCTCTCCTTTTTACATTCCTGAATATTTTAGTGTCATTACCAAAGCTGAACTTTTATTTTTTTGTACTTTGTTTCACCTTGTAAGAGAAGGCAAAAGGCGCTTTTTTCACTACACTGAATTTTAAGCCTTGGAAGAGGTTTCATACAAACTAGGTTGTTTTGCATGGCTGAAAGACAAAGTCTAGTGAACAAACGTCATTTAGCCTTCAGAGAAAAAAATTCTTATTTGAGTAGCAGCTAAGGAAAGCCCTACTTAATTTTTCAAAATTGTCATTGCTTTCATGTGAGTAGCAGTGAAAACAAGAGAGGGAAGAAGAGAATAAAAGAATCTGATCCATATTCTCACTGGGGAAAAATGCTTTTCTGCAAATATAATATCAACTATGTCCAGCAGTAGTCCTATTGATTTTAATGGGTCAAAGTGCCTAATAATACTTTATTATACTGGAAGTGGAGCATAGAAATGTGACCTGGATGATCTAGTGGTAAAACAGAGGACTTAATTATTTCTATTTTCTTGTCAGTGCAGTAATTCTACACTGCACATTTATGAAAACGTGGGAGGAAGAGTGCGTGCATTTGTACATGTGTGGGAGAAAACGAAGGAAAAGTAATTAGGTGGACCCCCCCCCCACACAGTCTGGAAGCACAACATCATGTTACATTTTATTAAATTACTTCCTTTAGAAAACCATTGTGAAAATTTTAAGATAGCTTACTTTGGAAGGGCACTGTAATAAGCAAATTTCAAACCACAGACATACTTTGGATATTTGCCAGCTAAAATGTCTGATGGTAATAAGAAAACTTCTGATTCAAAACATGTAAGAATGTGCTTGGTGATTTTTCTTTCAATCCAGATCAGATACTGGAAAAGACTTCCTTATTCTAGCAATTCTTCTTACTTTTCTCCTTGAAATCTATAAAATTATACAGAAAACACTTTGAAATCTGCAGAAAGACTCAGTTTGGTGTAAGAGAGGGATGAAGGCTGGCTTAGGTAATGTTCATACATAAATCATAAGCCAAATTTTCTACTGATAAAAGTTATTTTTTGTTTATAGCAACTGAGAATCTGTCTGTATAGTTTTTTCTCTTAGATGATCTCTTTTTTTCAGGTGTTGGTTATCTTACATAGCTGTAGAAAGCTCACCATTTCCTTTCAATGAGAAATCTTCTTTTCAAGGACTGGACAATGATTATCAAGGGCTATTTTACAACACATCAGAAGGATTAAAATTCTGGTTGCCTTTGGTTTGGTTTGAGCTGATGGAGATAATAACATGAGAACACTTTAATGTGAAAAACTAGTTTTAGAGAACAATAGACTTTTGAAAATCTTAAAAAAGGAGATGGCCTGGATTCAAATACTTTTAGGCTTATTTGAACTCTCTAGCATTGCCATTTATGCATTAAGAATCATGTTAAAAACATCTCAGGTGACAGGTGGGTGTATCAAGGCCTGATGAAACTCCAACTATGGACAACAGTCCTGAAAACTGGATTTTTAACTGATAAGAGATGTTTAATGGTGAAATGAGAAATTATTCTCAGGCTGCTGATGATACCAATGTACAAGTACTTCTTGTACTTGTGAAATTCCTACAGAAAGGATTAGGGATATAAAAAAAAAGTCTTGGTTTTGCTCATTAAATCCCTTGCATTTCTTCAGACTATTAGATCTCGTCAGTCTTCCTTTGTACCATGGAGAAGCTGTGTGAATGGAGACACATTTTGTCCAGATTGCATTGTCCAAGTATACCTTCTTTTAGGAGTAAATGTAGGGCTCAGTGAGACAAACACTGCTTGGATCTGTTTTGAAGTTATAATGGGAGTTCTGGTGTGATCCAAAGAGACAGAAGGCCTTTTCCAGACTTTCTGTAGGAAATAATTTCTGCAATATTTCTTATGAAGAAAACAAGCCTTGTCTATATTTTGTAGAACAAAGAAATCAAATGACAGTAAGAAAATCTCTAACTGTGCAGCATTGATTTGTGCTGTGATAAGTTGATGGTCACAAGAAACTATTTCAGCTGTGAAATGGGGAACAAAGTTTACACACAGGTAAAAACCAGTGTCACCTGATGGTTGTGATTAGGAACTGGACCTGTTTTCATCCATTTTACATCCTTGGAATAAAAGTGTCAGCTGAAAGCAAAGCTAAGTCATTAGTGACTTGGCCCATCCTGATTCCAGCTGAGTTGCACTACTCTTGGAACAATTTGTGAAGGATGTTGCAATATGCAGAAGCTCTAAGGTGTGCAATAAAATCCACAACTGGTACGAAAATGGAAGGGAGAAACCAGAGCAATATGATTCAGGCCTTACTCTCACTGTGGACAACCAAAAAGAGTGGGATAAGGAAGACTTTTAGCAACTGTAAGTATATGTATGTGATGTGGTTGATCCCGAGCAGAACTGTGAAGTCTTAGACAATTAAATACTGCATAAAGAACCACCTGTCTAAGAAATAGTCTGCTTATCAGAGAGATAAATTCATTTACTACTGATAAAAATGACATATCAATCTAACAAGATGCCTGTCAAAACTATCTTATCTTCCTTATCTGGAATATTGCCATAACCCTATACATAAAAAGATAGACATAAGAGAATAGTTGGAAATTAGCCTGATTTGTACCCACATGCTTTCATCTGCGTCCGCTGCTATCAAGTGATTGACAGCATAACATAAATCAATTTTTTTTTTTACTTATTAATATAATATGAACTGCAAAAAGATTAAAGTCTCATTTACATAACCTGAGATGAAAGGAGGTGAAATATTATAATTATCTTTTCAAGCTAAATTTGCAGTGACATTTAAAATTAACCTATGCAAATGACAGGTTAAACCCCAGGAAAGCTCCAGCTCTGTTTGAAAAAAATACAATCAATTTCCAATCATGAGTGTGTTTTTATGCTAGCCATTCAATTAGTCACTTGGATCCATAAATATATACCAATATAATAATTTTTTTTTCCCTTGTTTTGTTCTTGGCTTTTAGCCCCCAAAAGATACTCAGGTTGTGAAGTCTGCATCCTTATTTACATTGAGTAGCACTCTAAATATTACAAGGATTATGTATACAGTAATGTGATGTGTTACTTAGCCTGAGTGAGGCTAGCTGAGCACAATTATGTTCACAAGTAAGCTGAGAATCTATGTTTTTTACAGTTCATAGGTGCATGGGATGACTTTGGTAAGATTTGCATGAGAAAGAAGAGAGTTTTTTAAAGGATCCCGCTCCTGTTGTGAATCAGAGAAGAAAGGAGGGATTTTTTTTTTTTTTTTTTTTTCTCCAGCAGAACTGCAGGTTCAAGAACATATCAACTAAGGACCTTCATTACACCTTGGTTTACACATAGTCTGAAAGTATTTTCAAAAAAGAGAGCCTACATTCCCACGTAATTCCTCCCTGGCGTGGGAGGAATTTGAGGCAGACATAGACAACTGCCCTTAGTAAACTGACATGTCTGATCGGGTGGATCCAAGAAAATTGAATATGTTACTATGAATTTGGCCTTAGTCATGTGCCCTCAGGGCAGATATTTCACACTTGGCAGTTGGTGGCCTCCTTAATGACAGCCAGCCTCAATTTTTTATTAAGGATGAATAAAGAGATGGAAATTTTAGTAAATGCAGGCCAATGCCTTAATCAGTGCAGCAGGGTTTCATGGGAAGGAGGACTGGACTGATCCGGTAGCTCATCTGTATGTAAGAGGGAGCACTGTGCCCGAGACTTCTGGGACAGCAAATGATTTTCACTGCTTCTGCAGAGAAAATAACCCTCAGAGCTTCTTGTCTGTCTTACTGGTAGTGTCTGCAGAAATTAAGTCAGAGCCGGAGACATTATTGTGAAGTGAAAACCCCCAAATTTCCCAGTTGATAACTGTTTATTTTTCAAAAGTTGAGGTGGGTGGAATTTGAAAGTTGTGTAAACAGTCGATTTTGTTTTGGCAGCCAATCTAAAACAAGTAGTTCTACAGGCAAAGGAGCAACGGAGGCTTGGTTTATGATGAGTTTATGTCCTGTGTCTCCTATGACACCCGCCCATCCCACAGCAAGAACCTCAAACTCAGCGCTGAGATATTTCCAGACCTCTTCTGTGTTCCTGAGGACCATCCTCATACTGTTGTCAGTCCCCCTGAATCTCAGCCTGCTTTCTGGTTTACTCACTGGGCGAGAGACAGCGTAAGTGTGGTGGCTGGTCTAGAGCACATGTGCAAATTGACCAGAGAGTAAGTATGTGTTGACCAGCCCAGCAGTGGCTGTCAAATACTAAGTTCTGTCTGCCTTTTCTTCAGTGGGAGTACTAATACGGTCTCTACCACCTCGTGAGACACAGATTTTCACAAAACTCACGTAGTAGCTTTGAACTCTGACTGTCAAATTTGATAGAAATTAGAGAGAGGAATGTCTGACAACCTGTGTAGTCATGTCAGATGTTTCCCTGCCAAATCAGACTATGAAATTAAGGGGAAGGGAAGGGAAATAGAAAGCGAGAGAATTATTCAAATAGTAATGAATGGAATATTTCTTGCTGAAATGAAAGACCGAAACATTTCATTTAGTTTGACACAAAAGGTTCCATTCACCGTGAAATAAAATATTTTGTTCTGAGGTGCTTGTGAGAAAGTAAAGAAAATGAAAGACTAGAGTCAAAAGCTGACAGAGGAAAAACCTTACCCTTGCAAAACAAGTGCTAAGAGCTCTCTCTACATCACATTAGAGATCTGAATTGTACTGCTTCTATATTTTGAAGGGGGATTAACTCCCATTTTTCACCTTATTTTGGCACTGCTCAACTATCTACACCTTTAAAGTATCTGAAATTCCTCTTCTTTTAGTTCCAGTTTTATAAGATGCTTTCATGGTCACAATGGGTGCACGTTAATATGCAGGTCAGAGAGAGAAAGAGAGATTTGTTTATAAGCAAACTAGAACAGTGTCTGCAGATATGGAGAGGAAATGAGAATATTTCTACCCACCAGAACTATTATGTTTGACACCCGGGCTCTCCAGGAATGAATATACATATAACTGTAGGGAGAGAACTTTATTTGGCTTGGTGTGGAGGTTAAGGTATTGTTGGCCATCTGAGAATTTGTATCAGGTGCTGAGCATTTATGGACAAGCATTTATCATTTAGGACTACAAACAACATTGTTCTTACTTATTTTTGACACTCACTTATCAAAAGTTTCTTTGCACTTCTGATCTTAAAACTTAGAAACAATCACCTGAGGTGTTATAGTACTGAGGTGTCATACTGATTTGTTGATACTTTTATATAAAGCATCTCAGGCCAGAGGTTACTGAGTTGCTGGTGGCTAGGTTTGAAGAGGTGGGAGGAATGCCCTTTGAATTTCTGCTTTAGCAGCCCCGGAATGCTGAAATGCTCCACCCTAACTCCAGGTCTTGGGAGGGTCAGCTGAAACTAGCTTTCCTTAAGAAGATAAAAGATACGGATGAAAAGATTTAGTGGCTTGTATGGTTCATTTGCCCATGGGAGGGGGCAAAGAAAGGGCAACTGCAGGTGTTAGCCTGAAACTCCCAGCTGGCCACCACAGAGAATAAGGGAATAATTGCTTCTCCATACCATTACCCAGCAAGAAGGGAGGTCTCCTTAGTAGTTTTTACTAAAGAGAGTCTTTGACACATCACGTTAAAGAATATCCTGCTGATAGTGGGGTTTGTGTGTAATGCTGTCAATAAGAGTTTTACTGTCATTTATTTAAGAACTTCTGTGGCCACTTTTCCTGTTTTCCTGTTTTCCTCTAAAGGACAAATGAGTCCACCCCAAAATGTGTATCTCAATATTTCTTTTCCTAATGTTCTGTTCTGAACCTAATCTGTTTTCTTCTGGCTTTATAATAAGATTAATTAAGTAATTGCCTGAATATAAGTGAACTGTGATGCTTTCGAAGTCTGAGTTCTGTATCTTCTTACCACTGATCTCTGATTGGTTTGATGAAATGATCTGATGATTTTGTGTCATGTCTTTTATTTGTTTTTTTCCTTGTTTAGTGATTGTTATGTTGAAGAACTTTTGGTTCTTAGACTTCGTAAGAGGGCAAATCCAAAATACATTCTACCCCAGATAACCTGCAACTCAAAAGTCTAGGTTCTGAATGCCTAACGCTCCCAGAATGCTACATTTTTCAGTCAGCAGTCTCACTCTGTACCATGACCACAACACAGTGGCATGCAAGGTGCCCAAAGGAACCCTGAATGTGTTATGTTGTATACCCTAAGAATTACAGGTGGGATAATGTTGTGCCCTGGTAAAGCTAATAATCTTCTGCTGATAATTAAATCTGTGCTTGCCATTGATTTTTAGAAAGATTATGAAAAGGCAAGGTCTACCTTACATATAAAAGGTATTTATGTTCTCTGAGTGTTTCACTAATATGTCCAGATTACAAGTGTCTTGCATTTAGCCAGACTGGGTAGAACAAGTGAAACAAATATGGACATACTCAAATTTAGTGTGTGTATAGCCATCAACCCGATTATACAGCATATTTCCCAGTTTTTGAAAATTGAACTGTTCTTCAGAAAATGATATCAATCAAGAATCAAGTCCTCTAGTACCTGTTAGAGGCATACCAAAATGAAAGTTATTGAGCTGGATTGTACATTCATGCTGTGTCTTCATCTTTCTTTTTACATCTTTTCTAATGAGTAAAATGATCTACTTTCCAACAACATGCACAGTGCAGCTGATGCCTAAGTGCTATTGTTGCAGACTCCCTGCAAGCTTTGAGGTATCTGCAGCATTTACACATGAGTTTGAGCTTTGGGAGGAAAGCAAGTTTCCAGTTATACAGGAATAGACTTTTTTTCTCCAAAGAAATTAGAAAGACTGGAGAAAACTGGAATACTTAGTATCTGTCCTCATCATCTCTTACTAGCCCTTTGGGAAATGCTTTCCTTAGAGAGTAATGTCAGCAGACTCCTTTAGTCCTTTACAGTGTGCTTGTAAAGGACTAAACCTTGTGCAAATAATCAGAGTAAGGAAAAATGATCCTTACCAGCAGATGCTCCAGTAAATGCAACGACAACAAGTGCAGAAATTTTCCCCAAAGTGGGAGAGTTTGCTTGTCAGCATTCTGTGAGCTCTCTGCGTTGCCGAATTTTGTTTATGTTGGAATCAGTTGTAAAGGATAATAGTGAAACCACTGAAGAACTGACCGACTGGCATGGTAGTTTAAGCACAACCTTATTTTATAATAGGTTGAAACACAATTTTTAATTTTATTAAAAAAAAATAGGAATATTTGTTATTAATACCTAAGCACCAAAATTCTATTTAGCATAGAATTTTCCTTTCCATGGTGACTTCGGCTTAGGTTAATTTCTAAAGGTCTGCATTTTATTCTGTCTGGAGTCGGAAAAATTTAAATTCTGAATGTGTCTGCAAGAATGATCATACACCATCAGCAGCAAAGGAGGAATACATTCTCTGGGTTATCACTTCAGCACTGTGTACACAGTATGTCAGTCTGAAACTTTCAGATTAATTACTAGTCCTGGCGATGCTGTATATGTTTTGTTGCCCTTCAAGCTTGCAATTAATATTCAGACAGTTGTGAAGGGAGGATAATTTGGTGATTTTCAGTTTATTCTTCCAGGGAATAAAAAAGAGAATACATATTTCTCTTTTATTGCAGCTTAGAATCAGTTGATAAAGTTGTGTCTGCAACTGTACACAATCAATGTCAGTTAGAGTACAACTTTATTAAAGTTTTTTTGAATTTACATAACTTTCAGCACCATTACATGTATAATTTATCATGACAATGCAGTATCGTTGTAGGGCGTTTATAAGCTTTGTGCAGTGGGGCAGAATTTCAAACTTGGTCTTTTATTAAATTTTAATGCAATAACTTAGCTAAACTAGGTGAGCACTGATAGCAAGAACACCAAGAGCTTTACCAGTCCTTTAAATGAAAATGCTCTCTGTGTTCAGTGCCTCTGCAACCCTGCGGGACAAAATTAATGTGCTCACGAAAATGTGTTTACCTTCAGTATGTTCACTAAGTTTTTCTTCCAAACATATTTACCAGCCTATGGTATGATGCTACAGCCAAATGAGTGCAGATTTGAAGTATTTCATTAAAAAATAATTTTAAAAAATCATGGGGATTTGCTTGGAAAGGGAAGAGATGAGGAAAACCTGAGTTTTCTCTGCACTTCCCATTTTTTTCAAATAAGATCTGATTAAGGGAAAACAATTTCTACTACTTCTAATCAAATAATGACAAAATTAATTCAGGAGTTGAGCATGGTTGTGAAAATACCTTAAATTCCTGAGACTAAAGCCTGGTGGAGTGGGGCAATACCTGAAAATCTGTCAGTGATTTTCCTGAGATTAAAAAAAAAAAAAAAAAAGAAGGGGGGAAAAAAAAGTGAAAATCCTGATCCTGCAGTAAAATCCTTTGTGTAGGTTCCTGTACTGCTGTCGAACCCCAATAGTGACATTGAGGGATTTGTTTCAGGACTTGAGATGCCCATTTCATTTAATGAATTAGTGGTTGACTATTTTTTTTCTCCCATTGGTGATATGGGTCACCATCCCGGGGGGGGATACTCCCCCTTAGTTGGTGGATCCCTGTCTGACAAAAAGCAGTTTGCGTTCTCTCATCTGTATTTTGTTGCAGACCCGCTGGTTGTCTCAGTTGGCAGGCTCTGAGAGAGAAGCCATGAGCTACTGCAACTCTTCCAACAAAAGTGCCAGGTTTTGCGTTTGATAGGTGTCATTCCAGTGACACTGGACCCTCAGCTCTGCAAGTGATACCAAAGGAGGCCTTGGTGAGGCTGGGAATTCAGCCCTTACTTTCTTTAGGTGAACATCCAAAAAACATTGCTGTTTGAAAATTTGTGCCTAATTCCACAAATGTTCTGACTCCTAAAACTATACTTTCCGTATTGTTTTACAACCAGGGATGCCTTAGGGGATTGGTTTGTGTTCTCTGTGTAGAAAAGATTATCTGTTTCCAATGGTGCCTCAATATCAATGAGGATAAAGGGTTCATTATTGACATACATATCACTGGAATCTGTTGAGAATAAGAGATAAATGACTGATCTCACACCCATTGAAATAAAAAAAAGTCAATTTCTATTGATTTTGATGTGTCCTAGACAAGCCTCAAGTGAATGAAAGATCTATTCCATTCTGTTTCAGTCATACTTGGTATTGGTCACTGGAAGTACTCTTTCTGGATTCAGTAGACTTCTTAATCTCCCAGAAATGTGGATAGTCTGTAACCTGTGACACTGTTCTCATTTACTAATATGCATAATTTCTCACATAAAATACTCCAAGATTATGTAGAACATTAAATACAAGTAATGCTATTCTGAGAGTGAAAGAAAAAGGAGAAAAAAAAAAAAAGCTTAAACCTCTCCCCTCTCCACCCCCAAACCTCCCTCTTCTATGCTAGAAATAGAAACTGTGATGAGAAGCGACATTGTGGCTTTGAGACTTTCTTTGGGCTGCAGACAAAAAAGAACAAAGTTAACCTTGTTATGTTTTTCCTTCCATAGCCTGAAGAAGGCCACATGGCTGAGATTTCACTTCTCATTTCTATTTCCAGGGTATATTTTCTCATCCTCTTCATAAAAGAATGGATTTTATAGGTGCGTGTTGATCCAGCAGCTGGTTTGTTTTTTAAATGAAAATGTTATCTGTTTATTATTCAGATACAATTTTAAGCAGTTTTGCTCAGCATATTTGAATTCAAAATCCTATTAAAGAAGCAATATTCCTCTGCTACTTTGCCCCCCACTGCGCTGACATTCAGTTTCTCCATTTTAAATAGAAATACAATATTGGATATCTGTTCAGGGTGATGTAATTTCCAGCACTGAATTACCAGTCATTGGACAGGCTGTTCACCTTCCTATCATGGAAATTTTGTACTCATACACATTTCCCTCCACATTTACAAAATGCATTATTGGTCTGGCTATCTTGCAATTGCTTTACAGCAACACTTTCTTTTTAAATCTAGAAAATTTATCCCTTTGCCTCCTACCGTCTGATGGAAGTCATGAGAATTGCTGAGTTAAGATAAACACCCTCATTTTGTGGTAGAGAGGGGAGGGGGATGAGAAGCAAAATGTTAATTTGTTTTAAAGTTAAAAGTACTGACCCATGCACTGAAGATAAGCATATCTAATTTTAAATCTTCCGTATCTATTGTAATGTCTAATTGCATAGTTAAATGAGCTGTAAAAGCAGAAATGCCGCTGTAACCTCTAAACAATTTTATACAGTTCTAGAACATCTGAGATAACAAAAGAAAGCTTAAAGAAGCTTTTCTCCTCTAGTGATACTAGTACTTCAGAGGACAGAGTTTATTGAACAAGAGAGGCTTTCTGCTTGGACAGCACTTTCCCAGTACTCTGGACACACTTTAGATTTAAGGAGCAATTGAATGCATCATGTGGGCTATGAACACTCTAAAAAGGTCCAAAAACATTAGTGGATGTGTCGCTCAGTGCTCAGTTCTCATCTTGGATTGATGTAATGCTGGAATAACTTGATTGGCTTCAGTAACTTTATTCTAAATTAACATAATTGCTATCATAATTATTTAGCCTACAGAAGCATCTGGAGCCCCTAACTAGGTCAGGGCACAGTTTCGCTAGGCTCTCTGCATTACGCACGCACATGCACACATTAATGTGTCAGAGAACTTTATATATAGACTGTTTCTATCTGAATACTTTGCTTGGGGCAAAATAAAACAACGGAGAGGTGAATCCACTAGCCTGAGTGCTAGCCTCTGTCACTGACTTCACAGAAAGTCCCATAGACTTTCTATGCCTCTGTTCTCTTTCTAGAAAATGCTGACGGTAGCGCTTCTCTTGTTTTATGAGAATAAGTGCATTTAAGATTGTGAAGTGCTCAGGCACCATGGTAATGGGGATGCGTAAGTGTGGTGAATGGACAAGGTAATCTGCATCCAATTGTTCATGCTTTGTAGCCCTTAATGACAGATACTTCGGGGGAGTATCCTGAAGATGAGCTGTACAAGAATGTAAGATTTTGACTACTGAGGGGTAAAAAGGAAAGTACCAAGTAGCTGTAAAATAATACCTTTTCTACAGACTGTAAAAGACTGCAAGTTTAATAGCAGCAATGGTCGTTTCTAAGGTTAAATGAAATCACAACACTGTCTTTACAAAGTGGGAATCACATACACATTGTATAGCACATCTCGTGTTTCCTGTCAATATAAGGTGTGACTTTTGTTTCTGCTCAGAAGTCTGAGTCTAGTGATGCTGCAGGCAATAAAATAATTTCTGTAAAAGCACATTATGTATTGTTCCTTAACTCTGCCCTTTCTGAATTGTCATTAGTTTGTTGTGCCTAGCAAATGGAAAGTACTAGGACAGGAGCTGAGTGGCAGTTGCATCAAATTAATTTGGGATTCTGAAGTATCTTAATGTTCTTAGGGTGACTGGCTTCAGTGGAGCTAGGATATAATTTGACATTTGAAGATGACCTGATTAAACCTTCTTTTTATTTCCCAGACTATCAAGAATGACAGACATTGTCAGAGAGAAAACTTCCCAGATTTTATGTTTTCAGGGCCTGACAATTTTTACTAGAAAGGAAAATGAGTTATGTAGAGAGAAGAATTTATTTACCACTTTTTTTTCAGCAAGATTAGAAGGGTTTCAACCAGCTCTTCTGGTAACACATCTTAGTACTCCGCAAGCTAGTGACACTTATGTGACCATCACCAGAGTGACCAAATACATTGTGATCATTCTTCTGATACCTGGGAGAAGTATGAAAGTTTTTTATCTGCCTTTTAGTTATATGGAATCCAGGCTTAGAACAAGTTCCTTAACAACTTTCTGTAGCAGTACCGGCCCACAAGGGATCTGGGCCCAAATGAATTTATTCCCCAAGCAGAGAGAAACCTTTTGGTAAATGAGAGAATGGAATTTGTGTCCTTCCAAATTTTCTACTAGTGCCTCTTCACTGAGTAGTTTTTTTGGCTGCAGATTCTTCAGACAGCTTAAGTTGAACTCAGGATGGCCCAGTGCTGTAATAGAAAGGTTGGAATTACAGGAGTATGTTCACGCAGCAAAAGGACTGACCAGAGTCTTCTCTATCTAGATATCCGCGTCTAGATAAGCTTTTTAAAGAACAGCCTTAATATTACTATGAACACACACCTGTTTTTTTTTTTTAATTTCTGGCTTGCCCTGAATTCAATGGCAGAACCTGAGAGTGTTTTGGTGAGGCCAGGATACCAAAGTCTTTTAGATGCTTGGTTTTCGTTTCCTTTTAACTTCTTATTAAAGACCTATCTTCCTTACATCTTTATCAGTGACTGATCAGTCTGCATTTTAAATGCTTCAATACTTTCTCAGTGTCATCTTAGAAAGTGTAGTTTAATGGAGAGAGCTCTTAGGATTCTCCAGCCAGGACAGACTTGCATGGCTTGTGCATTCTTGCTGCAGTGGAGGTTGTTTTTTGCTTAAGTTTTCTATCAGGACCTAGATGTCTGCAGCTGGAAGTTTGTAGAAAAGTATGTGACTAATACTGTGCCTCAGTATTATATAATCAAAAGTAATGCCTTCTTGAAATACTAGCGTCTTTGAGGATACTCCCTTCTGAGTAAACAAAATGCTTCAGCTGTGAATTTCCAAATACCATGACTTTCATGGGAAAGATTGTGAGTAGACCATCTCTAGCAAGCCATATGGTAAAAGATTAATGGATTATTTGCTTTGAGAACAGAGGAAAGAAATGGAGGACTCTGCTTTTAAATTTGTCAGAAACCTAACTATATAATTGAGTTCAAGTGTGAAAATGTCTTAACTGCAATTGTTCCTTGACAGTTGATTTCTCAAATGAGGGAGACTTATGCAGTTGATCTACCGAAGAGCAAAGCATTGGCTTACTGTGCCACATAAAGTGAGCATAAATGTTTTTGCACTGTGTCAAGACGTTTGTGTCACTGGTTTTACTTATGCCACTGTTAATAATGTACAGTTGTTGTAGTTAGCCAGTGTTGGAAAGGATAAAATTAATGCTATTAATTCAGCTACAAGGTTTGTGGATCTGTGAGCAATCGAGCAACATAATTAGGGGTCACTACCTGGATTAATGATGCTTCATGTCTTGGATTGATCATATCTAAATGTTAATCAATTCCAACCAAATGCCTGATGTTGATTCTTTCACTTTTTTCAATTTGTTATTTGTCAGTAGTATGAAATCAAACAAAGATATTAAGCTCCCATGCCAATTAAACTGCTGTTGCTACCATAATTAGCAGCTGTTTCTTCTGATGACAAGTTTAATTAGAAATCTAGGTTATAATATAGAAATATACTAGTTTTTACACAAATATGGCAATTTGTTCTTGATCAGTTAAAGTAAGTGCATTTCTCCTGTATTTTTACTAACAGATAGCATCCCAAGGCTTCAGTTACCATCTTACATGACTGGCAAGGAAACTGGGATGAGTGACTTAGAGGACCAAGTGATTTACCCACATATAGAAGATTTTTGAGAACGAACTAGAGGATGGCAATGTCAACTAAAGGTCTCATCCAATGCCATTCAGGTCAATAGGAAGATAACCTTATATAAATTCTCTGTGAAAGTGCTTTCTCTGCACTTATTAAAACAACTTCTTTTCTGGTATTGAATGAGAATTGTTACAGACCAAGTACTCCTTTTGTGTGTGTGACGCCTATTGGACAAGGAAGATTGATTTGCCTTTCTCAGTGTCTTTACATGAAAATGTTTTTTTTTTTCTCTAATCTCTTTTCTGGCACAAAATTTTGTCTGGTCTTGGCCAAAGCATTTAACCCCTTGATACCTTGATCATAGCTTTCCAATCATTCTTGGAGACAGAAATTTGTATCTGAAATGTGAGAGTTTACAGGGTGACCATATACCCCATCATTACGGTATGCGTTACATAAGTGACTTTCATAGTGACTTTCCTGATTATATTCCAGCTGGTGTCAATGACACACTGTGCTCATAAAACCTATATGTAAGGATAGCACTAAAGGATATAGTAACAGGGTTGAAACAAACACTTCCAGGAAAGCACTGCTTTCCCCTTTTCTGTAAGGGACTACAACAGCACCCCCTTCCATTCTCTGGTTTTCACAGGTTTATTCCTATACATAATGGTGTGAGCAGGGATGAGCAACACTGTAGGAAAGATTTTATATCTGAGTCATAGAATTCAGAGATGGAGAAGACCTATTTCATGCTCTAGTCCTTCTTCCTGTTCTGCATAATTTCTGTGCAAATATAATTTTCTCTCATTGCTTTCAGAGCATCTGCACCAAACTAGTATATGAACACATGAACTGGAGTATGATAGAGAGTTAATATTTTATCATAGAGAGCTCTGGGTGCCTGTGACAGCAGTGTGAGCAGCTCATTAAAGAGGTCTGTGAATGTTTTACCAGTAGGATTGTACTGATGACACCTGCTTCTTGCATAAAGTAAGATTTTTCTTCTGGTTGTTTGGATGAAACTGGTTGCTTTTATTACCTGTTTATTATTGAGATTCATCTCTCCTGAGAAGGACAGCTTCTTTTGTACAAGAGAGACTGCTGAAAGCAAGGACAGTCTATCACTAGATTACCTTTCTGCACTTTTCTTTAGCTTCTGTGTTTCTAATAAGCTACTAGAATGAAGTCTTAATTACAGTAGCCATACAATATGTTGGTTTTACTTCCATTATGGAATCTCTGATTTCAGTTACCCAACATTGCTAGTGAAGGTAATGTGCTTGTGATCAAAAATAGATTTTGTCAGTAGACTCAGTACCAAAAATGACAAGTTTGGCTTAGTAGTTATTAAAAAAAACCCAAACTTCTTGTCCTCTAACTTCATTGTATGGTACTACAATTTCCATAACCTAATTGCAAAAAAAAATTGTACAGAAATTGTACAGAGATGGTTCTAGGCAAGAGAGAACTGTGTAAGCGCGTTTCTGGAATGCATAATCTTTAGTGAAATAGGCAGAAAAGACTTCTTTACAACTTTTCTTTTTTTTGGAGGTTGTTGGGAAGGTTGTTTTTGTACTTCTTTTTTATTTTCATGGTTAGTTTAATCTCCACTGATTCTATCTTTTGATTTCAGCTTCTTCTGCATAAAATAAAACATTTTACCCTGCCATCTGAATACCACTCTAGGGTCTTCTCCCCCACCTTTCCCCCCCGAAAAACACTGTAAAAAGACTACCTCTGGATTTGGAGAGGTCATGCTATTTTTTTCCCCCACAGTGTTTTTAGAAACTTTATTAAAATAATTTGCAAAAGGTAAATGATAGAATTCTACTGACTCTAAGAATAATATTAAGAGTGGATTTTGCACTTAGTATGTTAGCATTTCAACTTCTAAGGCATACTTCTCATTATCATACTAGGGCATGTTACAGAGTTCAGTGACCAGAAGCGCCAAGAAGTAATTAAAAAAAAATCTCAAATGATATCTAATTAAAAACTGTTTCAGGCAGAATGAATTAAAGTTAGCCTTAAAGTTGCTTACTGCATCCATCTTCCTGATGTCAGAAGGAGCTGCGTTGCAAAGGTAAATAATACAATGGCAAAAAGCCCTTGCAGTAGCTAACTTCAGAAATAGAGCAATCAACAATCAGCTGGAATTACAGAATAATCAGAAGTGGTGAATTACGTCATCAAATCTCTTGGCTTGGCAAGAAACATTAAAAAAAAAAAAAGTTTAATTGGCTACCAAATCCAGAGCCATAGATGTTTTTGTGGCAGATGATGGTGTTGTATGACATTAATCAGATCCTTGCGTAGAAGCCAATACAAGGTATTAAGAGGAGGGCTAATACGTTGGGATGCTTTTTGCAGGTCAGCATTTTTGCTGTAGCATTTGGAATTACCTGGTCTCTGTTCAGCAGAAAGGCAGGAAGAACAGCAAGCAGAGAATTATAATAATCAATCTGTTATGCAATCAAGAGCAAAAACTGAGCTTTGTATAGACGGAGTCAATTCAGTTCAGCAGCATTTCCTGGCACTGTAATGAAGATGCTCAATAGAGAATAAACTCCAAGGGCTGCTATTTTTAAGCCTGATTGATCAGTTTTTTATGAAAAGAACCTGAATAAAGTGATCTATAGATACTTTACGCCCAGATGTTGGAACTTATAATTACCACAGTTTTTCCATTTTCACATCAGTGAAAAAAGTCAAGAACACAGCACAGAGTACTAGAGGTAGACAGTAATTTTCCAGCAAAGCAGTGTATTAAAAAGTTGTATTTCTGGAATTGGAATGGTTCAGTGCTCCCATATCCTGTGTTCAGGCATTTTTACATCAAATCAGAACCATGGCTTTTACAGATCACTGGCTTGCTATTTTTGACTCAGGACCTTTAAGCTTCTAGAGATATCAGTATTTCCACCACACGCACAAAACAGCTATGTGGTTAAAAATTCTGAATTTTCATACTGCTTGTCTATCTTGGTGTCTTTCAAAAAAAAAAATCAGACAGAGATCAGCTGGGGATGGAAATAAGACTTTAACTGTCTAGAAAAAGGAACCAGGAAATACAGATAATCCAGTTCTGGACTCTGAAACCATCCTGATGTCTCACTGGCAACACTGATTCTCTTCTCTGAGTGCTAGTTTAGTCTGATAGTCTGGTCAAGCCTTTTTGTCATACGACATCCTAATATGTCTTCCAGTCTTTCCGCTTGAAAATCTATTTACCTCTCTTCCCTTCGTCCCATCCCAGTACCCTGTTCTTTCTCGCTGCTTCCCCACTCTTAATGTAACTCTCAAGCAATATGTCTGTTAAATAGATATGCATTATGAAAAGCTACCAATCCAAGCTCTCATCCATTCCTGCAGCAACATCTTCTGTCTGTAATACTACTGAAAGGTATGATTGGAAACCCAGTTCAGAGTCACAAAGCTTAAATCTCCAAAGCAGAATTTAGTGACAATAACAAAAAGGAATCACAGCTAGATGATTTGGTGAAATTAATGCCCAGTTAATTGTTTAAAGAAGCAGTGGCTTTGTTGCCTGGAGTATTTGGTAAGCAGTAGTTCATAATAATACTAGTGTTTATCTCTGCATAAATTATGTATGTGCAAAGAAGAGTATCTGATATTTACCGGTTTCTGTTCTTCACAAAAGAATTCTTAATTATTTTAAAAAAATACCAGTAATCCACTGTCCTGAGATGTATGGACAAATTATGCATTAGAGTTACTGAACAAAGAACATAGTTCAGCTCTCTTTCTAAACACCATTATTTTGATAGTTATTATATAAATACAATGAATAAGAATGATTAAACTCTGAATAGATAGAAAATAATAATTAAAAAGTATGTTATATTCACTGAATGACTCACTACCAAGAAATTCTTCTACTGCTATGTCCAAGAATGGCCATCCATGATTTCATGTGCTGCAGCATATGACTCGTACTATCATTTTAAAATTTTATTTTTTATCATTCTTTAGTGAACACTTTTAGGATGCCACTGTTTGTTTAATTGCTGTAGCAAATGCCCTGCTACTTAAACACTATAGCCAAGAGCAGTATGCAGACTTCAGGAGCCTGGGGACAAAAAATGAGCCTAGCAGCAAAGCCCACTGCACTGAAGACATATAAATTAAAAAGATTAAAACTGACTGCTTTGGGCAGTGTAGAGTAATGATTTTTAGGCCAACACAAGATTCCAGATGCTCCAGGAGAATCCCATGATAAGCAACGTCAACTGATGTCAAATGCTACTGAAAGATCTAAGATAATAAATGTAGCAATGCCAGTTGGTGTTGGAAGCAAGTGGTTAGCCATGTTCCACAGGGCAGTCTCTATGCTGTGAAAAATCCTAAAATCAGAAGGAAATATGTTTTTAGGAAATCCAAAACCACCACCAAAATATTATTTTTCTTTCAGTGCCTCTGAAACTGCAAAAGAACTTTCCTTGTAATAGAAATTTGTATATTAAACTTAGCACTGTATAAATATATATTAAATTATACAACAGCAATATATAGGTAGCAAGTTTTCATGATATAAAAGGTTGACTTCTGAATATTAATCATTATATGCACTAGTGAGTGCATCAGGTTTGGTGATTTTTCAAAGGGCAAATTAGCACTAAGAAGGTGTTATGGAACATGTGACTAGGGAGAACTGGTTGTAAAATAGATGCAGACAGAAGCAGTTAAGAAGACTGAAGTTTTAATGAGGATTTTCACTTATGTTGTATCCATTATATGAAGTGACAGAAACACGTCTGGAGGAACTTGAGTGGATCCAACACAGGTCTAGTGTCTATTTTAATATGTGAATTAACAGAAAAAGGCAATGCAGACTAGATGCCAGCCCTCATTAGTAACCATTGCATAGTGGAAACCATGCAGATAAAGAGGATTCCAAAAGATTGTGCTTATCATGTATCATCAAACTTCAAACGAAAAATAACCAAGTCATAATTCACCAGAATGTAAACTGTGATACAGCGTAAGGTGTACTGAGCCAATGCAATGGACAGGGGAAAAAAAGGCAGAATCTAACAGTTTTGCATTATGTCTAATGGGCTGATAGGATTTGGTTTGCTCTTGAAGGGGATACATCAGGATCCCATTACAGTCTGTTGGTTTTTTTTTAAATTGGCAGGAGATTTGGTACTGTAGGTTTGAGGATAGGTGTGTTTATGCATCAAGGAGCAGAAAATAAGATTTTTTTCTTATTTCTTTCAAGTGACTTGCTGGATATAGGACAGGTGAACTGTGGGCATGGTATGCAGGAACGACTGGTGCAGGCGTAGTAAAGCTTGCTAGTATACGGCCAGATCTTGAAGACTTCTGGTGCAGCTAACCAGCTAGACCATTGCATTTTACCATTTTTCAGTGATCCGGGCGTTTTATTCTTAACAGATTGCTCAGTGGGAAACTAACTGATAATGAAAGTCTGTGGAAAAGTCTTATGACTCTTACATTGGCCCTGGGTCATATAAAATGAGCATGAAAAACAGTTTCTCCTATATCCTCTAATATCTTTCCTACATAATTTTAAAAATTCTTTTTGTATATAGAGGAACCAGCTAATCTGCATACTCCTTTTTTTTAAATCAGAATATTTTCAGTGGATGTGAAAAACAAATCTTGTGTCAGTCAGAATCGGAATCAAGCTGTGAGTCAGTTTGCTTACCCTACCCAGGACCTGGCTCTTTAAGAAGATCCTATAAACTAACTTGCTACATTTTTAGATTGGTCCTTTATGTGTTATGTTCTGATTATCTCTCAAATACCACTTTATTAGACAGTTTTGCCTAATTAGTTTTCTGTACTCATGAACTGCTGGCTAAGAAAAAAAGAATTGTCATATCTTGAGATACGGTATCCAGGGAGGTCCATATCATTCTTATAGGATTATATTAAGAGTGGATTAATTGAATGAGTCTCTATTCCTATTACAATCTCTCCTTATTAGAATGGATTAATTTATCACATTTTCTCTCCTCTTCGCAGTCTTTGACATGAGAATGAATTATCACACTTTTTCATTGTTTTTTTTTTCTTTGGTATTTTTCCAACTGGCTGACAGTTCCCTTGCTTTTCAGCCTGTTCAGAAAACAGAGGAAACATCAGTAATTTGTGGTAATGAACTTCTATGTGTTGGAAGATGGAGGGATATGGGCACTTCTGTATTACGACAGGATTCAAGGAAAGATGTAGAGAGGCCAAACTCAGAGTGTGATTGAATGCAGCCTCTCTGTAGTTCCATTTTTACTGTGGTGGACTTCTTTACAGTCATAATCTTAATCTTAGCTCAAGGGAAATAGCTGAGACGGGAGCACCTGACTGTTGGCTGCTGACTGTCTTCTTTCAATATCTTCATACCTACAGTATCATCTGTCATAGGATCAGTCAGTTTTCACGTCCATGCACACTATGGCAAGTGTGCTATGCTGAGGTGGCTACTCATGCAGTTGTTTTTTTAATAGTGAAACCTAATTTTCTGGCTGAAATGAAGATGCCATTGCGGAAAAGCACTTTCCACATAACATATATCTATCCTGTATTTTAAAGTGCAGATCAAGTACGACCTTGCTAGAGCTGGATCTGAAGTATGTTTAGGGAAAAACACTGAGCTTTGTGATGCCTCAGTATAGTACCAATAGGCCTTGCTATACCTTCAATGTGACTGGGAAAGGCAAAGGTACAGCTACCTCTGCCTAGTTTCTTTAGTACAAATGCTGATGTGCATTGTGATTGACAGTGGACAATCAAGGCAAGTAGACTCCTTCTCAGAAGGGCTAAACGTCAGCACCTTCAAGCCTATAAATGGAGCTACGGAAGTCATTCTGTGACCCTATAGAAACACAGACTGTGGGTCACAGAGTACCACAAATCTGCTTTTAGGCCTGCACTCTGGAAAACAGTATAGCTATAACCATTAAGGTAAACTTCACAACCTAGAAGCATAAAGAAAATGTTAATACCATCATGTTTTATGGTATTACTATGTAAATAGTATTCAATTTTACGTGGTTTTTTTTTCCTCCAAGCAGACCTAGTATGGAAATCATGCTTTTCTTGAATGGCTCAATCATTACGACTCCAGCAAAATGAGTACAGTCTGGGCACTGGCCAGGCACTAAAGACTCCCTACGCTACAGGGCTGGATTCTGTTTTCCAGTTTAGGAATGCAGGGATTTCTACTCCAAAATAGGTTGCATGGGTAATTTTCTCTGATCTTTCCTCTTACAGTAGTCTGTATATTTTATATGCTTCAGAGGTGGTAAGTCACATCTCATGCACAGCCATGCACAGTCCTATATATTATTTTTTAGTTTGTATACAAAGGGGCAGAGGAAGAATAATTTCCTCCTTATTTCAGCTAGTTATTAGTTTGTACTATAAACATGAGGCGTGGTGACCTTTGTAATTTATTGAGTCTTACCAAGCTATTTCTTTAGTAATATCTTACAGGGCTGAGGCAGTTATGGTAATTATATGGTGCATAAAATATATTCTCCTTTATACATATAAAATTTACTTTCTTTTAATTTCATCCAGTGTCTCCCCATGCTTGTATTACAAAGCCATATGAATAGAAATGGTCTTCAGAATACAGTTATAGGCATACTGTAGACATTGTCCAAGTCTAGTGCCTTCCACACAAACAAAAAAATGGTAATCATTTTAATTCCTGTTAAGGAAACCCGCCAGACTTTTTTTTTCTTTTTTTAGCCTTTGAAAATTATCCTCCTTTTGCTGTATTCTCGAACTCAATTTTGACTATATTCTTTTCAATGAGACAACAATCAGCTTTGCGTAATATCAGCCTCCTCACAACACACTCCTGGATGCTTGACTGAGGATCTCCCTAGTATCCCGGTGTCTAGGAGCTTGCTAGGCCCTATGATGCTTAAATCCCTTTCATGATTTCTTCAACTCTTTTTTGTAATGTTTGGAGTGGGAGAGGAGAGCTTAGAAACCAGCCATTACACCAAGGTATATGGACTGCTTAATTATGTTCACGCATTAAAAGGCTGATATGAATTATGGCTCTGGTGCCATAAAAATGCTCATTATTTCCTGTTAAGGGCTTTCAAGTGGTGTAATTTCCGGATCTTGGCCCAGAAGTTTGGAGCTGTAGATGCAACGGCTGTGCCTCCAATGACACTTCACTAATTGGTTTGGCATGTAACATTAATTACATTCTGTTCGGGAATTCTCTTCTCCTGAATTGAAGTACATTTTGTGTGTGTGGTGTGAATATGTTGTTACATGCCCTGTCCAGAGGAACAACGGGCCCTTTACTGTATGCCCTTTTCATCTTGAATAGTTTCTCCGCGATGAAGGGAGGTATAGTTTTGTGTTGAGGACCTGCAGAAGCATACTGAGTTGTATTTTGTAGTGTTTAATTTTTCTTTAGGAGAGACTGTTGTGACACAGAGATATAATTAGGTGGAAACAAGAATGGTTAATTTCCATTCTTTCCCTTTTTATGGGCATTTAGAAATAAAGATATTGAAGTTAGAGACTTTCTGAACCAAACCTTTTTGAACCAATGTTCTAGTTGTCTAAACTCCTCTGATCAAATCAGACAATCAGGCATAAAACCTGATTTTGTCCTTGTTATTGGTGTAAATTGTAGCATGCTCATTAAAGTCAGTGGATAACTTTATATCAGGAAAAATCCTTAAAGCCTATATATTTCAATTTCTTTATTATATCTTCAGGTTAATACTCAGAGAATTTCTTTCTCACAGTTTGCTTTTTAGAGTCCATAAGAATATTCTTTTCCGTAGGCATTTCCTACCAATTTTATTTACACGCTTCGGAAGGAAATTTGTGGCTATAGAGATATTTTCATGGGAATCATTACTGGTATGAGGGACAAAAGTGAAAAAGTAACTTGTAAGTCCCTTGAAAAATACTTACTTGAAATACTGATTGATTCCAGAAAAAAATCCAATATTTGTTTCCCAGTACTAGAAACTGTTCCATTAGTTTTGACAATGTCACTTGGAAGCCTATCTTTCAGCAAGATCCCAGGATCTGTCGGTATTATCTGTATATAAATGGCAAATCATTTCAGTTTGCCAGCTGTTCAGAAATTATCTGACCAAGCAGACAAAATTAATCCAACTCCTGATACAGATTAATGTTCAGCTGAGGTTATGGACCCTTAAGAAGATGAGGAACCAGCCTCTCCTCTGATTTGAACTCTGTGCTTTTTATCATTATTCTATGGTTTTGATCTTTTTAGTTGAAACAAGTAACCCTCTGCAGTTTGGGTCTATTGACCTTAATCTAGGAATCAAGCTACTATTAGCAGCCATCTGCATGATGGTGTACCAATTAAAATTAGGAGAGTAAAGACTAATGTTCCAGTTTGCATACAAATAGCAATTTGCATAGCTCTTCAAAGACAGAAACTCAGATGTTTTGGGAACTCAGTGCCATTAATCGTTGAAGCAACTGGGAAAGGATCACTAAAGGGTTGAAAAGCAATGGTAGCTTTAATTTTATTTCTCTGTAGTAAATGTGGAGTGATGTTGCAACTTTAGATATATATCAGATGCCTGTGATTTCTCTGAAGTTAGCCAACTTGTGACACGATTATTTTGCTTTCAGCTACAGTGTTCAGAGAAGAGAGATATATGTGGTGATTATGGCAATTTGGAAGCAGATAAAGATGAGAAATAAAACAAATATTTGCAGTTATTGGATGAAAGGATGATTAAAATAGTAATTTAGCAAAATGAAGAAAAACAACAAAAAAATCCCTGTTAACATTGGCTCCAGCTCACAGAGAAGGGAAGGGAAGCGAACACTAGTGAAAATGTGAAGTCAAAAATTGGCCTAAGAGAATCTAGGATGGCAGGACCTTGTGCCAGCAGATTCTCATCTGGCAGAGAATTGAAGCCGTTCTAAGAAAGGGCTGAGAAACCTTTTGGGCACTCTGGCAGCCAGTAGACCTATACGTGGTACTTTTTGTTACCACAGTTATTTACAAGTGTTCTTACACCACCACCAGGAACTTTGAAAATTGTCATCAGCTCCCCGGGACTCTTGGAGTTCAGGTATGCTTCCCTCCCTGTGACTTTCCCAGAATATTTAATATTTTATCTTGCTGAGCTAATTTTCAGCTTGCTCTTGCGACAGGAACAGCAGTACAAATACACGGGGGATGAGCTGTGGTCTACAGGGCAGGGACAAGCCACAAGGCTGCAGGAACTCCTGGCTTTGTTGGCAAGGCATGTACGCATTTCACTGTGCAGTGTCTTCAACCACTGAACCCGGCTGTAAGAGAATCCTTAAGTGGTTCACATCTATTTTTTAGTTACCAATTTTCCATCTTTTTGAGCATCAAGCTTTTGGGCAATGCTATCTGTTAACATGTATGGAGAGTCTAAGTCAATCACCACAGAGCCATCTAGGCACTACTACAGTGTAGAGTCTATTAGTCGCTGGCTTTCATGACTTTTCTTTCTTCCTTCTTTTTCTCACATGTTGTTATATCAGGGTCCAATTTATTATGAGGATGAAATTCAACACTTAATAAGGATTGTGTTTAAAAACAGTTCTCAAGTGAAACCTAAATTGTCTGTTAATTATCTGTGAATATCCAATGCAATGGACATATTTTCCTTATAGTACGCTTGACTGTGATAACAAAGATCTACAAATAATTTGGAGTCTACAGAAAAATAGTGTAGCTGTGATCTTATTTCAGGCCTGCAAGTCACGAACTTGGAATCTTTTACTAGGGGAAGGAGACCCTGGAGCTATTTGTCTGTCTTTGTTTCTTTTCACCTCAATTCTCTCATCTGTGAAATAGTAATAATACTTGCTGTGTGATTGGAAGGTCTCCTTCATTAGCGTCAATGATTGCCAAACACTAGGCTGGAAAAAAATGGTGTATGAATGTTGCAGTTTATTATATTAGAGATTACATGTAACTATCTAAACAGAATGACACAACTTCATATTCTGAAATAATTTTCTCTAAATAACCATAAGAACATAATTTTCAACAGGAGATGCTTATGGTTTGGACAGTTAGAAACATTAGCGTCTGGAACAAATGAAAGAATCATCTAAAGACAAGCTTTTTTATTAGTAGTAATGAATAAATATATTTAAAAGACATTTCATGCATAATTGCTCCACAGACTCATTTCCTGGGCTTCACTTTTAACACAGTACCTGGCAAGACACCAGTTCAATGTATTGTGCTTGAGCACAGTCAATGCATTTGTTCTACACGCAAAAAGATAAAAAGAGCAAAAACAAAAGCAAAGAAATAGATCTAATCTTGAAAGTGCAATATGTATTGCCATATATCTTTAAATGCAGCATTAAACCTCTACAATTCACTGTGAATAATGGGATTCTGCAGATACTACAGGAAGTTACACAATCCAGTGCAACACTGGGAAGGACAGCAAGGTACAGGGACAGTTTTTGATACTGCATAACTTTCCCTTTTCACATCACCAGGCGGCATGTTAGACCTCTGAAGCGATTTCCAGAGAAGACTGACAGACTGCTTGTTTGTAAGGCCTCCAGGGTAGGAACTACTTATCGTCCACATAAATCACTCCATAATCTCTTACTTGACCTAGTAGCCTAGGAGGAAATACAATATAATTACTTATTAATAGTAATACGTAGAGGCTAAAATTGGTTGATCGGAGCAGGAAAAACTTGTCTCACTGAATTTTGAATTCTTTTGAGCATTCTGAATATCTATACACATCTATGTGCATATATATGCATACACACGCTGAGCCGAATGCATAAAAAAATGTTTCTTTGGGATCTTAAAATTTGAGCTTAATTATACAAAAACAGAAAACCAAATACAAGTAAAATGACCCTGGCTGGACACAGGAGACATGGGAAATGGGCAAAATCTGACACAGCAAAATAGAAAGATGTATCATATATGAAGTGAACAGAGAGAGACAGATTTTTTTTCTTGTGTATGATACCACTGATGATGGAGGGAGGGAACTGAAGTAACAGGGCATTGGGTAAAATAAAAACAGAATATAACCTTAATACTCAAGCTAACTTGCACAAGTTTATATGCAATTCTATTAACCGCAGTGAGGCTGCATGGGTGTTGCCAAACATAGTCGCTCTTTATATAGGGCAGCACTGAGTAAGAGGGTGGCAGGGGGACAGCAAGAGGGAATAGGTCATTTTGACAATTTCACTTTTCAATAGCTTGTTTGTTCATTCTCCTCGCCATTGTAATCACCATTCATCAGTGACTGTATGATGTCTCTTGTGTAACATTTTGGGCATTAGATATATGCTAATGTGTTTTTGTAGCTAGGTTAATCAGTTATATTTACTGGAATATAAAATTATGACTTTGTACTTAGTAAAAAAACACCAAAAAACCAGCAGTGCTTGTAAAGTATTTACTTTCAATTTGCTATAACCAAATTTAACATGTAATGCAAATGCTGTAGTTTTAAATTTAGCACATAATCTTAACTACAGTAAACTGGTTGTGATGTATTCAATATTTTTCATCACCAGTTATTTCCTTCAACACATTTAGTACGAATACTTTTATAAACAGTTTGACCTGGGTATCTCTGGATGATCCAGGGAAAACAACGAAGCTGTTAAAAACGTTACTGAAATGTGCAACAATAATGAAGAGCAGGACACATTTAATTATAATTGCGAAATCAGACTGACTTTAATTTAGACATGATGGATGCTTTCACAAAAGTACAAATCACGCTGAGGTGTTCAATTTTGATATTTTGACCTAGTAAAATTTTCTCTAGCTTGTTCAGAAAACCTATGTATATTCAGAATAAGAAATTTTCAGTTATTTATGGCTTTTTATTTCAATGCTTATGGTTGGCTTTTTGTCTCTCCTCCTTCTTCACATAATTTTTGGCTGATTGTAATCAGAAAATGGTATTTTTTTTTCTGGAATAACTTAGTCAATTCCACTTTTTTCTTTTTTGCTTCCTCTGTATGGTTTTATTTATTTTAGAGTTCAAGTTCAAATATTTCTCATTGCTTTGAAATGTAAAAGCATTCATAGGTTTGAGTTGTTTTAACATTCTGTGTTTACCTAAAAATTACTGTCACCTAAAGTAGTTATTATGAAAGGTGAAATTACTGGTGTAAAGTCCCTTACCTTTGTGATCAACCTCCTAGGTCATATGGAGGTCTGCAGCCAACGTCCTGGAGGTCAGCTACTGACTCCATTTGATTTTTTTGTAATTTTAGAGCTGTAAAAACTAAAATTTTGTCTGAGGTTTACAATTCAGAAAATAACTTTTGTTGACTAGTCATCTAAGAATGGCTGAACCTCTTTGTTCATCCCAGTGGAATGTCAGTAGTGACCATCTAAAGATACTCTACTGGAGGTTGTTTAATGTAGATAATTTATAATTTTTATTAAAGTATAATAAGTATTTTACATATTATAATTGATTTATAGTAATTTTCTGGAGTCTAGGTAATAAATGGTTTCTCACTGTGAATTGAGTCTAGACCAAAGTCTTTATATTTTACAACATCATTTCATTTGCTATGGAGAAAAGGGAAAGAAAGACTTTTTCTATAGCTTAGTGGACAGAAAGTCACATGGGATCTGGGAAGCCAGAGTTCATGAGCAATAAATTCTTCGTACAGAGTGGAGTCATGCCAACAAGAGAAAGTGAATCACCTCAGGCAGAGAGGGGCAGGAAACAGCTCTCACATCTCCGGCCTGAATCAGGGAAGAGTTCCTCACCCAGGCAGAGCACTCCGAGCTAATGGCTCCTCTGCGGAGGATACCTCTGCCTCACATCAGAAAATCTAGCCTGGACCCAATGACTTCCACCATTCAAAACTGGTGTGCAAGTGCTCTGCCATTGTTTGTTAGTTTTCAAGCCGTAGTAAAAACTATTTTTTCAGAAAATCCTTATTTAATCAGATTGCTTTTGTTATCTTGAGGCTGGGATACTCCAAATTGGAGCTGTCTATGACAGAGCTCCATCCAAAATCAAGATTAAATGACATAATAGCCCACATTTTTTTACAGTCTAGTTAATATGTGTTTTAAAAAATATTCCAGAGCTGAGGATTTTAAAAATTCTTTTAGATTGTGACTATTGTTTCTCTATCAGAACCCTCAGATAGTCTCTCTCATTCTAGGGGCTGACAGTAAAACAAATAGAAAGAATTTATAGAACACACATTATTCTAAATATATGGACTTTGTTGTCTACAACATAGGAGCATTTTAAAGCACTTGGGCAGTCTGTCCTTCTACATTATCTGCTGTTGCTTTTAGCTACCCTATGCTTAGAAAGCTTTACAAAAGTTTTACGGTATTTCTGGCTCAGCAAAATGGTAAAATCTTTTAATGATTGTAAATGATGGAGTTTTTTCCAGTCATTGCAGAAATTATTGCTGATACTTTGTGGTCCAACCAGGAACACACTGTCCTACAAAGATTAACTAGTGATGATTCCTTCATTTATTCAGTGGCAGTAGTCCCAGGTTTAAATACGTATCACACTGTTGATCCTAGCAATTATCGTTCAAACTAAATCTACACACAAAATCTCATTTATTCAGAGCTACATTAATGAGTCAATAAAGCTCTGATGAATCTGGCTCTGTGTTCCTATATACATTATCTCGAAATTTGAGCTGCAACCAATAGACCAAAGAAGGTTGTCTTTTGCTCCTGGGTTGTTTTTTTGGTTGCTTTGTTTACAGTCTTTCGTATGTTTCAAACTTTTCCAGTGCAGAAATGTAAGATTCCTTAATCTGGGGATTTTAACAATAATATAGAGTTTTATCATATTTAATGAACACATATATTGCTTATGCATATGTTACTGCATTGTGTCGCTGAGTGTCAAGGGTAAACAGATTATGTCCAGTCCTAATTTGTCCAGTAGAGTATTTATGCAATTTGTATGTGCATACAGCAGAAGCATGCACTCATATCGGGTATTCCAGTATTATTAACTGGGTGGTACTATAAAATTGTGGCTATCTTCACCTGCCCCAGCTCTATGAAATGTCTGTCTTTACATGACTTCTGCTTTTTTGTTTTTAAATACAGTGACTATTTCTGCTTTTCTGATCTTACAAAAGAAAAATTCTCTGCTTCGGTATCACTGGTGCCACATATTTAGTAATCACACTCAAGGCATGGAAATCTTGAGATTTTATTTTAACATAATACATGCTTGATTCTATTTATTTATCTTGTAATTTCTGAGCTGTTAAAGGATGATTTTCCCCCACAGCTGTGTGCTGGTTAGTCATGAACAATATTTTTCAAGAAAAGATGATATTTTTATTGATTCAAACAGCTTTGGGGATTTAAGAAAAGCTACAAATATGCAATAGATTTTTATGAAAGGCTGACAAAGATTTGTGAAAAAGTCATGGCAGTTAGTGTGGCTGAACTCCATAGGCTTACTTATTATGAACTCTGTACTTCCATCATCATGCTTTTTTTCTGTTAATGAATTTTTGTAAAGACAGACATACATAGTCGCACATGGAACATGATGCTTAGAGTACTGAGTTATAGTTCTACAAAGTGCAGTTTAGTTGGAGCAGCAGCATAGTTTCATTCATGTAGTTTTGCGCTTGAGCTAATAAAATAATTATGATTTTTTAAAGTTTGTGGGGAATAAGAAAACATTTCCTATAACAATTTTTTTTTTTTTTTACAAATTAACTTACTAATTCAACTATAGCCCAATGTTTTTAGACCATAACTGGCTCCTACAGAGCCAATTAGGGTGCATCTTCGCTGGCTGTAAAGTTGGGCCTTCTGGCACCACGGTGTGGGGCCTGGCCGAGAAGCTCTGAATTGTGCAAAGCTGAGATCTGCCACTGCAAGGAACATTTTCAGTGGCTTTAAGAATTTGATGGTATTAGGTAGAATGGCTGCATTCCCCGTGTATTCTTGGCAGTCCTGTGTTCTTTAAGCACTTGCTCTTCCCAGTGTAACATCATCCATTATCTCCTTAACAATGCTTCAGCTTTCAATGTCTAGTTTTTATAAGATAATGAGCTTTTGAGTTCAAAGACTGTGTGGAAACTTTGTGATTTGTAAGCTGAGACTTACACATGGAATAGTATGAGCACCTTCAGTGCTGCTGTATAGTATTTTATTGTAGAATAAATATTGGTGAAGAATCTGAATTGCTAACATTTTTTTCTCTGAGTTTGACATACAACTAAACAAAAAAAAGACTTTTTCCTGTGTATTGAGTTTTTGTGAAGAATACAACAAATCATTCTCATTTATAATAAAAATTAAAACTTTTCTTCTAATGATTTGAGAATGCATCAGTTGGAAGAAAGCATTATGGCAGGAAATAAAAATGGCTTTTTAAAACTGAAATTTAAAAAATAAAATCAAGATGTTCTGAAATGGTCATTTCATATAAGTGGAAAAATATGATGTTTCATTTTGAAAGAGAGAGGACGGAGCTCCTTTTAATTTTCAGCGTATGTTTTCGGAGTTTTTAAATGAAAATCAAAACCTGTTTTTTGGTAAACCTGCGTCATGTTTTCCAAGTAGTGTGAATCTATATTCATTGCTTGGGAAAAAAAAAGGCTTAGGAAAAATAATTAAAAAGTCAAATATGTTCCCTTTTTTGTAGCGCTGAGCATTCACAGGTGTCTGGGGGGGGAGAAGCAGGGACGGGGGGCCTCAGCCACCATAACACACACACCTCCCACCCCAGCCCCTGTTCGATGTGCCCAGGATGCTTTGTACAGCCGCCTGACGACTGTGAAAGCCTTCTTCCGTCGGACTCTGGCTGTGCTCACCCCTGCTGAGCTAGGAGTGACAAAGGAGTAAATGTCTTGATATTGATCACTTGTTACAACACTGCCGATGCAGGACTAGTGCCTGCCTTCCTGCCAGAAGGCTGGGGAACGTTCATAGCACCTGGTCCAATTTAGACAACCTAACCTGGCTTCTTACCAACAGCATATGTGGAGCATTCTAATGTTGTTTTCTTGTTCAACTTTTAAAAAGCAGTTCATGGTGGCAAATTACCAACCTGTAAAGTTGAACTGTGCATTAATCTGCAATTAAGAAAAAAGCATTAAAAGGGTGACTAATTTGTGGGTATTTTTGTTTGTGCAACACCCATGATGGAAATTGTGCACTGGGTAGTTAATTTATGCTTGTTCTTATACTGAATACAACTTTTTTTCTCCAACCTCTTCAATTTGTGATGCTTGCACTTTGCCTTAATTTTAACGTTTTTTTTTTTCTGAACAAATTGTTCTTTACTATTTGTTCACCTACCAGATTATACAGCAATGACTTGATCTGTGACTTTTGGAGTGTTCTTTGGTATCGCTAGTAAAAAACAATAGAAAGACTGTTCTGCAGGTGCATCGTGTTGTCACCTTGGCTTCACGTGAGCTGTTCTTGAATCCCCTGTTATCAAGTAAGAGCTGAGATATGAAAGAATGATGTATAAAAAGGTTCTATAATGAGAATAAGAGGTGGATGTTACCTAACACATGAAACCTCAGCCGCGTAACTCGAAAGTAGAGCAGTGACTTCATGCAATTAATTAAACCAGGGACAGAATACAGCTTGGTATTGTAATAATATTAAATCAAAAGAGTGCTTTAGGTTAGAGATTGCATTTCTATGTTTCATGCAGTCTCCTTGGCATGATTCTCGCATAGGACACACAAGTACTGCTTCAGAGGATGTATTTCCCATAAAATTATACGATTAGGTAGCACCTCTGTGGTGGGTTGACTGTGGCCAGCTGCCAAGCACCCACCAGCCATTCTCTCACTCCCCCGAGTCAACAGGACACGGGGAGAAAATAGGATGAAAAAGCTCATCGGTGAGATAAGGACAGGGAGATCACTTATCAATTACCGTCACAGGCAACACAGACTTGACTTGCGAAAAATTAATATAATTTATTGCTAGTTAAAATAGAGTTGGAGAAACAAAAACCTTTCCCCCAAGCTTCCACCCCTTTTTCCCAGGCTCAACTTCACTCCTTCACTCCTGACTCGTCGCCTCCCCCACCCACCGGGCTGTGCAGGGGGATGGGGAGTGGGGGTTGCAGTCAGGCCATAGCGCTTCTCCCGGGCTGCAGCGTGGACATCTGCTCCGGCGCGTTGCTCTCCACTGGCTACAGGGAAATACCTGCTCCACCGCGGTCTCTTCTACGGGCTGCAGGGGAATGTCTGATCCACCACCTGGAGCTCCGCCTCCCCCTCCTTCTTCTCTGACCTTGGTGTTCAGAGGACTGTTTCTCACACCTTTTTTTTTTAACTGGCTGCTCCCTCCTGGACAGTGTTTTGCCCTTTCTTAAATACATTTTCCCAGAGGTGCCACACCTGCGGCTGATGGGCTCGGCTGTGCCCTGCGGTGGGCCGGTTGGAGCCGGCTGGAACCGGCTGCGCCGGGCGCGGGGCAGCCCCCGCCCCTCCTCACAGAGGCCGCCCCCGCGGCCAGCGCCTGGGCGCCTGCAGTCAATGCAACCTCTCTCCAGCGAAGGGAGATACCCCAGCTTTGTCTGGGTCCCAATGTTTCAAATCTTGCTCAAGACAGGTACAGACAGGTACAGTCTGTGCTACTTGATTCGCACCAAGTATATTATTTTAATGTGAGTTTCAACTGGAAGAACACGCTGAAATTAACATTTGATGTCTTATTCTTTGATATCTGGCATTTTTCACAGGCAGACTATAATAAAGAAGTCAGTTATTGCTATTAGACATATTTTAGAAGAATTCTTTTCTGATGCATATCTCCACTTGGATTATTAAATTTAAATCACTGCTGCTATCAGTTTGAATACTAATGATACATTCTGCCAGATGGAAGCCTTTAATAAATTTTCACTTTTCTCTAACAGTCAGTTGTAAATCTTAAATAAGAGACTTTTTTGGGTGATGCCAGCTTTAATGCCTTATGTCCACACTGTTTCAATGTCGTCAGTACCTGAGAAGCAGGAAACTCTAATTAAATGCCATTCTTTCCCCTTTATTGAGATGCAGGGTGGCACAAACTCTCTTACTTTGTTTGCCTTTCGCTGTAGCACAGTCGAGGCCTTTTTTGGTGTATTGTGAATGGTTTCTGAACGGCCAGCCACTTTTCTGCTATACTTGTGTTGCGTACCTGAGACTGTCCTTCACCATGTCTTTCGGTTGATGTGTATATTCAGTATATTCAGACTTTTGAGCTCTTTTCTGTTGCTGTGTATGAAGCTCCAAGTACTGGGGCTTGTGAAAGAGGAGGGGGGAAAGAGACAGGGAGCTGCCCGCTTACCTAGTAGAAATATCTCCTCCAGTGGCACAAGACTTTGCTGATTTCAGGTGATTTGCACGCTTCGGAGGGCGCTGGCACCCTTCGCAGTACTAGGGCTGCTGTTACGACCCAGCATCTCAGGTGCAGGATGAATGAAACTTAATAAACGAGTATGTCTCTTTTATTAGCACATTTGATCACCTCTTTTCATTAGCTAGCCATATTTTCCTCCAGAGTCATCTGCTATATTCACTTTTAGACTTCTGAACTTTTGCACAGGGGCTATATAGTAGCTAAAATCTATGCTGTTGTGGGCAATTCAACTTTATATAGCTTAACCTTTTCTCTGCTGCATTCTACCTAGCTGGGAACAGCTCCTTCAGGGAAAAAAATTATGTCTATCGCTCTGCTAAAAGTATAGGAAAAGGTAAGCTGTAAATCCTGGCTGTGGTGGGGAGGGGAAAATAAACACTAGGTAACAGAAGAGAAAATGAAATCACAGCATTCAAACTTTCTGCACCTTGGGGGAAAGAGAGAACTAAAATACTTATGTGAGTCAATAACTATTCCCAGTAGAATCCTTGGAAAAGCCTACAGGTAGAGCAAATTTTTCAATTATTGAGTTATTTTCTCACCAGTCTTTTTCACTTATTGATTTGTTTTGTCATTAAACCTAAAAGCCACACAGTTAAATCTGTTTCATCCATGCACCAGACTCTCCAAATAATTCCATTATCTAAATGATTATCTGAAGTGCCAATTACAAGAAAGTAATTAATAATATCATAATGCAGAGAACAGGTTTTGTTGAGCTTTGTGGTGGTACTTTGTTCATCGATTTTCTGTTTTGTTCTCTCTCTGCTTCAAAGTTAGTAAGAAAAAATGCCCATTGAAACATCTCCATCATGGAACAAAAGATGTCAATTATGGGAAAGTACGGGTACCAACAAAACATTTCAAATCGTTTTAAGAAATTTTCTGACATAGTAATGGTAATTAGTGTATTTCAGTTTCAACAACTGTAATTAAACCTGACCTTTAAGTTAATTATGTCTTGACATTTATGAATTTAAACTAGCTTTCCCTGTGGTGATGATGTGTTATATACAGATGCTCGTAAGTAGTTTCTGTAGTGTGAGCAAGCAGATTTCAGATGTGCCTACACTGCAGTTCAGAGAACAGCGTCATGCACATACCAGCGTCTTCAATACATTTGTGCAGTTTCAGTTAATGCTGTTCCTAGATTTTGTAATGGCATTCTGACATTGCTGCTTATGCAACAAAAATCACTAACACAATTTTGAAAGGAGCTTAATGAGCAGTAATACATGCTGTTATTGTACAATTCTCTATTTACGTGAAACCATTACGTTTGCATGGAAATGTAGAGGAAAATAAGTCCATCTGTTGTAAAGGCTGCAGCGTAGCAAAGACCACAATGAAACAGTCAACCATGGGAGTTCGAAACTGAGGACATATGACAGAATAAAAGTTGAGAACTGTTCTTGCTCACATATAGCATCAAGTCTAGCGAGGTTCAAGATTAAACATAAAGGTGAGATTAGATAATGCTAGAAGAAACATCAGTGATGGAAGGTTTTAAGGTGTAAGGAGAAGCATTTCTGAACATAAGAAGCCTTTGCAAAAAGGCATTAGCCAAGGTATTTTTAATAAAGATAATAACAGTGATATTGAAAAACTATATTTATGACAATAAAACCCACACTGGTGTATCACAGAGAGATCTATCCTGAGGAAAAAAGATCAGTAGTCTTCAGGAAAGATTTTGGCCCTTTTGAATGTCCAAAGGTGCCTTGTAGTTGATTTGGAAGGGGTGGGAACTTTGTCTCCAAAGACGTGTTTTATGTGTAGTGAATACTAGATTTCACAGCCCTAGTGCTAATACTGTGCCTTCAGAATTGAACTCTCAATTTGATAGAAAAAAACTAGCTGCCCCCTTGAAGTTTAAAAGCACAGCAGTTTATGTAGTGTCCTACATGGCTGTTTATAATTCTTTCCTGATCCATACATTCATCTACTTTGTATATGTCATATGTTGAGAAATCTCTACTGCCTGCTTTCACGTTGCATAACTTCAAATCCATATGGAATTATTTGCATATTATAAATATATATTTTAAGTGGGATTAAGCCAAAATTAAAAATGATCTGTGTTTATATGGAAAGCTAAGTGGGCTAAATAATACAGCCATACCATTCACTAGTTTTGGTGGTTCTAAGCCTTCAAAATATATCTGATTGTTATATATCTGATTAGCACAGGCTACCCAAAAATGTTTCCCCAAAGCCAACAACCAGTACAGTGCACATATTTATGGAGAAATCAGGAATCCCCCTATAACCCATTTATTTTCTTTCCTATGCTAACAATTCCTCAACAAGTTTTCTTAAGCTGTTTGCTTATTTGGATAAGTCATAGTTTATTTTCTGTTTTGTTTCTGCACAAAATTTTGACATGTTTTTATGGTGGGTCACTTGTGATGAGGAAAAGGTCAACAGAAAGTTTTACAAACTGAAAGGCCTAGTCTTGCTTAGAATATCGGGACCCCGGCTGCCTGACCTATTCATTGACTGTGTTTTCTAATTGGGCCGTCATTGCCATCCAACTGGCAGTGTAACGTTGCTAACTGCTAGTTTAGTCAGAACATGAAAATCAATCTGCAAGTAAAGGGCATAGCAAGCACCATGCCTATAGAGTATTGTATGTTTGGCCTTGGCATTCAAAAGATGCTTTTTTGTTTGTGCTATTCTAATGGAATACTGTAGATTTATTTCCAAACTAAGTGACTCACAGCTGCTGATGCTATCTTTTAAATGTCTTTTTGCATTGCATTAAGAAGTGTTTTTTGATATAAGACAAACCGCAGAACACATATGTTTAAGAGGTATGTGACAAAATAATGCCATATTCCTTGAGTTGTGGTGCAAAGAATAGTTGTGCTGTGTATCCTGACATCTTTTGCCATAATTACTTCAGTTTTTCCTTTCTGAAATAAAGCTTTAGAGAGTGCGGGATTTACTAGAACTAATAGAACACATGAAAAAAGCAAGTGACATTGTGCAATAAGTACAAAAGCAACAGCTCATTCTTTTCCTGCATAAGTTTCCTCCTAGCTATGCTGTTTTTGGCATTTGAGAAAAATAAAACAATTGATCTGATCTGAAAACTGCATGAAAAGCAAGAATGCTTTCATCAAAATGAAAATGAAAAAATAAGCCCTTGACTTTCCTATACTTAAGTTTGTCAGATCCAAAGGAAATGAGGCAAACATGTACTTGGATTGGAACTTGATTATAGAAATGACTTGGAACTTAGCCTGGAAATGGTGCTAAGCCACCCCATCCCCATCGTTTTGTTTATCATACTGCTTTCTTTTCCTTTATACCTTATGCTCTGATGAAAAGGTGAAAGGTGTTTGCTCTTTCTTTTTCCTTTCTGTTCTTCAGGTATGTCGTGGTTTAACCCGGCAGGCAGCCAAATACCACGCAGCTGCTCGCTCACTCCTCCCCCACCCCCCAGTGGGACGGGGAGAGAATCAGCAGGGTAAGAGTAAGAAAAACATGTGGGTTGAGATAAAGACAGTTTAATAGAACAGAAAAGGGAAAATAATAACAATAATGATAATGATAGAACATACAAAATGAGTGATGCACAATGCAATTGCTCACCACTCACACTGACCGATTACCAAGTAGCGATCGGTACTTCCTGGAACACGCCTACCGTTCATATACTGAGCATGACGTCACATGGTATGGAATACCGGGTTGGCCAGCTGGGCCAGCTGTCCCGGCTATGCTCCTTCCCATCTTCTTGTGCACCTGGCAGAGCATGGGAGCTGTCCTTGACAAGGAGGGCACTTAGCAACAACTGAAAACATCAGTGTGTAATCAACATTCTTTTCATACTAGGAAGCACTAGGAAGAAATTTAACTCTATCCCAACCGAAACCAGGACAAGGTAGTAAATATCAAAAGCTTATTTTAATCAGGTAAAAATAGTTTGATTGCAATGTTTGTACCATTCTTTTCGAGTTTGAGACCTGAATTATCTCTAACATATTGATATATCAATTCAAGATGTAAAAATACAGAAATATATCTTTTTTTTTTACCAGAAATATAATATAGAATATTAAAAATATCTCAAGAGGTAGTGGTTGGGTTTTGACACAGAGGGTAATTAATCATATGCTTAGTGTACTCTGTGCCGTATACCTCTTTTGAAAATGATCCAAAGGCCACTGAAGTCAATGAAGCGCCAATGTCTTTTAAATCAGTTCTAAATCTTTGCCCTAAACAGTTGGGAAAGAAGCAAGTGAGAGAGAATATGACCAAGGTCATTAGAATCGCAGCTTGTAAGTTGTGGATAACCAGGGAAGAGCTGTTCTTTTTTAAAAAATAAGCTTCAAGGAGTATCACGTAAGACTAACAGGTGGCAGTACAAGGCAAGCAAGAGACGACATTTCTTTGTGAAGCAGGTAGGTAAGCTGTGGGACTCCTTTGCCATGGGAAGTTACAGATGCCAAATGTTTACAGAAGTGCCAAAAGCAATTGAACAAATCCTTAGTAAGGGGGGCAGGGCTATTAAGCACACAGACATAATGCCGGGCTCAGGATGTCCCTGATCCATACATTGCTGGAGGCAGTGTTCTGGGGAAATACCGCTATGTATCTCCCCTGCTCTGCTTTTCACTGAATGCCTGCTGTTAATCACAGCCGGTAATGGCTTGCCTGACAAAAGTAGGCCTTTGGCATGACTCACTAGATCCACTTATAAGTTCTTAAGTAGCTGTATGAGCATCATAACCAGTGTGTGACGCATATTTGATTCTGGCAAATGAAAGATGTGAGCTCTGATTGATGTTCTTCCCACAGATTTGAGCTGTAAATAGTGTGCCTATCTGTGGTTTTATAATATCTCAAAAGTATTGAGCGTGTACTGCACCTTTTTTTTCTCAGGGAAGTAATATCTTCAACACACCTATTTTCATGAAGCATGATAGGTATTTATTATCTCTGAGCTCACTCCCATTTTGTGGGAATGTAAATATAGCTAAACTGGGACAGAGGGGTCTGAAATTTTGAGAGTACAAACATGCATGGAGATATACATAGCCTTGATCATATAAGCCTTGTTTAATTTAGAAAGCAGGCTGACCACAAGATGTCTAACTGTTTCTCTGTAACAAGCATAATAAAGCACAGAACAAGGTTTAGTTTTATTACTAGTATAAGTACTGTACACTCACTTTGTTATAAAACAAACAATTAGACAAGGTCCACGCCCTACAAATCTCACCATCTAATTAGGATGGTTTCAGTACAAACAATTAGAAGCCTGACAGTGGGAGCAAGAAGGGTCACAGGAGTTCTATGAATAAAAGCTATGTGGAAAAAAATAGCTGGTATGAAGTATGCTGAAAAGACAAATGATGTGAAATTTCCTTCCAGCAGCATACAGTGAGGAGAATTATCTTCTGATAAGAACTAGGCAGCTGGGATTTTCCTTATTCTTATGACTTCTCTTTTATGAGGAGATATTCTCCTGAATACCGTGCCCTATATTCTCAGGTTCATCTGTCTTTCATTGGAAAATTTCCGTGAAATCTTGGGTTCAGCCAGTCGTACAAAGTGGGCCATCTTTTCCTTCACGTGTATCATGCCTACCAGGCTTTTACACATGATTGTATGGTGGGACACGGTCCTCCAGACATGCAGGAAATGTACAGCTGCCTCTAAGAGTGTGGGTCCATATCAAGGAGTAGGGGGAAGTTTTCCCAAGGACATTGGTTCAAAGCCTAATGTGTAAGAGGAGAGCTATGGAACCTGTACTTTCAGAAATAGTAGAGCAGATTTCAGAGATACATCATAGTGTGTGCTCTGTAGTTTGACATCTTAAGGATGGTTTGACATCACTAGAATTCTTACTAGTGACCAAAAGCAATGAAGAATTGCATCACAAATACATTTATCTGAACTCAAGTTTTAATAGCAAGTTTCCTTCTGAGGGGGGAAAAAAGGATTTTAATACTTCAGCTAAGTCTGTATTAGACTAATACCAATTTGTCATTTTACCTTTATTTGATGATTTTTTTATGAGGATGATTTAATTTCAAGACCTATACTATTTTCTGAGCTGTTACCATTTTAAATACTTCTATACCTCATGCTGTTAAGCCTTTGAACATACACACAATATACTTCTCTTACATCTAGCTTTCTTACGTTATAGCAGAAAGCAAACATTTTTAATTTATCAAAGAATGTCTTTCATTTCTTGCCTGCATTTTGTTTCCTTTATAAATAATTTTTATGTACAGTTTTAAAAATATAAACAAATCCTCCATGACATTCTTTCTGATCATTAACGTTCACAGTCTCTCAGATCAAAAGTTTTGCTGGGTTTCTTTGTGAACATGAAAAGTCCTAATCCACACTCTCAAGAAACTTGCAGTGGAATTCTTTTCCTTCCATTGTTTCTGGTCTGTCTCAATAAATCTGAAAGGTAAGTGATGAATAATATAGTTCTGTTTAGATATCCCTTGAATTTAATGGACATTACAGAGTTTAAAAGAGGTTGAACTGGGCTATATATGACTGAAAACAAATGTTGGATGAATTTTTCTTTACCCATAGTGAAATGTAGTAAGCAGTTTTCTAAGCTTCTATTAAAATAATGTTTGTAGACATCTTTTTTTTAATGCCAGACAATTTCAGACTTATTATTTAGCTTATTTTTGCCTTAAAAATGGAATGCTTGTTAAAATTCAAAAGTTTATCTTGATATTAAAAATGTTGCTCATGCCACATAAAGCTAATTTTGCAGCAAAATACAATACAGTTAATGTAATGATAATAATTGATAACAAAATAAGTGGGGTACTTCAGGGAACTGACTTACTATTCTGCTTGCAGGTTGGTCAGATTTCCAAGATTAAAAGCAGAACTAAACTTAATGCAATGAGAGCAAATAGCTGCAAAAGGTGTCTCAGTTAATTGTTAGCTAGTGAGTAAATAAGATTTTATGGAAAGTGTGGGAAGAATGAGAATGCCTGTTCTTTGTCTCCCTCCTACATTTGTGCCTTCAGAATGAATTGTCGCCTGACTTCACAGCATAGGGAGCATTGTGAAAAAAATGGTAATTTTTATTGCTCTCATGTCCTTATTATCTCTGCCATTTTCTCAAAGCTAATTCACAAATTCCCTTCATTTCCTTCTGCTTATAACCCTGCTTCCCCTGGCCTGCCATACCTCAAAGTTTCGTATTCCTCCCATCCATCAGTATTTCAGAGGCTTCCCTGGCTAACTCTTTCACCCAGTAAACTCTGAAATTTTCCCCTTTGTCAAATGAACAGGCCTCATTTTTATTTTCATTTCATGAATGTAGTGTCAAATTTAAGTGACTCAAGTCTTGTGCTCTCCCATAACAGACTGCACTGACCAGCTTTGCTGAGTGTGTAATCCTCGAGTAGGAGAGACGAGAGACCACTTTGCTGCCTCTGTGTTAAAAGGAGTCTCTAAATAAGCATGCAGATTGCAGCGTGGTTGCATCTTTGTGACTTTACATGACCCAATACATTCACTTAGTGATTCAGCATGTGGGTATCTCTATCTATTTGTATCTGTTGTACTAGACTATATCCAGGTAAAATGTGTTAAATCTCAATCTTTAGATTATAAGCAAAAGACTTTTCATTAAACTCTTGTACAAGGTCATCAGTTTTGCAGTGTAGTCTGTGGGGCTGTCATGTGAAGTCATCACTTTTCCAGAGAACTGCTGGTACTTTTATACTTCAGCTACCATACTGTGATTTTTTTGAAGTTGTTGCAACTGAAAATACATATTTGAAAAATGCCATGCTCTTTGAATCAGGAGAATAATTTTCCATATAGTGGAGCATAGTGCTTTAAATATGGTGGACAGCAAAATACTACTTTTTGATGGACCGGTGGTATGAAGCAATATCATTAATTCTTTGTTGTTATTCCCATGACAATAAGACTCCATTCAGGAGCGCTTTCTGAATGAAACTGCTGGTGCTAATGGGATGACCACACAGACAGGAGACATTCAGTCTCACTCCTAATTTACCTTCAATAGTTTCTTTAACCAGATCAGCATTTATTTAAAATAATGACTACCTGATTTATTCCACTGTCCCAGTTTTCACTTTGCTCTCATTCTGCCAGTTTGGAGTGACAAGAATTTTTCTGCTTGTCTTAACTTTCTTTGGACAATAGATTTTATTTTTTAAAAATTTTATTTTTAAATGGGTAAGTTTCTTAACTGCCTGTGAATAAAGCAAATATACTTGATATAATTTGAGACAATTTCTGTCAAATCCTAGATAGACATACCTGCGCTCTGAGAGTTACTACACATTTAAAACCTCAGTTCCTACGGGCCTTTTTCAGTGTCGTTTTGTCTACCTTATTGTTTCCCACTTGCAAGGAATAAGTGGAACAACATCAATTAAATAGTGGCAATCCATATGAAAAACGAGGACTGTTAGATTGCTTTATGCAGAAAGTCACAGTAAATGCAGTGTGCTATTCCTTAGCACAGCCCTTAGTTCCTACCTCTCTTCATTCTGCTGATGCAACATAGGTCAGACGGTTCCTTGTGCCAGCGCTGTGGGCTTCTCATGCCCATATCAGTCGCAGATTTTGCAACAGTGAGAGCTACAGCCTGTGGAACTGCCTGGCAATACTGATGCCAGGGCAAGATGCATGGTGTGATGCTGAAATTGCTGCCCAAGAACAGGAATCTTGGGCATATCCCCAAGAGAGTATGGAGACTTGATTCAAGAGGTGTTTGGTGACAGCCTTTCCTTAATCATTTTGTCCATAAGGGAATTGTCAAAATTCCTAAAACTGCAGAAGGATACATACTTACTAAAACTGCTTTTTAGTCCTTTATTTGGGATCAGTTTCTCTGGGGCTTTTCTTTTCTTTCTGTCTTAGCTGCAAGACAACAGTTGGATGTACATATCAAATCTATGTGGCTAAAACCAGGCAGCTAACAACCAGAGGTGGCTAAAGAAGAAGACAGATGCTAAAAAAATGTAGCTCTAGATGAAGAAAAAAAATCCATGCAGATATGATGATGCTGTAATTGCACACTCAGTGTACTGCTAGGAAATTATCTGCTCTGGTAGGATCACCCAGGAACTGTATACATTGAACACACACTATTAAAGCCTGTGTCTGATTCCATTAGCACATGACAGAGGGACCCAAATCAGTTCTAAAGGCATTTGCAAGCAGCTGCTGCTGCAACGAAGATAATATTGGCACAGCTTTTCAATTGTGTAAAGAATAGGCAGCATTATTTTAAACTTCCATCTTCCATTTGTGCCTTATAGACAAAATGCTGACTTGAGTAATTTTTAAAGCTAATTATGTAACAGGGATTTCACAAAATAGCTCTGAACTACTTAAAATGGATATTAAAAAAATCAAAATCCTGATATGACAGCTGCAATAATAATACCTATCGTTAAGTTTTGCTAGACTTTCCTCTGTCATATGTGCTCAAAAATGCCTGTCTTATTTTTCAAATGTCTTCTTCCTTTCATGACCTAGGAACAACATTTATTTATTACATGCTTTTAACATTCAGTAGCTACGCAATAAAACCACATGCCCTTGAGTACATATTTTGTATGCATAGTATAATAGAATGATTTCCTACTGGGTGAGTTAAACAGCATTTATTTTTCTTTATCTTACCTGAACTACGATGGACCACAGGCTTCCCGAATGCAACTGTGTCAAATTAAGCCTGACCTTTTCTAATGGGGATTCCAATCAGTTGGAAACTGGAAAATAAGCTGTACTGGTGCTTTTTCTGTAGACTTGAAGTTTCATGCCCTTCCACAGATCTCTAAGGATATTTTCCATCACAGTATACTGGTATGGCTAAAGAGTACTCGGGGACAGCCCAAGTTCTCTGACTGTTATGCTTTGTCTTAATGTCAGACACTGGTGTGGCGCCTTTCTGCAATTGAATTTGTTTCTCTGTACATTAAGATGTACCTGTAATCTTTCGCCAATGTGTGTAGGATTTACACATATATACATTAACATTCATGGTGTGTTAAAAATAATTAGCTTTCCTTATAATGGATGTTGTTGAGAACAGCATTCACTAACTAGTCCCATATATGGCTTGTTTAATTACATATGAGTGAAATAATTACAGGCTCTAATTTGAAAGTCAGTCTTAGAGATAACACGAACTTTATGCCTATCATGAAACACTGGCATTCAAGATCCAGTTGTGAAGTGAACATTGACTTCATTTTTCTGTTGTTATGGAAAACTATTTGAAATGTAATGATCAGATTCTGATATCATATGCATTGACAATACTAAGAGAAAGCTACATATTGGAAGCTGCTGAAGTAAGAAAGCTGTACAACATCTAGTGTGCTATGTCCTTTCCCAATTAAAAGCCTCTACAAAGGTGTTTGGAATACATTGGTCTTCAGAAATACTAAGGTAAAGGCTGAACTCACTAAAATGTACTTCATGTGAATAGATTGACATCTGAAAATTGTAAGCTGGATGCTCTATTGCCAGGCTGGTTTCCTGAAAATAAAATGTTTGGCTGAGTGTCAATACAGGAGCCTAACGTCTGGATTATACGACACAGTAAGGCCCTAATCACTTTAGAGGTGCATCCAGATAGGATGATACTGTCTCGATCTGAAGATCACCATCACTTAACGATGGTTTTTAGGTATAATGATTCTGACTTTTGTTTTAATTGATAAAGTGAATTGTCAGTCATTAGGGTAGCCTTGATAGGCACAATTCTTTAAATCAGTCTGAAAATGGAGTTGGCTTTTTCCTGCTTCTGTGTCTGCATGTGCCTCTTAATAACAATCCATCATTAATTTCGCAGCTTGAATTTGACAACAAATTTGTTCTGTTCCCACTGGACCACTTGAGAGACTTGGCTTGGTGCAAGCAGGAGCAAGCCCAAACTCTCCTGATGCAGAAATAATAGTGCTGCAGCTACTGCAGGCAGACTAAGATCAGAAGAGCAAAACAGAAAAAATCCAGTTAATTAATCTTTTGCAAACACGTTCAGTGAAATTGTACTCTCTGTTGAAGGCAAGAGTAGCTTAACCATTAACTTCAGAGAAGAAAACATTTTATCCATTGCCCACAATGGCAGTTCATGTGGAAGGTAAAGAGAACAAGATTGTTGTATGTTGTTTCTGAGAAGAAAAATACTTTTTTTCTTATGGAGGTATCTAGAAAAATCAAACAAGAATTTGGCTTACAATTTTTTGTACATATAGAATGTAAGGAGAAAACTTGGCCTTAAGGAACTTTGCCTTCTAGATAAGAATTATAAAAGGATGTATTACACTTGGGGACCTCAGACACAGAAAGATTAAATCACTCAATAGATATCTGTCAGAGCCAGGAATGAACACAGATCTTCTGAGTTTCAGTCCAGAGTTTTAACTGCAAGACAAATTCTTCCCACTTTTTATATATGTTCCCTTTATGGGTGTAAGTGTGATTTCCAGCTGTAATGAAGTATTTGTAACAGATTTTAACAATATCAGGACAGTTGATTCAGTTGGAGTTCACACTAGAACATGGATGTATAAAACTGCAAGTAGGAGATCAAAAAGAAAACATAGGGCCACAAAAGCATTCTTGCTAGCATCTTGGGACAGAGCTCAGCTCAAAGAAGTTGTGATGCTTCTATATCAGGATCAAATTGCCCTAGCTGCATAAAGAAAGAATAGGATATGACCTCAGTTCGAAACAGGATTTGGAGAAAATGATGTAGCTAAAGATTTACCTAGCCTCCCAAATTAGTTAGAGGCAATGAAGGTAATCTGGAATATTCCTTTTGTTTCAGTTTACTCTTACTGCTCATATTTATGATATAGCCACTTTTTCTTTGCTGTGTATATTCGTGTTGCATCAGTAAATTAGAAAATACTGTAAACAATATAGTCCCTTGTCAGATCATTATTTGACTTACTCCTGTGGAGAACTGTGTTGAAAAAAACGGCACAAATTTTAAAAGAAAAAATGATTGAATTCAAACCGATCGCACAAGATTGCTTTTTTCAATGGAAGTGTCCATGAGAAGGCAAATGCAGTTCCTGAAAGTGAAACTCTTTTTGTTTCTGAGGAAATCATAAAATCAGTGTGTATTTCTGTGGTATGTTCTGAGAAACTTGGGGCTTATTCATTCTAATGGATGTTTTACTTCAATTTATTATGATTCAGAGTAATGTTCAATGATTATTTTCATGGAAACCAATTCAGAAGGGCCATTCTTGTAGTAGAGACAGTGACATTTCTATTCCTGTAAAGTTACAGAATGGAGATAAACACTCAGTTTCCAGGGAAATATTATCTTTACTATTTTATAATGTTCTGTAATTAAAAAACTAAGATACTTGCAACTACATATTCCTCAATGAATGAATGAACTGCGAAACAAAGTCTGTTTTTTCACTGAAAAACCCCTTATCGACAAGTCTGAGCTGTAATTCTGCAAACTTTTCTCTGCTTGAGTAATCTTATGAGGCTCAATGGGGCTACACAAATGGATGAAGTTAATCACATAATTGAAAACATAGTTTTAAGTATAGTTGAGCATTTAGTACACAAAGAAAACACACTGTCAGATAAAATTAGAAAGTAAAACCTTTGTTTCAAATCTGCAATGGATTTTTCAGAAAGGCACAGTTAGAGAATTTCTGTTGTTATCGTTATGTCTTTCACCAGATGTGTATGTGTCATTGTCCTCCAGACAGAAATATAACCAAAATCCACAAAGTTATATGAGGTTGTAGAGCTGCTTTTTCCTAGTCATGCTTTAAGCAACTTCAGTGTTTAAGATTTGGAAAATGGAGTCCATTTTACTCAACAGCATATGGCATTGCCACGGCAAATAACTCCATATACTTTCTGACAATGTCCTTTTTATCTATTGTAGGTAGTAATATTATTGTAACGGTAACGATTTGGGACTATAAATGATGCAATATTTATAGGCAGAGATAGTATCTTTTTCAAAAATCATCTCATATAATTGGAAAAATGCAAAATCTTGAGGACAAGAGCCTTTCATCAGGTTTTGTAATTTAAACCTGAAGAAGAGTTAACGTCTGCGAGGCTGCTTCAAAAAGTTGGAAGACCAACCTTTTCACTCAGCCTGTTTTAACTTGGATCTGTGGAGATCATCTTCAGGATTCAGTCAGGTTCGACTCCTACCTATTCAGACCTTGATTTCTCTGCTTGCATCCGTCACTAGCATGGATACTGACTACATGGCAGTATTTCTGAGTATTAGAAAGAGAGCTGAAAGAGACTGCCAACTGATTTCACATTGTAAGTGTGATTGCTCTGGGTAAACAGCTTTCAGTCAATGCTGCCCTGAACTAGCTGGAAAATGCAGAAGTGAAAAGCTCTGTAAAACTATAGGATTCCTTTGGTTTTAATGCCCTTGCTTTTAAATCTGTTTCTGAAATGGTTTTTCCTAGTTGTGCTGTAATTCCTCTTTTTGAATTTGAAAAAAATATACTACTAAATACAAAATGAATGATTGTGACTAATTTTCTAAGGAAAACAGTGTTGAGCTTTGTGGGTCTTAGTATAGCAAGATTTTATTGTCCTTTTCATTAAATTTTAATAGATCAATGAGCAGATGAGACTCGTGGGATGGAGTCATAACTTACAAATTTCAGTCTGTCAGTTCCATGCTTGAATAATTGTTAATGATTAACATTTGATTAATTCTTGCAGAAAAGTCCTACTTTACAGCAAGGAAGGAACAACAGATACATTCCAGTGATCTAGTGGAGGTAGGTAAATGCTAATTGTTTGCCTGTGTTGTCCCCAGAAATTAATGCTTTAAAAAAATTGTTCTGATCATCCAACTACAGAAAAGAGAAATGGAGTTTGGCAAAACTAACATATTCACTGATAAATTGACAAACAAGGTCTATCCAGTTTCTCCCAGCGTCATAGTGAATTTCAGAGTTAACTTCTCTCTGTTTTGACTATAGTTCAGGAGAAAAAGAATTTATTAAAAAACAGGAGTTCAAAATTCTCATTAAAATGGAAATATTTCATAGAGAAAAAAGGCTGTTTGAAGAATCAGTTCTGCATGTAGTTCTGTTGTCCATGTGCTCTAATTCTTTATGCTCATATATTTTTATTGGCATTGATTAAACCTGTGGTAAAAAAGTCGTTCTGTGTGCCAAGTATATATTACAGAAGAAATAAGCGGCAGAAGGGTATTCAAAGTCAGGTATGTTATTTTGAATCAGTAGCTATTCTAAATATTCTCATTTGAACTTTAAAGAAAAATGCTTAAAGTGGCAGAGAACAGGTTAAGGACATATATTCTTTTCAGTTTTGTTGGCAACTTCTTCACAGGTGAAAAATAATTGGGAAGAACATTATTTTTTTAATGTGAAGGGTAATGACATCAATACTCACCAAGACTTCAATAGCTCACAAATTATCGACTCTAGATCATAAACTGCATTACACTTGCAGCTGTATTAAGTTCTTTGATGAAACCAGTCACTTTAATGGCAGAAAACGTACAGTCAAGTAAATGATGACTGAAATGTCTGCTAGCTTTTTTCTTTAAACTGTGATTTCAGTTTTAATTTTTTAAGACTTATTATATGGAAGATTAAAGCACGTTTTTCAGTGTATCATTTAAATCAGTCATGAATAAGTTGATACCAGTGGGCAATGTGTTTGAATATTTCATCACAAAGTGATGGAGTGTCTTATCTTAGCTTGTTAGAGTGCTTTTACTCACCGGTCCATTCTGCTCTTTTATTTGACATGACCTGAATAAAGAATGACCAAAAGTTCAGCAAGGACAGAATCAAAAAAATGTATCAATAGAGGAAAAATATATTTCAAATCCTGATGATATTATTGCCTTAATTCAGTCAGTGCCATGAAAATAATTTTCTGAGTTATTCAAAGTCATGTAATGATGTTTGACTTGCACAAATATAATTTACTAAAGCGAAGTAAATATTTCTTCTTGTAAACAGAAACTAAATATAGTTAAAATTGATTTTTTTTTTCTGTAAATTATGGACCTGGTTCTTCGACTTTAAAATAAGTTTTTTTGGACTCCAGTTCACATTTCTTTCCATGACAACAGAAGCCCATTTAATCTCTCATCAAATTAGGGAAGAAACTAAGAATTGAAAGAGAAGTTGGTGTTTCTAGAAACACTTTCCTTTCTTCATGATTCTCTTGACATCAGAAACTGTTTGGAAAACCTCAGAGAGATTCAGAAATGTAAGCTTTTTTCCTCTAAGTATTGTAAATCAGGTAGAACACCATTTTATCTAGAGGGCATTAGAATCAGTACAACAGTGTTACTCCCTGAGTTATTACTATACTGAAGCGTTTAGACAGTGTTCATTGAGGATAGCCTCAACAAGCTGTAGTTATCCATTGACAGTGCATCCTCTATCTGACATGCTTTTCCTGCTGGCACGCTATTCTTTCCAAGGGACCTTGTTTCCCATACCTTGATACTCTTTCTGTGAGGCTCCAAAGTCCAGGTCAGCTTAATGTGACAATGGCTTTTATCAGATCAGTGAAAACTATGCAGGATTGAGATTTTTCTTTCAACTTTCAGATCTGCGGAACAGCAAAAATAATGCAAAATTCTCTGTGATTTGTCAGTACCTGCCGAGAGTCAGGAGTTTTCTGGGTGTAGCAATAGCAACTGGGAATCCAAGAGAGGATCTCCAGCTGTGGTGGTGATCTGCAGCGGTTACTATTAAATCTGAATTTCTTTTGTTTGTCCCGTATATCTCAACAGTAGTTGGCAGTGTAAGTTCTTTAAGAAGATTAACAGTTTCTAAATTGAACAGAAAGTCAATGCAATTGTTCAGTTGGGACTTTGTGACCTGTTTTTTAGATGTCAGTGGAGATGGCATCCAGACTATCTTCCCTGTTGTCCTGCATAGATGTCACCCTGTTGACTCACTTTGGTGAGCAAGGGGGAGATGTAACCTAACACATCACCCTCAGCAGCCATACAGAAACAGAGCAGATGCTGAAATGTTTGACTGCTTTATGTTGTCACAGTCTGCGATCAGCAGATTTTGCTCTCTTGACTGGTGATGTTGTATTCATATATTGCCTAGAAGCCACAAAGCAAGAAGAAGAAGTGAATATGTTGCTTGTCAGCCTGCAATTTGTCTGTATTGGCACTTCACCATAGATCTTTCATCAGATGTATTCAGTTTGGGAAACTAATCCATTTTTCTTTGTGATCACTCACTAAATATCTAACAATAGTATGCCACAATTTTAGGTTTATACTTCTGCTTGCAATATTATGAATAGCATAGCATATTAATTCTAGTAAAGAATATTCAACATAAAGCAGCATTTTGTATATATTTGTGTGACACAGTTTCATACAACAAGAACAACAAGTAGTTCAATGAGCAGTGGCAACAAGGAGGCCTGGCTCTTACGGAGTTATGACTTGAGAGTGAGCACCTCTGTGGAGTTCACACTACAACAGTGCCAACAAATAGGTATGAGGGGCTATGATCAAAAGTGTTCATGAATGTGAGTTCAGATTACAGCCTTTTCATAAGTGTGGAAATTAATACAAACTGTCCTCTATACTGCTACATATTTTCATAGACGTTAGGTGGAAGAGAAAACTCTAATACCTCTCCTCCGTGGTCACACTTATTCTAGCTGGCCAATAGTTAAAGAATTATCAAAGGAAACAAAACAGACTGATAAACATGCACTGAACAGCACTGCATGGGTATTATAAGGTATTTTTTTGAAATTGTGATGGAAAGGGTTATGAGATAAACTAGATATATAAAAGTGAGATATTGCAGTGGTGTAGATTAAGGATTGTTTAAATAATTCAGAAAATAGTTAAAATGAATCATTTTCTGCAAACAGAACACTTCAGAATTCACCTGACTCTTCAAGAGGGCTTTAAAGTAATAATTAAGTGTTTGAGAGGAGCTCTAATACTTGGGGGATTATCTTGCACACGGAGAGGGTCCTATTTACTCTACATCAGTCAAATAGGCATAATTTTGAAGTTTAAGGAAGTTATCTGAGAAAGGTGATGGTTGCCAAAGCTCCTCAATATGCCATCGAGAGAAATATTTAAGATCATTTGTAAGATCATTTAATTCCAGTGGAAAGTAGAGTGATATAGAGGAGTGGCATCTGCTGAAGCAGGTGAAGTTTGGCCTTGCAATGTAATGAATATAACTGCCCAAAATTAACAATGCCATTACTTCTTGAAGTGTCCTTCCAGACTATGTTTGCATGGCACAACATAGTGATCCACAGAGATACTACAGTTAGACTGTAGTACTGTCAAGGATCCTGAAAGCAATACAGCTGTGTTAGTGTGGTACTATCAAGGTTAATGAGTGCTTCTCAGTAAGCAATGTAAGAGTGAGTACAGTAATAAACACGGCAGTATTGTGTTTGGTGTCTGTGCTAGCCAAGTATTCTTGCAAGGCCTTGCACTGAGTTCCACAGATCTGCACCTTAGAAGACAAACGCAGTGTCGTCAAGAGTGAATGGCTGCTGTTACATGTGGTTGTATATAGTATAGGTATAATATGACTATTTGTTGGCAACATACAAACATAAAGAAATCAGTGTATTTTTAGCATTTGCAACTAATATTTCAAGTTCATACAAAGAAGTATATTCCAACTTCAGTGGTTTTATAAGAAATTCAATATACTATGTATTCTATAAATGTTCTATCCCACTTTAAGTACAGCAGTATGAAAAGCTCCAGAATCCTATTCTGATGACAGATTTTTTTTTAGAATTTAAAAAGTCTATTTACACATAACCTTGATTTCTGAGTGTTTTGATTGTTCTATTTGTATGTGTGTTTGTATGTATGTGCAGTTGTACAGAAAAAAAGGAATGTACAGAATTTTTACACAGGATACAAATATGTCTGAATCTCTGCTGCTCATGATGTAAATTGGTAACGCAAAGTACATGAGGAGAAAGGAGATATTGCTAAATGAAATTGAACCTTACTTTTTGATTGAAAAATGCTGTATTTCCCTCATCTCCTTGCTGTTCCTTTCTCAAGCAGCAGCTCAGATTTGACAGCCATGATTATGAAATTGGCATACCAAAGACAGTCTTTTTGTTTCAGAGAGTTAAATCCCGGTTAGTGTTAGAGCTACATTATTGTACGTCTGTCCATGAAGAAAAGTTGCATTTCCCCAAGGAAACTAACTGGAAAAGAAACTATGAAAAAGTTAAATTTAAAATATTTTCCAATCCTAGTAATTTCTCATTGCCTTTATATGTTTTAACAGAGTTTCTAAGAAGTGCATGCAGATTGTTTTTTGCTGTATTGGTTTGTAGCATAGGAAGAGGACTTTAAGACTAATTGCACAGCCAATGAGAATTGGTACATTGCATCTGGATTTATCTTTCGCAAAGTGAATAGACACAGAGATTTTCCAAAACAGTAAGTGGCACCAAATAACTTACAATATAAAAAATGCGTAGATCAGAATTTAAGTCAGCTACACATTTATTGTAGGATGGATCTGACAAGGTCTGTGGTTAACAACGTGTAGTTGGATTCTGCACACATGGCAATAGAAATAAAAAAAATGTTTAGTCATCTTCCTAGGCCTAATTAGGGGATGAATACTTGAGAAAGAAGAAAAAAGCAGTCTGGAATGCAATTATATGGGAAATTTAATCTTACGTCTGACTACAAAGCTTTGTATATTTGTATGCAATTGGTGGGATTAAAATTCCTGTTTTCTTTATCCCTGATTCATCCTTGTTAATCTTTTTTTTTTTTTCCCCTCAGCAGTTTTGTGATAAAATGGTTCTTCAAAATGGACTTGGATTTAACCCTCCATATCTGCCTCTTGCCTCCCGGATTTTGGAAGGTTTGAAAACCACAGCCAGGTATGAACTTCTCTTCGCAATTTCTCTTCTTCTCTGTTCATATTGCCAAATCATTTGCAGGAATTTTGTGTCGTAGTTTTCATTGATATGCATATGAATTCTTATGACCAAATTTAAATATTTATCAGCACAAGCTAGCAAGGTGAAATGGTAAAACTTTTCCTAGTCTTCCTTTCACGTACAGAAGGGACTTTGGGACTGTTGACTGGTACATCCCTAGTTAACAAAAAACACATAGGGCTAGTCTCAGGGTGTGTCAGGTAGCCTTCTTTCATTGTACATGGAAAGACAGAGCAAAAATGTTTGGTAGTCACAGCCCTGGCAGTCAGGTAACCAAATGACGTGACGTCTTCCAATGCCGTGGAGTGTTTTACTAATCAAGTAAATGTGGCTCTGTACTGTTAATGGGTGATGGTTATATTTAGATTTGTTATTGCTTTTCCCTGAGCTACTGCATGATACCTTGTTGTTGCATAATATCACCTAAATCATGCAACTACAGTTGCATGATTTTATTAGACCATTGCCCTCAGAAATCAAAGAAGCACTAATGTATATGCAAGCAGAATTTGGTTGAGTGGGAGTGCTCATGTCTTGCCAGAAGGATGGATAAGTTGGTGGTTTTCTCATGCCTCCAAAATTGAAAGGTCTTACAGGTGAATTTAGGAAGACCAGCAGCCAATTCGCTTTCTTTTCCCTCCTTGTTGCTTTTTTTCTGCAATCTGTGAAACGTTGTTTTAGCTATTAGCAGGTGGAGGGAAATCAGAAGCCTGCTGAATAAAAAACAAAATGAGAACTTGGAATGAGAAATCAGAAAACCTATGGTAATGAAAAGGAGAAAAACATGGGGAGATTTAACAAGCTATCACAATGATACAGTTTAGGTCAATGTAGTCTGTAATCATCAATCTGAAAGTAAATCTTATGTCAGTTTAAAAAATAGTACCTATTTTTTAAGTGTCTACAGTTATGCAGATGCTGATTATCATTCTGTGTCAGTACTAGGAGAAAAAAGTCAGAAAAAATTAAATCAAAACCTTCCACTTTTATGTTAAGGGTGGATTCTGATATCATTTAAGCCAGTTCATCTGGGACTGTCTATTGAAATAAATGTCATGAGGTATTTTGAAACACATGCAGTTATATCAGAATAAGACTTGCTGTTCTTAATGCTCTTCTCTGTGCCTGTAAGATGGCTTAAACATCGGTGTTAGATTCATGGTGTAAAGATCATATAAATCATATTAGACTCTTAATGGTCAACAAGTGGCAAATAGATCATTCCAAAGGGTATTATGTATGGTGGCGAGTGAAACGACTGTAATCCTTGAGCAAAGAAAAATGGTTAGGTTGTACTTGTTCTATATGTATGGGGGTCCCCCATAAGTCAGCTTGATCCCATAGGACATGATTTCAGTTGTGAGGCAATTAATACATTTACATTAAGATTAACTAAAAATATTACCCTAACTAAAGTAGAACTTCTGTAAAAGCGTCATCATACCCACAGTCCTCTTGTTTCACTTACTTGGAGCTGATATTGTAACATACATAATTTTATAAAGCAAAACAGAAATTAAAAACCCCAACTCACCCTGATATTTAGAAGGAAAAAAAAAACAACACAAAACCCCCACTCTTTGTTCATAAAAAGCTGAAAAGGTTAAACAAAGGAAGTTAGGGATATTCAATACTACACTCCCAGGCTGGTGGTAACAGTTTATGGCCTCCCTATAACATGTACGGCTGAGTAGTGTAGCTTTTGTGTTGAGTTGCTAGCAGATTGTATGCATTCTGATGAAAGAGAGAGAAAATTTAATGGCATGTAATCTTTGACTTGCACTGGACCCTGGAACAGATCCATCTTTATTAAGTCTGCATTGCCTAAGCTTGCAAACTGAGAAAAATACAGTAGCAGACTAAAAGCACAACAACAAATAGCTTGATGAAAATGTCCTCTCAGTGCAAAATAGTATCAATGCCAATGTGATTATTATGTATACTATTATCAGTCCTGTCTCCCTTTTCCTTTTGTTCTTAATCTTTCTTCTTCTTTCTGCTAAAATATGAAATTATCCATTTGATAACTTCTTGATTTCCAAGTTGGAGCTCTACACCTCTATCACAGTTGCTTTTAAATATTTAGAAATTGACATGGTTTGTATTTCTATGAATTGGAAAGAAGACAGAACCAAAAATCTTTCTTCCAAAGCCCTATGAATCTGATCTATGTGCCTGGGTCACTTTTGAAATGGGATGAAGTCCTAAATCCCATAAGCTCACATCATACAAGCCCCTTGGTTTCATGTGGGAACCTAAATACTTCAACGCATGTGGGCTGTGAACACTTCAGAAAATATTAGCAGAATGTGGCAAGAAGATTAACATTCAAGGAATCTGAATCTTTAATCCATCTTCAAGATTAATAGAAACAACAACCTACTTGCTTTAGTAAGAATATTTATTAGACTAAAACTGGGCACGCTGGGGAAAGCTGTATTACGGATGGAGTTGCAATTTACATGTGGAATCCATTATGGTGACATAATACTTATTTACTGGTGGAGGTCATCACACGCTTCTAAAAAACAAAGCAATATAAATAAAATCCTTTGAGCTTAATGGATAATGTAACATCTAATGTACTGACTGTTGTCGCATGGTAATACTATAAATCATTACACTTTAATTTAGTAGGGACACAGAAGAAATCCATTTACGAGCACTTAAGCTGTGTTAGGACGTTGGTTGTACTTTCTTGGTGATTTCCTTAGGATTTACCACAATGACCTGAGTTATAGAAATACTATTTTAAGTTAACGGAAAAACTGACCTGGGTTCAAGCTGAAAACAAATGTTCTGACAACTCCAGTTTAACTCATCTGTCAGTATCCCAGAGTTCTTTGCAAGAAAAAACAGATTATTTTTTTTTTTTACTGTTGTTGGTTCTTAATCTTGAAGAGAGAGATATATATACTGGAAGTAGGAGAAAGAAGCTAGAGGAAGAACGGGGGAAAAAAACCTAAATGAGAGAAAGAGTAGCAAAATGGAATCTGAAGTTTAACTCTGAGCAATGGAAACAGGCAGCTTGCTGAATGAAAATTTTATACCAGGAAACAGTGCTGGTCTACATGGAAATCAAAATGCTGTTGACAATAGTGGCTTCATATTTTAAGTATGATAGAAGAGGTATAGTAAACAATTACTGCTATTTGGATTAGATAAGAAATAGCAAATTTGCTTTAAGGAAATTATCATGAGGTCTGGTGCAGTTAGAAGCTGTTATGCAGTAAATCAAATAGAAAAAGATGACAGGTGGTTTGCTATGGTTGAGAAACATAAGAAATATCTGCCCTTTGCACTGCACATATGAGTAGATTACAAAATGCAATTTAATTCAGAATGGTAACTAGGGGAGGGTGCACAACCAGCCTTCCTCGCAGGAAAAGACATCTGTCTTATCCATCACGCATTGGGAACTAACAGTGTTTTGTCACATTGCACAAGATCAGTACACCCTCATTTTCCAAAAGTAGGAAAACTTCCTGAGGCTTTATGTTGGCTCCAAACTTAATCATGTATCCTACCAACATTGCTTGCTATCTTTGAGATACTGCATAAACATTAACTAATTAGTCCTTGCCATAAATCTGTGAAATAGATCATTATTTTCAACATTGCCAACACCATCATTTTGCAGTTGAAAATGCACTGAAAATTAGAGACTTCTAAAGGCATTGAAGCATCTTTTTGCTCAGCATTGTGACACAGATGACACTGGGAGTATATACATTTGGAGCTTCTGCAGCTACAGTCAGGGTACCAAAGCACGCAGATGTGTCTACACACTGAGACCAGTAGGCTTTCTGGTGTCCCTGCCAATACAGCTCGTGAGGCATGGGTAACATTCACCCGTGTGCATCTTTATTTGGAGCACCCTGCACAGAAGCCCATGGCGAAGCTGCTGTCACCAGATTAACCTGTTTTCATTACCAGTGTAGCTGGATTATGCATGGGATATGCAAACATGAGCAGAAGAATGACATTTTTGCTCTTTTCTGCTTACCAGTACATCTTGAATTATGTCCTGTGGACCGGTTCGGTTTAAGCAGGAGTGGTAAAATGCCCATTTCTGTCCTAGAAAAGGTCTGCCAGTGATAAGCATAATCTGAGACTGAGGAGAACACCACGTTGCTATTTCCCACTCCCTGATGGCTCCTGGCATAATCAAGCAGGCTATTATTACATAAAAGAGGGCATTGCTTGTGTCAGAGTTAGTGCTTTGTAACAAGCAGTCACAGCCAACATGAAAGGTACATTCAATATCGTGGAAGTCAGGGCCTTTTGGAAATGAAGGCCGTAAAACCCCTTGGGACACTGAGGGTTTGTTACCAAGCCTCCTTAAAGCTGCATCAACAGTTCCACTGAGTCCTGTTTGAGCATGGTACTCAGATTTTAAGTCTCAGCTTCTTTTTTCGCTAGCTAGAAGTCTAGTGGGCAAGGCTAGTACCATCTGACAAACTTAAAACGAAAAGACCCTTTTGCAAAAGGCAAATGATGAATTTATAATCGGAAATATAGGGACCAAAAACTGTCGTTGAAGATCTGTATTAACTCATTCAGGGATAAGATATAAGCAGTTGACTCTGTGTCCAATCAAAATGGTTAGACACTATCTGAATTTTAAATTTCCTTGTTTGCTTGGGAGGAATTTATGGGAATTTTTAATAGAAAAATATTCATGGAGGAATTGGAATAGTGATAATCAAGAAAACCCCAATTTTTTCAAACAATTCTTACATAGGAAATTGCCTAATGCATTGAATGGTCTATTCTATACAGCTTACTTGCTTAGTTTAATTGTAAAGAGGAACAAATATTTTGGTTGTGCTGGAGCTGTCAAACAGAAATGAAAGATGGAAAAGTATTAGGTCACCTTGAGGCCAAATTCACAGCTGCTGGAAGCTGGTATAATTCCACTGACATCAATTCCCATTCTTTTCACTTGGAGCTGTGGACACTCAGCACCCCTGAAATCCCCGACACCAAGTATTCAGATTGTTCCTTTTATTTCAACACAGTTTTTAGTGCATAGTCACCTACATTTTGGCTCGTTAGTATGCTGATGTATTCACTAATGTAAGAATATACATTTTCTTGTTCCTGTACTACTGTACCTTTTCACCTCTAGCAAATTTAGCAGATTTAGTCTTTTGCAGCTAAATGCAAGTAGAATGATACTTGTACATTTTATACCAGAAAGGCAGGCATCAAAACAGCAGAGTCTGTTAATGCATTTACAAAGGTGTAAATTACCAACATGGCTTCGATTCTGGACTATTTTGCTTAAGAGTGAATTAAGTGAAAATGTGGCACAAAATAAAAATGCTTTGCAGTGACCATCAATAAGTAATGACTTTTTAAAGAGAGTCAAATCCTTTGGGATCCATTGCCACCAAAGTATACTTCAAAGAACGTCCTAAGAAGAAAATTTAAGCATAAATGTTGACATATTTTTATATATTATAAATGGAAATTATAATTTAAATATAATTTATATAATTTATAAATTATAAGTGGATATATTAACCCCTTTTTTGCAACTGTTCAACTATTTTCCTTTCTCTGAATTGTCATATAATGGATTTATAAAAGGCTGCAAAGTCAGAACAGCATACAGTAGAATTAAGCATTCAGAAGGAGATATTTTGGAAAATGTTAAATATATTTTAAATAACTACTGACTGGGTTAGGTTTCCGGGTTAGAGTTACTGCTGCAGCATCATAGCACAACAGTAACTTAGACAGTAACATGGAGAAATCGCTTACACATGTATCTACTCCCAATTCCAAGGAAAAATGTGGTTACTATAGCAACTGCCACATTACACTCATGCAGTCTCTGGAATAGATTAGACTGCTGAAAAACTGCAAGTTTTAATTTGACTCTGTTCAGAACTGCAGCTAAATGTGCTGAAGTTACTTAATCAAAGGCATGTCAGTGTGGATATTCTTACATATTACTGACTGAAATCTTGCCTTGCTTGTTACTTTAGCTTAGTTTTCCTGTAAGACATCCTAATTCAGAATAACTTTGTCATATTGATTTACTGTTTAGGTGGAATCCATTTGGTCATATGTACATGTTAAGACACTGAATGTATGAAATGTATTATAGAAAATTTCTTGCCTTGTATTCTTATAAACGTTAGATATAGCCAAGGGGTTTAGAAAATCAAGGCTTTCTTTCCTTTCTGTAGGAAGTTTGTTTGGAGACCATCCTAAAATGTTATAAAAAAATATTAATCATTATATTACTATGGCAGCAGAAAGCAAGTCATGTGTTTTGTTTTCTGTAGAAATTCCACTCTGTGGGCTCGATACAGTTGGTCAACAATTGCAGGTAAAGTCATCTAACATTCATCCATTATGTGAATACAAACAATTTCATGCTTTATAAGTGCTAAAATGCAGTGATTCTGAGAAGTGATGATTTATTCCTTCCTGATGTGTTTAAATACTTCAAAAGTTTAACTACCTAAGATGCAGGGAAATTTTGCTGCAGATATTTTTTGGATGGTTTTCATGCAGAACAAAATATAAAATAAACATAGGATGCAGCTGTAGAAAACAAAACTTCTCTTTGAACAGCTGAGATGCCAGATAATCTCATGCTGTGATAAGAAAACTATAGATAATTTTGAACTGTAGGTCTTTTGGGCCTCCCCAAGCTGTGACTTCTGACAGACAAAGTAGGTATTGTAGTAGACATATCTAGAAGAATTTAAAACTGAAATCCTGGGATTATTGTGCATTTGTATGTTGTATTAGGTGTTTTTGTTGTTGTCATTCTAGACCTTTTCCTCTATTCTAGGCAATTTTTAGCAATGTGGTTGTTGTTGATTCTTTTCACTGCTTAATGAACAATTTTTGTTCCCTCGTGCTGACTCTGTTCTGGGCTTGCCCTGCTGGGGCAGTGTGCAAAGCACTTTGCAGAGTCAGGGCTCTTGGTTGCTTTGGTGCTGCTTTTGTTCTAATGTGGCAGGAAACACTCTGCCTACTTTTGAAGTTTTCTTATTTCTCCCTCTGGGCTAGGTTTCTCAAAGTCTTGAGTACGTGGCAGCTCCTCCAGAAAGCAACTGGGCGGTGGAGTCCTTCTGATTGTTTCACTTGACCTCCTAAGTGCCATGAGCTTATCGGAACTAGGCTCCTACTCCCCTTCCCTTTCTGAAATTAACTCTTTCTTTAGAGTTCAGTTTCCATTCTTACATGTTTCCCCTGACAAATCCTGACAGCTGCAGAGGCTGTACTTTGTTCAGATGTTCCATTTTTATTGAATCTTCTTTAGCCAGTGCTTCTTACTGATTTGATTTGGTTTATCTATTTGGTGATTATTTGATGACCTAACTGTGTGGTACTCTCTTTTCTGCTTATTACTTAAAGTTTTAGACTAAATTAGTGCTTTCTTCTACCCCTCAAGGTAATTCCTATTTTTCTGAGAGGACACAGCAGTCTGGTGCTGAAACATTAGCAAGTCTTTTGTAATGGGTGACAGTTATTTCATTTCCTTTCTATACCTAATATAATAACTCTTACAGCTTATTTGAATCTGTCATTTGGTGTTTTACATAGAAATGCTGCATAATTTTCTTTGTAACATCCTTACTTGTGGATTTAACAGCACCAGGTTATCTAAGATCGCAGTTATTGGCTCTATGTGTTTATGAAATACATTATCATAAATATTCATGATTTTTTGTGTGTATTTGATATCAGTTTGCAATGTTAATCCTGCCTCAGGACCAACTTCCATCATGACAAGTACAAGAAATGTATTCTTCTTGCCTACTTTGTGAGCTTCGTAAATTAAAACCTTTGAAATAATACACACAATGGAATTTGCCTTGCTTTGTCCCCTATGGTATTTCTCTCAGCACCTTGTCATTGAGATTCCATAGGAGCTACATTTTTTCCCATCAAGTAACCTTGGTTCTGTCTTCCTTGTCTTAAACTCTTACTTTATTCTTTTGTTACCTACTTCATTGTGTCGTCTTGGAACGCAGGCGTCTGTACTGCCACTTCCCTGGTAAAACACACCCTTGTGTTGGGTTGGAGATGGTTAGACTCCGGCTTTGATTGTTTGAAGGTGGGACACCGTTCTTGTTCAGAGTGCTAGAGAAGATAAAAGAAGAGGAAAATGGCCTCTTCAGCCTCCCCTCTGAAGATAGATGGGAGGCTATCTTCAACTCTTTTCACTGTAGATCCAGATGAAAGCAAAGCATGTATAAAACTGCAGTGCACTGTGGGGAAAAAAAAAGTTACTGAAACCATTTCGCTATTCCATGTATGCTTCATTCACTTGGTTTGGGTTTTTTTTGTTGTTTTGTTTTTTTTTTTAAATTTTATTCAAGCTGCTCACTCTTAGTCGATACTAAAATCTGTTTCTGGCTACAGTAATAATTTTATATATTCCCTTAAAATGTGTGAGTAAACCGCATCCAGCTTAGTTTTTTGAGAATGACTTTCTGAGTAGATACAGGGATACAATAGAGAATTACAATCAATTAGCTGAATATTTCTCCTCAATTTTCTTGATTATAGGCATCAAATGTATTTTTATCATATTTCCAGTAAATTAACTTTTTGCTCAGTTCTCATACCCAGATAACTTTGAAATTAAGGATAATTTTTGATGCATAAAATACTTGCAGAAAAATGCCTACTTACTGCTTTCATATTGATGGTAAAGTCTCAGTACCAAATGAGAACATTTTGCCAGTAAGTCTTTCCTACAATTCTGTATACCCCAGGTTTTATTCACTATTAACAAGATTCACACTTGTCAGGACCTGTCAAATACTTAATGATTTCCTTTCCTAGTGTCTTAGTTACAGTAAAAATTCAGCTCATTGTTTATCCTGCAGCTCTCTTATTTTGCTCACTCTTATTGTTAAAATTATCTCCAAGTTTTTTGGTTGCTACCATTTTTTTATTTCTAAGTACTTCCCTAGAAGCAAAAGTTGAGAAAACAATTAGATGTTCCAAGATACTTTAGAAAGGGTCCGGGGTATAAACAGGGCAAACCAACTGTTGCTTTTTTTTTCATAGTATATTGGGTTTACGTGGCAAGGTTTGGTACCGGCGGGGACTGGGGGTGAGGGATGGGGGCGGGGGTGGGTGCTGCAGGGATGTCCTCTGTGAGAATAGGCTGGGGCTGCCCCTGTGTTGCACAGAGTCAGCTTCAGCTGGCTCCAAAACGGACCACCGCTGGTCAAAGCTGATCCCACCAGCAAAGCTGGTGGTGCCTCTGTGAAAACATATTTAAGAAAGGGTAAAGAATGCTGCACAGCAGCTGTGAGAGTGAGGAGTGAGGCATGAGAAAAAATGTGAAACAACCCTGCAGACACCAAGGTCAGTGAAGAAGGAGGGGAGGAGGTGTTACAGGTGCCAGAGCAGAGATTCCCCTACATTTAGTGGAGCAGACCATGGTAACCAGGTTACTCCCCCTACAGCCCATGGAGGAACATGGTGGAGCAGATATCCACCTGCAGTCCATGGAGGACCCCAGGCTGGAGCAAGTGGATATGCCCTGAAGGAAGCTGCAGCCTGTGGAAAGCCTGTGCTGGAGCAGGTTTTCCGGCAGGAACTGTGGCCCGTGGGGAACCCACGCTGGAGTAGTCTGTGCACTGTGGAAAGAATCCATGCTGGAGCAATTCTTGATGAACTTCAGCCCATAGGAAGGACCCACACTGAAGCAGTTTGTGAAGGACTGTATCCTCCTTAGGAGGAACCCAACGCTGGAACAGGGGAACAGCGTGGGGAGGAAGGAGCAGCAGAGACAAAGTGTTATGGACTGACCGCCATTCCCCATCCGCCTGTGCCACTTAGAGCGGGGAGGAGGTAGAAGAGTCAGGAATGAAGGAGTGAATTTGAGCCTGGGAAGAAGGGGGTGTGAGGGCAAGGTGTGTTTAGTTTTATCTTTTTCTCACCATCCTACTCTATTTTTAATTGGCAATAAATTAAATTAATATTCTCCAACTAGAGTCTGTTTTGCCCATGTTGGTAATTGGTGAGCAATCTCCCTGTCCTTATCAACCCGTGAGCTTTTCCATCTTATTTTATCTCCCTGTCTTGCTAGGTAAGGAGGGGGAGTGGAGAATGGTTTGGTGGGCATCTGGCAGCCAGCCAACGTTAATCCACTGCACATAGTTTGCTTGCAGTGTTGTGAGAAGTAGAAACTGTCTCTGGTTGATGGATTCCTCTTGTGTAGAAACATAGTTGTGTTTTCTATAGTTTCAGTGTCTATTGCTGTACAATTTGCAATGGCCCAATGATATGATGACACCAGAATCTACATATACAGCTTCCCAAATCCAGTTTTCAGAAAATCAGAGGACAGATTCTGAATGAAGTTCATGTAACTAAGACAGTGCACCCTGATGTGTTCAAAATTAATTTGAAGGACACACAAAGGGAGTAACTTCCTTACACATTCTAGATAAAAATTTTTAGCACAGGACACATAAGTGGAAAATTATAAATGCTTTATAATTACTTTCTCCTAGCTAATGATTTATTCTTCTCTCCTTTACTGATCAGTTTATCAACAAATTACAATCTCTTCTTCCACTGATCTTCTAGATGTTAAAGTGTAACATTGCAAAATCACCTAGGACAAGCAAAATGAGTGCAAGAAAAAGAAGAAAGGAAAGAAAAATGAAAATATAATTGGGTGAGGTAAGAAGAAAAAGAACGAAGATAGTAAGTACTTTAACATGAAAAGGACAGAGAGCAAGAAGAAAGGGAAGAAAAATATTCTGAAGTAGTAAACAGTAGTTATTCACTTAATGAAACACTTAAATATACCTCTGGGTGTGCATGTAGGTATGTGTCTAGTGGACTCCCAAAGCACCTCTCAGCTATTTATTTAGAGAAAACTATAGCAATATACTTCAGCCGTCAGCAAAGGTCCTAGCAAGATACTACGAATGGATATTTTCTCTGTAGTTTGTAGTTTCTTGGTACCTGTGGTACATCAGATCTTACTTATAATTAGGTGTTAAAATTAGCGAATTTTTAAAGGACCTGTTGCAGGGTTATTCAAACGGTACAGGAAAAAATAGTAGAAAGGGCAGAAAGGTAATGAGATTTCTGCTTTGGAAGGGATTAGGCAAAGGCAAACATCTGTAGTGAACTTGACTGAGGACAACCTTCATGCAGCACTCAGTGCCAAAAGCAATGAGAAGGGATCTCAGTGAAATTTAAAAAGCCATTCACTCAGAGTAAAAGCCTAGAGAGATATTAGCAAACAATAGCAAAGTGCATATGCTACTTTGGAACAAGCTGCCTTAAAAGATATATAGGGACCTTGTATGTGACACAGTTTAGGATTGCTTTTTGGAATTGCATTCCAACTTTTTGGTGTAGGACATAACCCATGTCCTGTGTGATTACTGCAAGCTCCTACTGCTCTTTCCTAATTCACACAGTGATCTCTTGCAACCCCATTGTATCTTCCCATCGGCTTGGATTTTTAAACACAAAGATGAACGCCTGTTCTGCCAGTATGAGCTGCTCATGTCCTATGAGCTCATACTGAGTTTTAATCAGCTCTGACTTGGAAAATCATTCAGGCTGCAGTTTTTTCTTCACATTTGTGCGTATTGAAAAGACTAAATACTTCATCTCAGACTCAGGAAAGGAACTTGAAAATGCTGGACTGTCTTGCTGACAGCATTACTATCCTATAATCATTTAATGTCTTTGTACGTATCAATGTGAATATACAGGAATAACTTCAACTGACCATGCTTTTTGAGTAAGAAGAAATAGCAGATTTTCACATACAGAGGTGCCAACCTGCTCCAGTGTCAGTAGTGATTTTCCTTCCATCTTTCACTGAGAATACCTAGTAATGAAAACTGTGAATTAAAGACTGATTGATCTGCCAGACCTCTCTTTGCAGAGCTCCTGCGTGATCCCTCCATCTGGATGCAAAATGATATTTAAAGAACCTCTTTTCATTTGTTTGCATTTTTTCGATGTGTACAGATCAGATGAGTATTAGGATGTCCTAATTAATCACACAGGGAGAAAGGGGAGACAGTAGTTATTTACATCACCCAGACTCCTAAGTAGAAAGACACCCCCTCCCCCCATTTTCATAACTCTGTAAGTTCAGTCCCTGTCCGTTGTCTTCCTTGTCCCATTCCCATTCCCTTCAACTTCAAAAACTTACAGCAAAATTTTGCCCCCCTCAAAGTGAATGGGAACCTTTGAAAGTAACCAGTTTCCCTTGCTGAAGCCGCTAAATTGATATAATCATACATTGGACCCAAATCATCGCTGGTATAATGCTATTGCCGTTCACTGGGTCATGTATGCAAGCTGTCGTGGTGCTTTGTGTGTGAATGTCTGTCATGGGGTGTAAACCACAGGTTTGTTCAGTTCATAACATGTAATGTTTTTAACATGGACTCTTTATATTGTGTTCCTGTATGGTTTTTATAATGGAAGGCATTTCAATAAAGCCTTTTGTAGGGAAAATACTACAACATGTATTTGCAGTTAGATAATATATGATATACAATATCATAATACATTTCAAAGTGAAAAAAAAAAAGAAAAAAGTAGACTTACTTGAAAAGATTCATGGTTTGGCAGGAGTAAATGTTTCCCTTCTCAATATCCCTTTCTGTGCTTTTTGGTTTTTGTTAATTTTCATATTTTTAGGAGCTATACTAGTTCTATTTCTATTAATACCATGTTCTATGGTATTCTACAGGTATTTACTGGCAAAAGAGCTGTATGCGAAATGCGTTAGACAGAAGATAAGTACACATAAGAGTATAAGACCTCAAAAAATCAAAACAAATTTCACCAGAGACATAGTTCATATGTAAAATAATTGTTGAGATTTTTAGCTCAGTGTTACAACTTGTCTTGTTTTAGAGCTTTTCAAGTAGATGCTGCAAGAATTATTTTATAATGGAAATGCAAGTGTTTTACCCTCTTTTCCATAACAGGGCCCAAACTGATTTTATTCAAGTTGGTTTTGCTTCTGCATTTTAGCATTTTGCGGAAATCATGGATGCAGTACTGGTCTGATTGAAGGCCATGGTTAATCGTTGATTAGTTTTAGTGGAGTAAGGATTAAGTATCAAGGTTTCTTACTATATTGAAACTTCTGAAAACTATGTGTAAACAAAAAATAGAGTTTTGTATTGAGTGATCCTAACAGCTTAATGCTATTTTCACTTGCATTCATGAAAAGCAAGTCATAAAATTAGAGGAGGGAATGATGAAAAGAAAAATAAGGAAAGTTATGTTTGAGGGTGAATGCAATTAGTCTGAGCATTATAATTCGAGAAGAAACTAAATGATGCCATAATTAGACGCAGCCAAAACATTTCAGGAGAATGGTTTTTAAAACCACAAAGCATATTGATTTATTATCTTAATGCAGTTGATAAATAGCTTCAGAAAAAAATAAAAGCAAACAATGCGATTCAACAGAACAAACATATTTCATTCCCCCTCCCAAAATAAGGAAAAAATGAGATGTTTAGCTTTGCCACAAATGAAATATTGAGATTAAACTTCCCCAATTAAAAAAAAAAAATAAACAAAGCATTCTGTTTTAATTGATCAGAATGTTTAGGCTAAGCAAGTGCCATCACAGGGATGCAGATTGAAAGGAGATGTGAATTCTCTGTAATGAACTGAAGACATATCCAGAGGTGGGATGTGGTAATTTGTGACATTTATGCTTTTTCCTTTTCCTAGTCATTGATGCTTCTGGGTTTACACTGGAAATAACATAAGAAGAGTCCATCAATATGGGCAAGTATGTGAAAAAATCCGTTAGGTCGGAATGTGTAGGGCAAATGAGAAAATTGGTTATTATTGTGGTGATGTAGCCTTTTTCATTAAAAATATTTCAGGGCATAGTCAGACCTACGTAGATCAGAGTTCTTAAGATTAATATTAAACTGCATGCTCTCCAAAATACATTTTTCCATAAACTTCTTTTCATGCAAATTTAAAGTGTTATGGGAAATTTAAGTTCTTTGTCTATATGAAAGCTTGTAGTTTATACAAATGGTTCTGAAAGTCATGATTACACATTACTAGGATGTGAAGCACTGACAATTTAGTCAGAAATGTTTTCTCTATCTAAAGCAAGTGATTACATTTAGAAGATGAATCATGCTTCTTTGGATCCTAGAATTATAAGAATACAAATAAGAAAAGAAGTGGATGGCTAACAGATGTTTTTTTTTCAGGGAAAAAAAAAAGACTAAAAATGTAATTCAGTGCTGGACTCAAATTTATTACTGCTCTGATTCAGCTATAAAAAACCCCCAAAACTTATCCACAATACCAGGTAACATAATAATGCATTTATAATATTCTGTGCTACCATCATGTTACCAAGTTTGGAGTGCTAATAGAGTTATCTCTTGTTTGCTCAATACATGGGATGTATCCTTCTTAATACCTTAGTGTTTCTGTTGCCATATTTTCAAATGCCACTTGTTTATAACTTGAAAAGGATTTCATATTTATCTGCATTTCCTGGCAACTACTGTTTTTTTTGTTTACTGAGAACTGAGAGGTTTACCCAAAAGCTATTATCTAAGCCCATCCCTTGACCAGTTTGACTGATCTATCATCCTAGTCATAACACTCTGGCCTGTCAAGTAGATCTAGTTGTTCCAATAGTCACTTTAGCCCTGATGAAGGAAATTTGCTTGACCAGAGAAGACACTAGAATTCCAGAGACCTAAAAATGCTAAGTGAGTAACAAAAAAGCAAATGAAATTCAGTATTAATAAATACAAAATAACACATACTGAAGTTAAAAATTAAAGCTACTTGTGCACTTTACAGCATTCTAAGCTAAGAGTATTGCTTAAAGAAAGGGAGAGAAATAATTATAGGCAGTTCAATGCACAGCTACAGTCAGGAAGGTTAGCACGATATTGGGACGCATATGAAGTAGGATGAAGAATAATAACAGATTATTATAATGTTTCTGTGAGTCAGTAATAGGGGTTCTTGTAGAGTATTGTGTGCAGGGTTGATCACCCCATCTCAGAGAGACATTAAAGAACCATAAGGGGGTTCAGAGGAGGACAATAACAATTATAGAGAATCTGGAATAGCTCTCATGTAAGAAAATTGAGAGGGTTTTCCTTGGAAAGGCGATGAGTAAGTGGGGACATAATAAAAGTATACAAAATACTGAATACTGTAGAAAGATTAAGAGCATTTTTTCCTCCTGTTTTATAATACAAGAACAAAAGGGGCTTTAATGAAAACATTCATTTTATTTACTTAGGTTTAGAATAATAGAGATATCTATCCAAGACACTTAGGTTTTACATAAACCTAAGCAGCATTAGGGTAACTTATTCCAAAGGACTGAGACAGTCATCTACGCGCCATACAGAAAACTGTTCAGGACCGTAAGTAATAAAGATAGTAAATTGAAAGCTGCTATTTTTTCCCCCACACGTAATGTAGTTAAATGGTAGAACTATAGTGCAACAGAAAGTGATGAGACCAAAAATTTAGCAAAACTAAAAAGGGATTGTGTATTTATAATGATAATCATGATATACAGAGTCATTACAATTAATTATAAGAACTTTGTAAACCATATTATGTCTCACATTTCAGAGCTTAAACTTGTCTGTAATGATGTGAGACCAGGATGAAACTTGGTGTAGATTGTAGATAACTTCCAATCTAGAATGGTTTTACACTTTCCTGTGAAACAATTGCCTTGGATGCTCTTAGAGATCATTAAGACTCGATGGACCTTGGTGTAATCTAATATTTTGATTCTTATGTTTCTATATTAGTAAATATGTTGGCATCTAGCTCTGGGAAAGCAGAATTATTATGAGGCAAGGTGTTAAGAAGCACTGAGTATTAAGCTTGCATCATTAGAGAGCCAAATTGCTTCAAACAGGCATGCCTGATGGTAAGGAATTTTAGCCAGATGCACTGTCAACTCATGTATGGGGCAATGACTTGGGTTGCTTGGAGAGAGATTGTAGTTAGAGAGCTCAGTGTTAGTAAACGTATTTTGTTGTTAGTCAGAATAGTCAGACTGGCTATAAAAAATGATTTAGGCAGAACCAATTTTTATTAACATCCATTTCAGTAAAAAGTAAACTGAATTTTAGCTTTGCTCCCTATTTTTGTTGTTAGTTTTAAAGTACATTGAAAAGTGTATGCAGGAATATATAGAGCCAGACCCTGGTATCCATTATAAACAATTCCCCTGTCAAAGAAGTGGGATAAATTTATGTGAGACGCTCTGGAGCCCCATTAATACTATAGCTTGCGATACTGTGGATGAGAAACTCTTGGCTGCTGTAAAACCTGTTAGAGCCATGTGGAAAGCCATAAAAGTGTTTCTTAAGAAACACATCATAGAATTTATTTCAGTTTCGCCTTACATAACCTAAAAAAATCTCACACTAAACATCTACTTGCTGTAGGTATGGATGCTGAAAGTATGGATGTGAACAAATTAGTGCTGGGTAAGCTGGGGTGTGAACTAAGAATGCATTAAAGCTTGTGCACTGTGTCCATTTATCTACCCCACAGAATATATAGAGGGATACTTTGTTTTTATCAGGAATTGTCACAGAGGCAGAAGATGTACTCAGCCAGATAATTCCACTGGAATAATTGACATGCTGCAAGCTCAAAATAGAATTTTTTCAATAACTTTTTTCCATGTCCATAGATTTAATTTGGGGGCATTGAGGAAAGACAACTAATATCTCTTGAAAAATAAAATACAAAAGATAGTGCACCTATTTAGCTTTTTCAGCATCTAGAGAAAATACTCTGGGCACAGTAGGACTATTCATGACATCAAGAATATTCCAATTGCTGTGATACACAGGCTAAAATGAACCAAAAAGAGAGATGCTGTTTAAGGAAAACAGGATGCAATTTCATCAATATTTCTGAGAACACTGAAACATGCAAAGCTGCAGATAAGAAACTCTTAGCTTCCCAGTTGGCAACTTATTGATTATAAGAGCTGTTCACTAATGAGCTAACTAGAAGAAGCCAGAGACAAAAGCACTTGCAGAACCAAATATGCTGACACTGTTTAACAATGAGCATGTTTGCACAGGAACACCTGAACTTTGCTGGTTGAGGGAAAATGGCTTTGCCTTCCCTTGATTTATTTTTTTAGCCCACTGTAATACATTATTTAGCTCTATAACTAGGATATTATTTAGGCAGAGTCTTTATTCAGACCCAATTATACTGTCTCAACAGAGCTCTGAGGAGTAGCTGCGTCTCAGAGAATTTGTATGCTACATTTGCAGGTAGTTGACTCTATTTTTGCTAGGCAAGAGGAGTATGGGACACTGCACAATTTGCGACCAGTTAATTTCCATAGCAATTTAGAGAAATTTGACCTGTGAGTACTGAGGCCACTCATACATTCAGTTTTGCTCTATACTGTCTTTGGTTAGCTAGAAGACTATCTCACCTTGACAGATGTTCTTTCCTCTGTTGCCATGCCTTTGTTGAGTCACACATGGACTATGACACCTTGAACAGAAAGCTTTGGAAAGTAGTGAGCTTACAGTGCTCTTTAAATCTATCTATTTTCTTAAATAACTCTGTTCTCTTCTTTCTGTGTAGACTTCCCATTGAACATTGACAAAAAGAAACTTCAGGCTTGCATGTAGACAGATGTATTCTAGGATCTGTCCTGTAGCTCTGTTCTCCTGATTGTCCAAATTGGGGCCAGGCTAGACTATACTGAAGGTTTCTTTTGGCTAATATAGACATGTTTTCTTCTAATGGGAAAGAGGGAGCAATCAGCTGGGGCTCTTGTGTGCCTAGATGTGACCAGAGTGCCTGCCAGGACCAGGAGCTAGGAAATGCTACTGGGTGCTGCAGTTTAAGCACAGCCCATCCCAATCACCTGAAGCTCTAGGATGAAGATGCTTGATGGAGGGTGTTAGATAACTTCACTCTGACACAATAAAGCTCTCCACGATAGTGTAACGCTTATCTGTTCAGAAATCTGAGGTTGTAACTATGGCATGATTTTCCTGTATGGATCACAGAAAGATCCATCACCTCTCAGCTAGGATGCAGCTGGACAGCAATGATAGAGCTGTGCAGCTGTGCAGGCTCTCTGCTGTCAAATGACACAAAGTGCATGCTATACTGATTAATTCATATTTGCTCTAAGTGGACCATATATTTCTGTGGCCTTTCCTACCTGAAATAAATAGATGGCAATATGCTTATATTTATACATTAAAAGTACTTTAAGAATCCTATTAAATGAAGCACTCATGTACATTGTCTGTTCTGACAAGAAAGCACATGTTAATCAGGTCACTTAATGCACTGTAATGAAGAGAATGATAAAAAATCTAAGCAGATTTTCCCTATGACTAACATAGAATAGGGCAATGGGCATAGCATTTATGTCCAAGGATTTCAGGTAGCAAAGATAAAATGCTTGAAGAACTCTGTTTTCATTTTCTGTGGAAGAAGTATAGCATTTTGTTTTCCTTCACGCACATCAGTGTTTCATTCTATGATAAATTCTATGATAAATACTACAATGGGAAGATAATTATTCTAAGGGGTTAGTTTTAAAGAGGCTTTTTCGGACAGAGGGAGGAGGATTTTTCATAGTCATTTATAGGAGATCTGAGTTGTGCAATAAAAAGCTAGAAAAGCTTTGTTGTTGATTTCAGTGTGCTCATGAGCTGGAATTAATGTTCTTTGGTAACTCTTTTGTGCTTGCTGGTGTAGACAAACATGCAGTAGTTCTAAATTTATACAGCATGTACTGGAATCAAGCTTGCCTGTTCAATTAAATGCCGTTATGAACAGGAGGCATTTTTTATATCTAATAACTCCTAAAATGGCACACACTGATGGGTGAGACTAGAAAAATAACAAGATAAATAAAGAAGATACTTAGCTATAGTCTATCTATAGCAATAGTAAACATCAGTTCTGTTCTTTGAGACCAAGCAGAGTTAAATTTTGTGAATTAGGTATAGGGGATTTGTTTCAATGGGTCTATATGTGTAGATGCAGACATATATAGATTTGTATATGTGACATTGTGACCAGAGACTCTGACTATTTCTTTTGCTGAGGGAGTTTACAGATTCTGCATTCAGAAGATTAAAAGGGACTGTTCACAGGAAGATACACAAACACTGGCAGAAACTGATATGTCACAAAGCTGTGGTGATAATGCTGTTTTAAAATGTGTACTAGTGGGGACACAGAGCTAATTTCCATAACTACTGCAGCATCTTATGCCTCTAAGAGGAACTGTTGTGGAATACAAAGTGGAGGCTGCTTATTAAGTGTTTTGGTAACAAGAAGGAAATATTTTATATAAGGTATGAAAGGAAAGTCTCTAGAAAACTGCTTAAGCTACAGCATTTCCTTCTCATTTTATTAATTTGGCTGATGAAAAAAAACAATAACCAGCTGAAAACCCAACCTTTGGACACAAGTAGTCCCTTTGAAAATGGCACGAGAACATAGAGAATAACACAACTTCATACAGAGTTTCTCAGATCATGGTAGTTCTTTGTCATCATGCAGAGGAAATTCTTTGGGACTATTTTAAGAACAATATTCAAAATGTCTGCTTTGTTTTAATAAGACAGAAGACAGAAATATATCTGTGCTAAGTTCTGTCTCAGTCCTCAGAATATAAAACAAATTTACCTAAGTTTAAATCTGGAAGAACTGGTACTTCTCCTATTGAAATGCTTATTGCGTAGGTAGCTGCCCTACCATTCTTGCTATGCAAGGAAGAGGGGCTGTGAAATTGATGTAACATCACAACTAGCCAAGCAAGAATCTGTTAAATGCAGAAAGGAAAATGCAGAGGAAATAGATAGGGTGTAGCTATTTAACTTTGTGTAGCTGACTTCAAAATCCTATTCTGAGTCTTATTTGGAGTGAAGTATTACACACAGTCAGCTACTTACATAACCAGTACCTATCCCTGTTGCTTCCCTTCTAAAAGGAGAAAATAAGAGTTATAGTGGCAACAGGTTATGAGAGCTCTAGGGTCATATAACCTCTATTCTGCTGAGGAGAGGAGAGTCTTGATCTCACATCCTGTGTGATTGTCTTCACATGCCCATTTGGCTGTCTTTTAAAGCAGCTGTTAGCATGGCAAGGTGTTCTTCCTTCCTACTTTGACAATCCAGGACTGGGTGATCTTTCAGCTATACTCCAGACAGAACTCTGAACAGATTGCTGGTTTTCCGTAGGTGTCAGCATGTTTACGCTGCACGTATCAACTGAAAGAAATGCTGCTGTTGGTTGGTTGGGTGGCAGAGGAATTGCTTTAAAGATGTCATAGGTATTTTCATGTTGGCCTGAGTGCACTATTATATGCAAGTTATGATTACAAAAAGAATTTGGAGGACTTAAATGGGAAGTGGATATAAAAAATGAGATGTATTTTCATTAAAATTTAAGTGTTTCAATTGCTGTAAACTGCATCCAACTATTAACAAAAGATTGTATCTTGCAGTGGCTTAAAGAATAGAATAATGGCTGAAATATTATTTCTTCATAGTACAAGAATCTGTGAAGTCCATTGTAGTTCAGTTATGTTTGTATTAGGACAGTACGTTCAAGAGAAGTGAGTTTTGAGTGTTATGATCAGTGCTGAGAGCTAGTGTCTTTGCAGCATGAATTTCAGAGGGATTGCTTCAGATTAGCACTAGTCTGGCCCAGTGAACTGAATGCCCATTTGTGTTTGGAATGTGTGAGTTGAGCTCCTGGAGTATTTCTTCCAGTTTCATCCAAAAGACATTCAGATTGTGTGCTCCAAGATTCCTCTGTGATTTGAGCCAAAGTGCATGCTCCTGAATTAAAACATTAATGTAGATGCATCCTTTAAGCCCCCATTGCCCCCAGTCATACAGTAACTCTATGCAGCCCAACATTACAAAAATACTTACATGTGATCAAAGTCTGTTTAGGCACATCTCAGCTAGCTTCAATTGCTTTGACTTGCGTACTTGCTTACACAGGCATACCAGAACCCTTTGCACTTAGGGGATCTGGCTTTACTGACGTCAGTATCACTGTATCTTTACAGCTATTGGTACCCAGAGAAGTGTCAGAGTACCTGTATCAACTGCAATGAAACCTCTACAGAGGTAAAATGGCTTCACAGGTATAAGAAGCAGAAGTATTTGATTTAACCCTATAAAATGAAAAATTACACGTGTTTCTGTACCTTTGTGAATTAGTGGCTAAAAGCAGAACTGGAGATGGCTCCTCTGTGAGACTGCATTGCTGGAATCAGCTGTAGAATAGAATTCGTACCTTGCACCACATGAAATGAAAACTCCTAGGGATCTTAGAAACTAGCTGTGAGATGAGCTCTCTAGGGAGCAAATAATCACCTCATTGACAGTACTGAGCTGCATTAATATGCATCAAAAGTGATGCTAGCAGTTTCTGGAGAGCAAATTATGGTATTTTTTTCTCTCATATCCTGCAGGAGTCTCTTCATTGACAAATAAAGTGGACCTTATTAAGCTGAGACATACCTCTTTGAATTAGACTTACTGTAGCATCCAGTCTGGACATATTTCAATTTCCTCATGGGGAATATAAAAAATAGAGTTGCCTTTTTTTTTTTTATGTGCTTTTTTCCTATTATTGAGTAAAACTAAAATAAGGTACTCTGCTTCGGACAAATCTAAAAATCGATATTTCTTCTAGCCTTTCTGCATCCTAGGGGGACAGATAGGGATAGGCTGCTTAGCTTTAACTAGTTGGTAGGCTTTAAAGGAAATGGCTTATCATAAAGATAGAGATATATATATATATATATAAAAATTTCTCATTGTTTGCAGTTTTGTTTTGGAAGATCTTTGATCACCTTTGCTTTTTAATAGGAGGAACCATTCATCTTCACCGGGAGACCATGCATTTTCCAGGTGTTCAACTCAACAAAGTGGCTGCTATTTTTTAGGGCATATTTTAAAGACAACTTCAAGGTGAAATGCACAGAAACAAGCTGTGCTGTAGTGGTGTGGTTTGGTGCTCACATGGCCTGAGCTTTGATTTACTGCTACTTCCTTCCTGTCAACCACTTTTACATCACTGGTATGGTATCCCTTAGTGTTTTGCCTTGTTTTCATTGGCTCTTGACCTGACTTTATGCTGGGATCAAACCAAAAGGAATATCTGGCAGAAATGCATTGCTGTAGATGTTGACATGTGGAGTCAAAGCACAAAGGTGGAGAAAGAAAGATAAGTATCTAAATGGCTTAGGAAACTGTTATTTTGTTGTAAATTTGGGAGGGAACAAACATAATAGTGAACAAAGCCATTTGTAGGAGGGAAAGTTGTAAATAAGCCAATATGTGGCTTTCCTCAATTGTTTGTACACCCGTGCGCAGAGCTTGGTTAACAAGAAAGGCCTGGAAGCCCATGCACTTCCGTAAGCCTGTGGTAAGATCAAAATCACGAAGATCAGGTGCAATACAATGCACAATTTGGACACTGTCATGAGTGGTTACAGCCTATCTAGAAAAATCAGGAAAAGAAGAAGAGGTCTCTGTCACTGTGTTAAGACACCTCTCCCATGAAACTGGAAATGTGTTGGCCAAGACCTTCTGGTGACTGATGTTGGGGATATTGTGCTGGGGGGATGCTACAGGCCACCTGACCAAGAGGAGATGAGGATTTCTGAAAACAACTAGCAGGAGGTTGCTGCTTGTACATCCTCATCTTTGTGTGGGTTTTTAACCCCAGACATTTTCTGGAAGGGCAGCAATGTGCAAGCAATCCAAGAAGTTACTATACTGCATATTGGCTACTTCCCAGTGCAAATACTGGAGGGGTCAAACAGTATAATGGTGTACATGACCTGCCGTTCACAGATGACTGAGGTCAGGGTCTGAAGGAAAGCTGGAAAGATATGCCACAGAGCCAGGACTCTGGCCTTCAGGAAAGCAGATTTAAATCTGTTTAGGCAATTTCTTGCCCAAATTTCAATTTGTTAGGCAGAATTCCCTCTGGAAGCTACCATGAGGGAAAAAAGTGCATAAGCGAAATGGTTGTTTTTTAAAGAAAACTTACTGAGAGTTCAGAAATTAACTCTCTTCCATTTGTGCAGGAAGATGAGAAATTTTGGCAGAAGAGTCGCTTGGCTAGGCAGGGTGCTTCTGGATGAACTGAAACACAAGAACACACAAGAAGTGGAAACTAGGCAACAAAGGAGGAATACAAACAGAGTTGCTTGAGCATTTGGAGCAAAATCAGAAAGCCCAAGACCCAGCTGCAGATGAAAGTACTGAGGAACATAAGGGGTAACGGGAGAATATGCTAGAATCAGTGGGATGTTCAGGGAAAATGTGGGTCCATTGATGAGTGTAGGAGAAACAGATGGTACAGAAAAGGCTGAATGACTCCATGCCTTTTTTGCCTCTGTCTTCATAAGCAAAATTTTCTGTACCAGCACAGCTGGGGGTGGGGAGGGACAACAGGGGATAGGGGAACAACAGGTTAAGGACTGCTTAGAGAAACTGAATGTATTCAAAAGCTTGGACCAGATTAGATTCACCTGAGGATGCTGAAAGGGTTGATTGAGGTGATGCAATTAGATAAAGTTGCTGAATTTAGTTCTGCTAATGATTTTCTGGCTGTGATGGCGTTGCCGGGAATGCTTGGATTAACATTTACAGCCAGGGACAAGGCTGATAGTCCACACCAGAACAAATAGCCAATGACAAAATATTAGTCAAGCTATATAACTTAGGTGAGAGGTTTCCAGAGAAGAAATAAGTGCATATTGCAGAATGCAAGAAATAAGTGCATCCTGAGAAGCCATATATTCTGCCAGAAAAAAAAGATTTTGTTTGTTTGTGCCTAGCCCATTAAATTTAAAGGATGTGCTTCGTGCTGAATATTCTCATGAGGCCTGCAGCTGGATGCTCTCTCATTAACCATCTCTCTTTGAACAAAGCGTTAGGAATTTCTATCTCGGCCTTTCTGTAGACCAGCAAAAACACTTGCTGCCCTAACTAACTACTATAAGAGATTATTCTTTTCTTTACAAGGGGAATAGAATTATTCTTTATAATGGAAAGTAGAAGCATTTTTCCTCCTGAAATCACCATTGAATCTTGGCCTAGTGACCTATCCAGTCAAGGCCTGATCCTAAAGTACTTATGATTCCTGTCCCCATATTGGTGTTTTTGAGTTATGTTTGGAAATCTAGACTATAGTGCTAATGCACCCATCAATTTCAATGGTGCAGGCCTACATGTCTTATTTGTTTTCTGGATTATCTGATCCTGTCTGACATACATCTTGTCAGGAGTGCTGAAATACCTCCAACAATGTGTTCATGAATTCTAAGTGAATGATCTGCGATCAGCTGTTTGGTTTAACCACGTCCCTATCCCTCTTTCATAGCTGTTGATCTAAGTTAGCACTAATGGATTTTGATTGCGGAAACACCTGGGCATTTCTCATGTTTGGACTAGAACAAGTGTATTTATACATGAAGAAAAATATCTACTATTCACTATTCCTTGAATCAGTCAGAGAACATAGGAAACAAAACAAAGTGAGGTAGTTGACCAGTCACACACTGCAGATAGGGTGAAACTGGATTTCCTTGATTGCAGAAGAAATTGTGTAATTAAAATGATTAGAAACACCATAAGAGTATTTGCCAAAAAGGCCACAATTTCTAGCTTTGTCTGTTAGGCTTTATTTGCCGGGTTTTCGTTGGGGAGGAAAATTAATATATTGTCATCTAAGTAGTAGGCATGGTGCTATTTCCTTCTATCTCAGTAATAAAGAATATATATAAATTTGCTTTTAGGAGTAGAGAGCATGTTCCATATCAGATAATAATTTTACGGTAGGTGAAACGTGAATGTCAAACTCCTTGAGCAAGTTTCTGAAGCAAACCTCTCTATTTTTCTAATTTTTCTAAATATTTTTCTGAAAGTGAGTCCCTGCCGATCTTGAACATGGTAATGCCTGTAGTGTTTTCCCTGTTTTGTACTCGAGGGAATGAAGGGACAGACAACAGGTTTATTAAAGAGTAGGAGGTAGAAGCAGAATAACAAAGCAGAGGAAGGCCTCTGAAGGAAAGTGTCAGTGTCTAAAAATGCAAAGTGTCATTCAAGTGACAGGTGCCATTTTCCTCTCTGCCCTTTTCTCCCTCTCACTTTCAGTTTATCCTTCATATTCACGTCTGTTCTTGCTGCTTTCTTTTTCTTCCTGCTATGTGGCTTCACTTGCTGCATGGAGTGCACTGTACAAAGAACAGTATGTATTCTAGTCTATGATATCTACTTTAGGACTTAGCACTCATTTTTCACCTAAACTCCCACAGGACTCACCGATTAGATCGATGTCATACTAGACTCAAGGAAAGATGTATCCAGTTCAAAAACAGTTGGAGGAGTTTACATCTATGTTACAACCTAATAGCTAGTATTTCCACTCTAAAGTTGGGATACAAATTCCCATTGCCTCTCTTCTAAGACAGTTCCGTGACCATCAGGGAATCCCCACACTGCTCTCATGGTTGTGTTGGTACTTCTGCTTTTGCAGCTGCTCAGTGAACCTAAGTAGGGAACTGACCCATCTAGCAAGCAGCCCAGAATGTGTGTATTTAAAAGTTCCCCTTCCTGGTTCAAACATAGCTCTACAGATCCATGGTCCAGTAAAGAAGAAAAGAGAATATGGGAATGGGAGCCCGGTGGTATGGGAGAGGGGACTTGAAGCTTAATTTTAACATCCAGCTATGACCTCAGCCCTTCTGGATCTAGTCTTTCTCTGTTTGGTACATTTTAGCCATATTACAAATCTGTGTCTGCCAGCAGCACTCTGAATATAATAGAGTATCAATTAAATATTTCTAATTAATCTGTACCTAAAAAATCGTTGTAACATTCCTAAAAAACATGCAAGTGACTGATCCTGAACAGATTAATTGAGCATCTTGAAGAATTGTTGGCATCTGTGCAGATATTTTGTGCAGCTTACAGGACCTTTCAACCTTTTCATGAAATACGTGTAGGTCCTCTAGTGTGCTGCTTTTGAGGATAGACAGTATTTCATTTTGTGAACTGCTCAGCATCTTGATAGCACTTGCTTGTGAATTGCTCAGCACCTTGATAGCTTTTAATTATAGTTTCTTTTATAAAATTTGTGACAAGTATAATTAATGGCTTACTAACTCTTGGCATAGAATATACATTACGCTTTTAGAATTCCTTTTTTTTCTTTTCTTGCCTTCCTAAATGGCATAGCTTCTTAGTGGTGCAAAATCCTTCCTGAGCTTTACCCATCATAAATAGAGCATAGGTAGGTAATCTGTACTAGGGTCAGGCAACAGATTTATAAACTTGCACATACCTGACTGAGAAAAATGACTGTAGAAATATGATCACTTAGCTTATTTATTTTGGGGCACTAATGGTATGTTTTAACTTCAAGTATCAAGGACAGCATCAGCACGTTCAGTAGATTTTTTTTGTGCCATTTACTTCTTCTGTGCCATTGCTCCTTTTTTATAGTAAGGTAATCTTGCCTTTTTAGACAAAGCATGAAATGAAGTCACAGCACCTAATTTGCCTGGGATGGAAATTAAATAGAAGGATCCAGCTGATCAAAAATTACGGTTTTATACAGACATGCTTCTGTTTAGTGTCTAAGTTTTTACAGCACATCATGTAAGACAGACTTTTCTGTATGACTAGAAACAGGCAGAGAGCTCTGTGAAGGTGAAAAGGGGACAAAATATTGAGGAGGGATATTGAAGAATCAAACAAATAGCTAAAATGAGGAGGAAGTGAATGAATGAGTGGGAAAAAAAGACTCCGGCAAACAGTGAGAGAAAAGAAACAAAGGAGGCAACAGACAATGAAATCAGGAACCCAGCTACTGCTTCTGAGTTCAAAATTCAACAGAAAAAAAAAAAAGTATTGTAATAGTAGAAAATGGGTAGAAGGGAAAAGAGCATGAAAAGAGAACAAGGGAGAAATTTTTTTTTTTTTCTTAGCCTGGCTGGTGTTCCCTAGATACGTTATTATCCTCTGTATTGGCTTGAATGATTTGGCCCATTTTGTTTATTGTTTCCTCTTCCCTGTGTAATGACTCCTAAGTGAGCAGAACCTGTTGAAATGGAGGTGATGAGCAACTGTGAGAGATGACAACTGCCATGGATCCTGCATGTACCACACCCAGACAGTGCCGAAAGAGAGGCTAAACCCCTCTGAAATAACCAGTCACTTGGCATTGGTATACAGCTGTATGTCAAAGACCTTAGCCCTAGCAAGATTCAGTATAACTGGCCTGCAGCTGGCCCCCGCTGTAGAGTCACTCTCTTCCCGCTTCTCATTCAGTTCAGTAGCAACCATGGTACGTGGGGTCCCACGTCTGAGGGCTGTTACCCTCAGTATCCTGCCAGTTAGATGATGCCAGTTCTGGGTATTATGATGATGCAGCATGAAATGGAGAAGCTGGGGGTGTTTTGAAGAGTAGCACACAGATGGGATGCTGCAGAGAACTGGCATACAGGCTGGTGTAAAGAGTTAAATATGTGTAGGACTGCCAGGCGATGGGAGAGACATTGAAATGCTACACTTCCTGTGAAAGAAAAGTCACATAAGCAATGTTTAATTTAAGTGCTGCTGAACTGAGCAAATAGGTGTTCTACATATCACTTACCGTGCTTCCAGATCTTTAATTCACTGATGGTTTCTGTACTCTCTTGAGCTGTTGTAATAATGACCGCTTCACTATCCAGGTGGCTGACTTGCAGCATGGGGAGAAAAGCCAAGGGGCAGAAGTCCCAAGCTAGCAGCTCAATACAGGACTTTAAGCATTCAGAATGTTTCAGCTGCTGCAGCAAATTTACAATTGTGTTTCTAATTGTCTCATTACAGTGGGGATGTGCAATGTGTCAAAAGATGAAAATATTAATAGAGACTATCGTGTATCATACTCTATAAGCAGTTCCTTTTTGCAAAGGACAAAGTTATGAACTGATAAACTGAAGGTTAGGATTAAATCAGTCATTTCTAAAGAGATAATGTCAGAGAAATACAACTTCACTAATTCTCACTTGCTGATCCTATTCTAACTTGTAATGAAAGGATTAGATGACAGGTGTCACCACTATTACTTCTGATGCTAAGAGATTGCTAATAGCATGATAGAAGACTGGGCTGTGAATATCACATGAGGAAGGTTATCTATAGCATAGGTTGAACAGGAACCCACTTTTTTGTAGCCTAACAACACAATTACAGATGCTTTTACTCCTTATACGTGTCAGCTCTTTGCTTCTGCTGCTAGTTTATTAGGTAGTGTAGTGTGCTACAGAAATCTGTCATGGACCTTCTTGACCTAAAAAAGTCTGAGACTAGATGATCCAAAGTAATGTAAAATTGGTGTGTCTTCTCCCCAAGGGTTGTTGCCAGGCTTTGGGTGAAGCTCAAAAAAAAAAAAATTAGGGATTAACTTTTCTTAAATGAGCCAGCAAAAGAATTATTTGAAATAAAAGCACAGCAGTGGGTAGCAGGACACTTATTTTCTATTTCAGCCTCTACCATGAGAATTCTTGTTGCCTCAGTTTACCCAGTTCTGTTTGACAAGTGCCTCGTAGAGGAGTTGCGTAGCTAGTGCAATTGAATGATTGGGAAGATCATTATAGATCCTTGATGAAAGATGCAGTACAACTCTAAAGTATTATTATTATGTTTTTCCTCACAGCTTTATGAATATTATTTTAAAAGTTTTATTCGTTTTGTTTGGTAGAACAAGTAAGAAATCATTCACAACTGGTAATAGCTTTTACATGAAGTCTTGCTAGCCTGCCATTTTGTTTGAAAAATAAGTTCGGGGTTTTTTTTTCCTAGTTATATCATTCATTTAATATGATCCATTCTAGTCTCTGCACTTGAGTTTCCTGCATGATTAATTCTATAATATTAAAAATGTGATGAAATACAAACTTTATAAAATTGACGGATAATTATGTTTCTTATGTTAGTCAGTGAAACGAATGATGAAAAAAACCACTGTGGCCTGATCAAAACCATTAAATAATTTAAAATGAGGCCTTCAGAATCAGGTTAGAGGAATTATATTGAAAATAATTGTTATCTTGCTTTATAAGCTTTCTGATGTGTCCTATCTCTTGCAGGGCTTTTCTCTTGAAGAATGTTAAGCACGTATTTGTAGTTAATTTGCTGATACTATGCGCATGAGTTATTACTTTTTCTTAACTTCAAATTGTGCAGTTCATTCTTTTCATTCCTAAAAGGATAAAGGCTGGGATTTTCCAAAGGAGCTTAGAGAATTTAGGGCTAAAATTTAAAAGGTGCCTGAAGATTCAGATAGATGCCAAAGGGGATTTTTCAGAAGCATTCAGCTTTGTATTAGAAGAAATAGAGGTGGGTATTGAAATTCTTGAAAATCATACTGGGTTTGTATCAGTAGCCTTTAAGTTCCTACAGGTATTAAAATTGTCTTCTTTGGCTATGTCTATTTTAGGAAGTAGTGCAACACAGTAGGAGCAGATTTGTAGAGCAAAACGATGCTGAGAAGCTGACATTCACATTATTTAGTTTTGGAGAGTTTGTCTTCAGATGAGCTCTGGTCCTGTCCCATAGACTAAATTCAAATTAGCCGCTGGAACACATTAAATATGTCACAGGATCCTAGAAGTGTTGTTTGGAAAGAACGCCTGGAAGTTCTCTAGTCCAATCTCCAGCTCAGTGAAGGACTATGGTCAGCAGGCTCAGCAATGGTTTTTTTTAGCCAAACGTCCAAACCTGCTAGGAATGAAGGCTCTGTGACCTCTCTAGGGAAAGAGTGCTGCGCTACTCTCCCAGTGAAAAGTGCTTTAGAAGTCCAGTCTGAACCTCCCAAGCTGCAGCTTCTGCCTGTTGCATCTTGTGTTATTGTTTACCTCTACCAAGAAAACTTTGGCTCTATGTTTTGTTTCTTGCCCAAGCTGTGAGCATTAGTAGGGAAGCACATGAAGCAGGAATGTGCCCTTGCAGCTTTCTCCCGTGCAGACCTTCTCCATATACACCGCTTTCTAACTTACCTCTGGATGTAGACCCACTAGTTCAAAGCTCTCCTCATTAGGTCACCATGTCTGTCTCCTAGTGCACTCTGAAGAAAGAAAACAAAGCCTTACTGGTGTCTCAGGTATGCATCCAGCTGTTCTTCTGCCACAAATGTCTATTCCTCGCTGAGTCTTTCCCCTTGACTAGAACGGTGGAAGAGAACACCACTTAGACTTCTGTCCGCATTTCCTTTGCACTATTATCCCTAGCAGCAAGGGGCAGTAGTCTACCCTTGATGAGCCTGTAGATTTCCCATTCAGCAGGCATGCCTTGTGTTGTCTGTGAGTTCCTGACATTTTGATTGCCCCTAAAACAATACAGATCAAGCCTGCCAGAAATCTTATTGTCAGAAAGTTCTGATTGGAAAATGTTAATTGAAAAAACAAATGAACAAACTCAAAATGGATGTTCTACGTGGATGTTATTGAACTGTGATATATTCTTGGGCATAGCTTTTGCTTTGATACTCCTGTAGTCAGGAGCAGAAAATTCAGTGGATGTGTCTAAATTGCCTGCACAATTCTGGTCCCTTGATTGTCCATCAAAACCACGGTCTGCCTTTATTCCCTGGCATCTTTCAAAAGCATTCCCTGTTCAGTCAATCTAGGTAGACCCCCATGAGATCTCTTACAGTCTTCTATGAGAACACGCTGGAAGCTCCAGTCAGTTTCCAGCCTCACTCCTCATATCTTGACTGTTGGTATAGAGTTGTAAAGTAAAAAATACAGTTGTTACTGGTAATCTGGAGACGCAGGTGCTATTCCCAAACTGACACTTCTTTGTTGTGACATTAGACCAGACACATAAGTTCACTCTACCCCTATCCCATATAAGGGAAATAAGACCATAATGTATAATTCATGACTTTATCCATATGGGGATGCTATAGCTGTTACATATTGTTATAGATACTTTAACTGTCAGTTTTGTCATCCAAAGTATAACAAGTCAATTAGAATCACCTTAAGTTCCCCTTTATTATGGATATCAGATTCTGGGTACACAATCTGGTTATAGTGAAGTATGGTAAGTTCTAATTTTCCAGGCTGTCAACTAACTGCTTGGGTACATTACCCTTACCTTATACTACTATGAAGTAAAAGTTGCCCTTTCCATGGATTGCCTTTTTGCAAGTTCCTCTCTGAGTTTGGCCCACAAAATCTTGTTTGAGTGTTCGTTGCCTCAAAGAAATATATCAGGGTAGAAAAAAGTGCCTTCTCTTTCTGGAAGCTTTGCTGTTTTTTCCCCCATCAAGCTTTATTTTTGTTTTTATATGGTTTTGTCCTTAATTAGGCTCTTAATTACTTTCCCTGAAACCACAGTAAGTCTCATTGCTTTGTAATTCCACTGATCTCCTGTGACTTCTTATTTTAAATATAGATGGTGTTTTATGTGAACAGATTGTTATCCTCAAAAATAATTGCTGTTGTAAAGCCTGTATTTTGCATCCTTGTTTATATCAACACTGCTTCAAACTTTATTTCATTCAAAGTTTTCAAGCCAATCCAGGTCCTGTACCCTGGAGAATCTCAAACATATTGACTGTTTTTCTGGTTTTGTGCTATATTCTTCATAGTTGTTCTGTGCTTACTGGAAAAAAAAATTGAAGATACTTCCTTCTTCCGTTAGCACTACTCCATCTATGGTCAACACTGGTGTAAAGGAAACAATAAGCAATGAATAAACTATGAAAACAGTTCCACGAAGAAAATGTGGAGAAATAGGCATGTGGGTCAGCAACATCAGCCAGCATGGGGAAGGCAGAGCCTCTGGTATGCCTTTTCACAAGGTGGCAGAATCTGCAAGGATGCGTGGCAGGAAAGTGTCTGCTGCTTTAAGGGTATCTGGTCAAGGACCTTTTCAATGCAGCAAGGGATAATCAGAAAAGGAGGGAGCCATAAACAAGAACATAGAGAGACACAAACCTGACCGACAAATGATAAGGGAGCCAGTGATGGGAACCAAAGCTGGTCAATCACACTAATTGATGAGGGCCTGTGAGAGTGTGAGAATGTTTATTCCAGTGAGGTTATCTGGGGACCTGATCAGGGACCTTGTCAATTGGGAATTCAAGGGAAAAAGGGGAAGCCAGAAACCAAAATACACCAAGACACAGACCTGACAAAGCAAACATGGAGACAATGACAAGAAACAAACCTTGCCACTCATACTAATTGATGGGCTATCAAAAAACCACAGATGCCACTTCCAGGAAGATCAACCTGGACTTTGCAACTGATAAAATTGTAAACCAGGGGGACCCCGGACCAGGAGGTGTGCAGGAATGGATAGAGCTGCACAAACCCGTGGGGGATGTGCAGGGGATGGGGAGCAGGAAGGAACAAAGAGGTGGGTAGACAGAAAAGGCTATAAAGGAGACTGGTCACCTGCAAAATGGTGCTGGTCAGTAGGCTTCTCTGACCAAGCCCTGTGCCTGATCACTGCAGTCTGTCCTATCTTCTTATGTCTTCTTATTAAATCTTTTCTTAGCTTGCTCTCTCTGTGTATCCTTACTCTCTATCCCGTGTGTATATGTGTTGCAAGGACTAAGTGCCATTTACTGGTGAGACCTGTATGTTTGTCAGTGGGTTTTGTGCTAGCTACTGGAGTCAGACTGGGGGTGTGGGTGCCTGCAGCCTGTGGCGTCAGCTACTGGAGCTAGTGGGGTCTCTGTGCCACCCACTGGAGTGAGCGGGGGTTTTTAACTTCCAGCCACTGGGGCAGGAACAGTGTGTGTTCCCAGCCACTGGCGGGGGGCTGGCGTGAGGCAAGTGAGGGGCTCAGCACTGGCAGCTGGAGCGGGACTGTGGGTCACAGCCCGTGTGCCTGGTGCCAGCTGCTGGGGAACTGTCTGTATCTTCCCCAAACCAGGTGTGCGTGTATTTGCTAGCAAACCTCAAGCTGGTCCAGACAGCGAGGAGGGGGGCCTGGGGTCTGGGCTGGGGTATTAGGTGGGCAGAGGGTCTGTGCTGATACGCCCGGGGGGACTTGCAAATGTGGATGAGTGTGTGAGTGTGTGTGTGTTTGCTAGTGAGCATCAAGCTGGAGTAGCTGGTGAATAGGGGATCTGTGGGGCAAGTGAGGGGACTCGGGATGTGGGTGGGGTTGCTGGACGGACAGAGGGGCTGTGCTGGTACTCGAAGGATCTGCGAATGTGTGTGTGCTTGTGAATCTAGAGAGTGTCATGTGTGTGCCTGCGCTAGTGACCTCCTGTCTCTACCAGCCCAGGAGGAGGAGGGGACTTGGCTGTCTGCGCTTGTGTTTTACGAGTTCTGTGTGTAGGTGCTGCTGAAGACAGCGCCTTGTCTGTGGCAGCCTGTGTGACTGGCTGTGTCAGTGTCCTCTGTGTGTGTGTGTGTGTGTGTTTGTGTGTGTCTCTGGGATATGTCTGCAGCTTCGCTACTGGTTGAACGTGCAATTGGGAAAGCAGCAGCCATGTCCCTCAGCCTGGGCAGAGACCCTGGGTCCCCAGGCACTGGGCTGGGCTCCAGCAGCTGGGCTGGAGGGTCCTGAGCTGGTGCTGATGGGGGAGGCAGCAGCGAATCTAATCTCACTTAACAGAATCAAACTTTCAGGTACTGCATTCTCCCTTATAAATCCCTTTCAGAGCACTGTGTGCTAAGTACAGATAGTAGAATGACCTCCCATAGCAATACTCTTGCCTAATGCAGAGTCCAATAAACTACAATTACTATTGATCAGAAGATGCGTAGTAACAGCCCGGCTCCACTGCCTGCTCCCTTATGCACTCTCAAGTGCCCAAGGCAGTGTTGCGATTTGTCCTTCCAAGTGGGAGCACAGGGTAGAGGCCTTGGCAGGCATGGAGTGTAGCACTGAGTTGGTGCAATGTGGTAAAAAATGCAGAGAAGAAGATAGAGGAACATGGGCTAGGGAGGTGAGAAGGGAGGAATATGTTTTTTTATGATGTAGAGTGGGTGACTGGAGGATGTAAAGGATAATGCATCTAGATGACAGTCTGCAGTGAGAGGCTGGGGGAGCTGCGTGCAATCAGCAGAATATGGAAGCTACTCTCAGGATCAAAGGCTGACAACTGCCTAAAATAGCTCCAAATAAGAGGCGCATCTAAAGCCATTGTATATGTGTTCTTAGGACACTTTTTAGCTGCTTTTCAAATCTTACCCTCATGAACAAATAGTTTTCAGCACATCATTGTAAATGTTTAATGCACATGGTTTCCAGATAGAATGTCAAAATGTGAGGTTTGGAGATTCAAAAGTAAAGTAGTGATCCTGTCTCTTATCCTGATGGTTGGAAACTGGTGTGTTACTGGGATGTCGTGGTTTAACCCCAACCGGCCACTGAGCACCACGCAGCCGCTTGCTCACCCCGCCCCCCGCCGGGTGGGATGGGGGAGAGAATCAGAAGGGTAAAAGTGAGAAAACTCGTGGGCTGAGATAAAGACAGTTTAATAGGGAAAGCAAAAGCCGTGCACGCAAGCAAAGCAAAACAAGGAATTCATTCACTGCTTCCCATCGGCAGGCAGGTGTTCAGCCATCGCCAGGAAAGCAGGGCTCCATCACGTGTAACGGTTACTTGGGAAGACAAACGCCATCACTCCGAACGCCCCCCCCCCTTCTTCTTCACCCAGCCTTATATGCTGAGCATGACGTCATATGGTATGGAATAGCCTATTGGCCAGCTGGGCCAGCCGTCCTGGCCACGCTCCCTCCCAGCCCCCTGCACATCTGGCAGGGCATGGGAAGATGAAAAGTCCTTGACTAGCGTAAACAATACCTAGCAACAACCAAAACATCAGCGTGTCATCAACATTATTCTCACACTACATCCAAAACACAGCACTATACCAGTTAATAGGAAGAAAATCAACCCCATCCCAGCCAAAACCAGGACATGGGACTATGAAAAAATGCAAGATCATGTGAGTGTGTAGCCAGGTTCTCTACCTGTGTAAATTATCCAACAATTTCAACGATGTTTTGGCAGCTGATGCCTGTTGTTCCAGAGATATCTCTTTTTATGTGTTGGTATGAACTAGTGAACCATTTCTGTGGTCTGAGTGAAGATAGGCTTATAGTTCTCTGGTTTTTATAGTCTCTGATTTTTGCTCTGCATTTCCCTTTTGAACGATCACTTATTTAATGTGTGAACTTGTTATAGTTGGTTTCTTTAAGAACAAAGAATGCAAATGTGATCAAAGAGCTTATAGATCATTCTAGCTAGCAATATGATACAAAATTAATAATTTTGAACAATTTACTCGGTGATGCATTGGAAATTACTACGTAATGACATCTGGTTCAGGAAACTTAAGATAAAAAAAATCTGAATGAGGTTGAGTGCTGAAGAAAGTGCCAGTGGCTCTCCTGTTTTATTTCAGTTTCCTATAATTTTACATATACAATAACATGTCTAATCTTTTTATAAATATCTTTAGTGCACACAAATTGCATATATTTCCTGGTAACTGAACTAAAGCTAGAAATTTTTTCTAAATCCTGTTTCAGAGCATGACACTGATTTTACTGGGAATTTTTTTTTTAAGATTGCTTTTGTGAATTATTGGGCTATAAAGCAGAAGTATAGCACAATACATCTCTTCCTATTTATGGATTCTACAGATATGACACTAGATGCGTGACCTTGTTCAAATATTCCTATTGTAACAGGAAAAAGTAAGCCAAACCACTAGATATATATAAGAAATTGCCCTGGCAGTCATAGCTGATTTCTTAGCGTTTATTGTTTCTTTATCAGATGAGCACTTTATTCCAGGTTTTAAATCCCCTAGATGGCACTACAGAATACAGTATTTAAATGTTTTATACAATGCTGTTGAATAGACAATGTTAAATCATTTTTCTCTTGAAAAATAAACATTAATGAGTTGTTTAACAAAATGAAATAAAAGGCAAAGATTTTGTTTAATACATGCAAGATAAGCTACATCCTTGGTATTTTGGCATGTCCTTATGTACAAAAAGTGGAACGGCATGCTAGACATGTGCCAGATCACATACAACCCTTTCTGCTAGTGTGGTCCAGATGGTAGCTGTCAGTTTCAAATCCAGACTTGGGCCTCCAGGTCTGAATTGGAAAATAAGTGTGTTCAATCCAAAGGGATTAAAAATCAGGAAAGAAAACAAGTGCTGTTGTTTTGTATTAGAAACATACTTGGCAATCGAAAGTACTAAAAATGTGTATTGCAAAGACTTCTTGTTTGAGACCAGGTATGAGATTTTAAGATTTTAATTGGCATTTAAATTTCATGCTTTAGTGGCAGGTACCTCACATGCTGGACCTCATGGGAATCCTAATAGTTTGTGTTACCCCTGAGCATTTCTTTCGCAGTTGGTGTGTCATTGTCTGCAGATCACTGCAGTAAATACTGTACTGTACTGCTGAAAAGAGAGAAAAACATTGCCATCTGCAACTACAGCTTGCAAATTACAGCTTGCAATCGTCTGCTATTAAATAAAGACACTTTAACAATATTTTGGGTTTTAAATTAGCAATTTACATCACAAGACGCTGAAAATACTAGTCTTTTCATACTGCAATTTTCTTTCCTTTTAACCAGGCATCAACATATATTGAAAAAAAAAAAGGAAGTAATACAAACCAATGTTTACTTAAACAATAGCCACCGACAGCAAGAGGCATACAGATGGAAATCCAATAGCTTCTATCTCAGTGGGAGGTTTCATTTGAGGACCTTGACGGGGATGTGATTGGACTGCAGCACTTCAATTTACATCATGGAGAATCTATCATGATGCCTTTTTTACTGCACTGCCGTGCCAAACTAAGTCTCCTATGAGAAACTGGTCTCAAGGAGGGAGCAGGAAGGAAAGACTTTAGTTTGAAGACAAGGAAAAAGAAGCAGAGTTTCAGGTACTGAAAATACAGGCTAACTTGTGATAGTCTGCTGTCCTATGGACGCAAATGGCAATACCATGCTTTTGTTTTTTTGAAGAGTCTGGTAAAGGGAACAGCAGAGAAGTTATAGGGCATATTTGATGTGCAGTGCATATCGTCCTATAAGTTAAGGAAGGAACAGAATTGCATAATATCTTGCCAGTAAATGGCCCAAAATGTCCTTTTTTGGTGTCACTACTTTGTTTCCAGTGATAGAACGAAGGAGTGGAGAGAAGCTGCCCATTATAATAAGTGCAGAGCTCATTCTTTCACCCAGGGAATCCTTGTGTCAGCAAAATGTATGGAGAAATCCTTGAGAGAAAAAGCTCTAGATGTAATGGAAAGTGCCAGCAAAGCCAGAATGATGCAAGCATAATTTTCTGTTAAATTCTACCAGATGGTCCACAAAGGCCTATAAAAGTGCTTTCCCATTATAAATCTTACAGAATTTTTCCTCCTAGGGCTAATCTTGTAATCACTAATCAGCTAAAGCTCCATGTGCTTCCTTTACCTTTGAGTACACACAAAAGTGTTTTACCTCTAGTTTGCCTGGCCTTTTGGGGAAAGCAAATTCTTTATTATTGATCAGAAGGTAAATCTATTAAGGGAGGTAGCATAACATTCCTTGCGAAGTGTAGCCAGAGCCTGCTTGGGCATCTGGTAACACACTGATTGCCCTTTACTTCCACGCACTTCTGTGATACTCCAAAACTGCGTATTCATTTTATTCCCAGTCAGCTTTCACAATATATATCTGTACAGTCTTTTGGCCAGGAGCTAGGAATCCTCGGTTCTTCTCCAGAATGATCCCTAACTTTTCTCCTGACTTTGAACAAGTCACTTAGGCTACGTTTGAGCTGATCTGTGGGCGGGTGCTGTGGCACTTGGCAGGGTCCTGATGTCTCGGTTCCCCTGATCCACAGGCAGTGCACAGTGGCGGGTGTGCCCAGGGTACCCAAATACGGGTGAGAGTGCAAATAGAAGGCTGGTGGTGCATATGCATATCTCCCAGTTGGGTAGACATGTCTCCTCTATTTCCTCCTTTTTTTTTCCTCTCTATATCTTAATTATCTCATCCAAGATATCCTAGGATCCTGGAACCCATTTTAAGACTCTGCTCTGGGCAGCAGCGTACTATTTGAACCCCCTGTCATACTCTCTACATGATGTCAGCAGCAGTAGTGAAATCTCAAGTAGAAACTTAGTAGCTGCCACTTACAGGCTTCCTGTAGTCCCTGATACCTCTTATTTATTCTATAAACTCTTAAGAGTCAGGTCTATATCTCACCATTTGTTGATATAAGGTTTAGCATAATCTCAATTGGGCTGAGTAGAGACAGCTGTGATACAAATACTTTTCAAATTGCATCATTTTATTATTGGAAATGTAAATTATTATTATTTAGGTAATTTTTTTCTTAATCCTTTTTATTTTTTCACTGGTAAAAAGAACTGTGTCACAAGAGTAGGATATACAAATTTTCACAGTAGGGGGAAAAAAGGAGGAAAAATCTTTCAATAAAAATTTAATCTTACTGAAATGTAGCCAGTTACATTGAAGGCACATACCAGTCTCAGAATATTGTTATTTGTCAAAAGTTTTAAGAAGTGCAGTTCCTTCACTGTATATCATTCTCTTGGTCCATGCTGAGTAGCTAACAAATTTCAGTCATGATTCTGGCAAAATCACTACTATGGTAAGACCTGCTTAGATTCTTATAGTGATTTACTAGCAAAAAGCGCTAATGCAATTACTAACTTACTTTTCTAGACTTCTTAGTCTGATTAGGCATCTCTCTGATACCATTTATCACTCTTTATTATTATTATTTCACTTAAGAACTGATGCCATATGTTCTGTTTAAGTATCAAATTGGTTTGAATTTAATCTTGTGAGTCCTGTTCAGATGGTTTCTGTATCTAACTCAACTGCTTTTGCTGCTTCAGAAACAGCATGCCAGAGAGCACTGTTCTTGGCCTTTTATTAGGAGTATTTATAGTGCCTTTTGGTGATAAGGATCAGTAGATAATGGATGGATTTTCATTTCTGTGCTGATTATGGACACTTTTATTTCATTTTAAAAGGTTTAAAAGGGTTTTTTTAACTGACTGTACAACCTGTCACTAATGTGTATCACTGAACTCACTCTAATTTCCTATAACAAAATGCACACAAATTCCTGTAATGTACATGTGGCTTTAAAAGATTGAGAAGTACCATTAAACTACTGCTAATGTTTGGAACAAAAATACAACTGCTTATACCTTTGTTAATGAATGCGCAGTCTCTTCTGAACCACTGTTTCTGTATGAAAACTATGTATATGTTGTTTAAACTGTGGAATAGCTGTAATTTTTATATATGCTTGTTAGGAGGCTGTGCTTAATGCTGAAGGCTTCATATAGTTCTCAGCTTGACTTAAACATATCCTTTTCTTTTTCAAGTCCTGGCTATTATTTCCTGTTCTGTTAGTAATATGAAAATTATCTGTGGACTGCTGAGAAAAGGGGAATAAAATGTGAATGTTTACATTTGCACACATATAATACTTACTACACAGCTTTTGATATGAATCCCTTGGGCTGGCTGGAGGCCAGTTTATTTCCTAACCTATCATAGAACAGCTGGAGGCCACGTGTAACTGCAAACTTGCCAAATCCAACATTTTTGGCTCATGGGAATTTGGATCAGAGAGAATGTGGCAGTCCAAGACTACTTCATAGAGAAGCATAATTTAGACACGGTTCCTGTAATCCTGTCAAAACAGTCTGTATTATCAAAGGCTGAAGGCTGTAGTTCTCACTGGTCTGGAGAAAATCTTGATTAAAAGTATTATCTTGAAGATGAACTTAGTTTGACAGAATTTTCCCAGATCTCCAGTTCTGATTCAGATGAGGAGGAGAAAAAAAAAGAAAGACTTTTTAAGAGATTAAAACATTCAATAAAAGGACAGGCATACTGTATTCTGGAAAAGGACAGATTTTCATTTTTTAGACCTATGATGGAGCAAAGATTTTGCTGATGCTAAACTTAAAACTAGTGGGCAGAAAACTGGATGTTCTCATCCATGGTGACTCAGAAGCAGAGCAGGACATGATTCTTCTTTAAAAATTTTCATGTTTTTAATTAGTTAGAATGTCTCTGAACAGGCAGTAATAAGATGAAGCAATGCCTTTCTCTTCTTGACGTCTGCTGTGTGGAGTCTATTCCATGCACATTTTCAGAATGTGACCTTTTTAAGGTAGTTTAAAAAGTAGTAGAAAAGGTAATTTTTTGAATAGTTTTTGAAAGGCATTGCTTTGGGAGTTCAGATTCTTGGCAAACTTCAGTGTGTAGATACCAGTGTTATAGACACTTCAGAAATAATAATACTACGTCTAGGTTACACAGATACTGGCCCAAAGGGCTGAGTGTTATTGCCAAACTCTAAAGTGAGAACAGGGCTGTACAGAATCCCCATGCAGCTTGTGTTTAATTTTACAGGAGACATTGTTTTAATTTTTCTAATGATCCCCAATATAGAAATTGTATTCTAATCAGTGCAGGAGTCCAAGAAATTTTGTGTACATGCCAGCAAAAGGATCTTCTAAATATGAAAATAGTTTTGCTCAGTAGTATAAATATCTACTGGAGCTTGATTAGAAGATAGTGTTGAAGGGTGTATGCTAAATTTTTACTACAGATTTTTACTACTGTAACCTCTAAGAACCAGGCAGTAGTCCCAACAACTTTTCTTTGCTTGAAGGTAATCTTCTCATGTAAACTTCTGTTTTTACCTGTACTCTTCCTCAGGGTTAGGCAGTTGGCTCCCTGGATAGTATTGACAGGCCTGCACCAGACACCCAGGCTCCTACTTTTTCCATGATGCTACATGCTGCAGGCTAAAATTCATCTAAGTGCAGGAACACTTGCAATTTTGGAGCACTCTCCAGGGCCCACCTAGCCCCAGCTGCAAGGTTGGCAAAACCTCTGCAGCAGAGGGTCCAACCTCTTCTTGAGCACAGGTAGGTCACCCAGAGCTTGTTTTTTAACCCTTTGAAACAGTGCTGCTCTTTTCTTGATATACTAGCTTATGTGGTGGAGCACATGATCACTTGGGGAATAGGTCCAAATCCATGGATCACCTCGCTGTTGGTAGGCAAACCCTGTACTTCCCATCTTTCGCTGCAGACTACCTGGTGCTAAGGAACTTATCCTGCTGAACCTGGGCTACTGTGTGAAAAAAATTATATATCTATGATAGGAAACATTGGGGGAAAAAAGCTTGAATCTCTCGCCTTGAACTGAGAAAATCCATCTGGGATGAGGTAGGCTTGAGATATTGTCCTTGACTGCAGATATGTTTGTGCCTTTTAAACTAAAAGGTTGTTGAATGAAAACCAGAAGCAGTATTACTGTCACCTTCATCACAGTTTCAGTATGTTCCCTCCTCTCCCTTTGACATACTTGCAGAATGACCTCAGAAGGGGAAATGTAGTCCTGAGCTGTCAGCCTTGCTCTGTGGAGGAATGTTTTGCCCCTTCTCTGTGAGGTCGCCTAGAGCTTCCTTCCATCATGAGAGCTTGCCATCCCCTTGTGCGTAGAGGACCGCACCTCTGGGCTACCCATCTCAGCCCCGTGGCCCCAGAGTCAGCAGTCACCTCTTGTCATGGCTGCCACTGAGTTCCTCAAAGCGGCTGCTTCACAGACCCCCTTTTCTAGACATCTTCTGCTCCTCTGGTTTGAGCACTTTCAGCATAGCTTGGGATACATGAGAACTGGGAATGTGACACCTGTTTAGTGACTTCAGTAATGCTCCTCCTCTACTCTGCAGCATCCTGGAGATACCTCTGTTAGTCCAGGGAAGGAGGAAAAATGTACATATCTCTTAAGTACAATTATCATGCTGGTATAAAGCTCGCATCCAAGTGCTGTGGGGTATTAACCAAAGATCTCCAACTACTTCAGATATCAAAAGCAACAAAACTGTGATAACATAATATTCAACACAGGATTCTTAGACTAGTTCCAAAGCTCTTTTAGAGTAGACTTGAGTGCTTCTTCAAAGTATCACATAGTGCCACATAGATCCACTTTTCATGGGAAGTTACAGAAAAAGATTCCACTCCTGCACATTTCACATTTGGCAATTAGCTTTTTTTTTGCTATTACCTGAACTGCTGCTAAGGCAGATGGCACTGTCTAGTTCCTGTCATCAACTGATGAACTTCAGCTGTCTCCAAAAGATGCTATTTAAAGAGAGCTTCTGGAGGAAAAGAAAATGTGACCCTGTTGTGCCAGTGATAAAAATCAGTGTATTGGCTAATCGTCAGAAAGACTAGCCATCATATAATGAAGATGGACACCTGTGCTACTGAATATAACCATTTCTCTTCTCTTCCTACAGGGAGGAAAATAAATATGCTGGTATGTGTTTATATTCAGAGCTCAAATGGCTTTGTCTATTATCAGGCCTTAATTTAATGGGATTTTGTTCCTTGTTCAGAATTAGTCCCATGCTAATTTTGTGAATAGATATTTCTTTTCTTCCAGAAAATGTTTTATTCCATTTTACTTTCAAATCATAAGACAATATAAAAAAATTACCTAGCTACACCTTTGGGACTGACAAAGTCCCAAGGCATGAGAAGAAGAAAGTAAGGTCATGAATTGCCTCCTCCTCTGGTTTTGATGCTAGAATTGTTTGATCTAATGCAGTGGAAAGAGGCTTCTTGAAGGTGAACTGTTTGGCCTTTCTGCCAGAAATAGTGAGAGGTGATTTACAAACTGCAGAACATGCATGGGGCCCTTGGGACTACCAATCTCCGGATGAGTACTTGTGCCAGTGAACAATCCTAATCCTATACGCTGAGTTTTACATTATAAAAGGCTGTTATTACCTATG